>NW_024506221.1:147085-300505 GCF_017590055.1 Onychostruthus taczanowskii | reverse complement strand
GGCGGTCCCGGCCGGCGGCAAAGCGCCCGGCGCGGCGGCTCCGCGGGCAGGGCGGCCCCGGCGGCCGGTGCCAAAGAGCCCTGGCTCGGCGTCGGGCACGGGCAGCCCGCCAGACCGACACCTCGCCGAGGCCGCTGTGTCACCGCCCCGGCCGTGCCCCCTGGGGCTGCCCCGCGGCCGTGCCGCGGTCTGGGACTGCCGTCACTCCGCTCCTTCTCCCTGCCTCGGTAATGGGGCTAGGGCAACTTCACAGAATCACAGCTTCACAGAATCAATTAGGTTGGAAAAGACCTGAGATCATCAAGTCCAGCATATACCCCTAAACCACCATGTCAACTAGACCAGGGCACTAAGCACCATAGCATCCAACCCATTCTTAAACATCGCCAGGGATGGTGACTCCTCCACATCCCTGGGCAGCCCATTCCAATGTCTAATCACCCTTTCTGTGAAGAAATTCCTTCTAATGTCCAACCTAAACCTAATGGCTTGAGGCTATTTCCTCTTGTCCTGTCACTGGTTGCCTGGAAGAAGAGACCGACCCCCACCTGGCCACAGTCTCCTTTCAGGGAGTTGTAGAGAGTGATAAGGTCACTTATCACTGGGATGTATCCATATTTATACACATATATATAAACTGGGGGTGTTTATCCATTTCTCCAGGATAAACACCCCCAGTTCCCTCAGCTGCTCCTCAGAGGAGGAGCAGACCCTTCACAACTTTGCTGCCATTCTCTGCCAGTCTCCTCAGCACATGCCACACAAACCAGGTCACATCTCACATCAGCTGTTTCCCACTGCCGCTTCGCCTGCCGTGAGGAGCCGGGCACGGCCGCGCAGGGAGCGAGGCCTGGGGGCAGTGCCGTTCTGGGACACCCAAGCCAGGCTGGGTGAAACTGAGGGCTGAACGCAGTGAGTTTTTTCAGACAAGACGGCAATTGCAGCCCTGCAAACGGCATTGCAGCCCTGTACACAGTCTCCTCCAGCGCAGGTCCCCAAACCCAAAAGTGAACAAAACCGCAACAATTCACCACCATCTTACACTACCAGACTCCAAAAATAACCTGCTATCCTTTGCTTTTACGTGACAGGCAAAAGCAGAGGTTGCAGGAGAAAGTGTGAAGCTCAATGCCAGCAGATGAGTTGTTTATGCATGTGTTTTATGGAGTTGGCATGCCGGAGGGACAGTACACACACTTAGGCACTCATTTCATCTGAAAAAACCTGAGCACAGGTTTGATAGGAGAATGGTGAAACACGTTTATTTTGAAAGACAGAGTTTAGTTAAATCGAAAGAGGTAAAAAGAAAAGAGTTACAAGAACAAGTAGCTTGTCTTTTTTTAAAATGTAAGTTCATAACCATTCTTTTTCAGTCCTTGTCATAGTGTCAAAATTCGGGGTGTCACCACCTAGGTTTTCAAGAGACAGATCCAGACAGTCACACAGCATGTAAAAGAGCGCATTTTCCGATTTCTAGCTTTTGGATGTTAGAAACAGCATTAAAAGTGTTCTTTTCTAAGACTAAGAAACAAAGTACCACTTTTTAAAACATGCTGAAAGTATTCTTCACTTTCTTACTGTTTCTGGAAACCAGGAGAGATTTTCCTAAAATTTCCGTTGGAAAATAATTATTTGAACCAATAAAAAAAATTATTCTGCAGAAAGCTTCTCATATAATTCTTTATTTCCTACCTAATTCTATTTTGCAGCTGCAAGCTTCACATCTGCAGGAAAAACACCATGTAAACAAGATGATAGAAGACTATATTGACAATATCAGTTGATGGAGTTGTTTTGCCAAAACAAAGTAAAGCTATTTCAAAAAACTGCCACCTTATTACCTCCCTTTGTGCTGGTAAGGACACAACGAAGCACACCCAGCATACAAAGTGGCTGGGTCACTCAGCACCTTCTTAACGCTTTCTGTAAAACAAACAGCACAAAAGGCACTGCTAGCATAGCTTCACAAAAGATTGCTTGCAATGCTTCAGTTGCTCGTTTAACTGAATGTGAGTTTTTTCCTACAAGACTTAACGTTTAACGAGCGCGGCCAAATCTCGTCACCCTGCCCAGACTCCGGCAGGCGCTGCAAAGCCAGCTCGCTTGAACACTCAATAAATCAGCAACATTCAAGTGAAGTGTACTGAACTGTTACCTATCAGAGCAGTGTTTGAAGCTCTTGGCAAACCCTGTTCTCACACTGAAAAGTTTCTTTCAGATGAGAAAACCTGTAACCGTGCAGTTTGTTTGATAGTGGGAGGAAAGAGGTTGCAGTTGAGGATTTTATGGATGTAAAGTGGAATAAAAGTCAAAAGTCTTTCAAAGTCAACAAGGTTTTGTGTGAGTGAATTAGAATTAGGATTAATTAATGCTGAGCAATTCATCAAAGAGTAAATAACATGACCCACTGCAACTGGTGTTACAAGCAGTGATTCCTACCTGTGAACCGTCAACTCATGCATGCACACATGCACTATGAATGGATTACAATAAAAGATCTGGAGGTTTCTGTATAAAATTTCTACTGAACACTGATTAGCAATGGGATCTATTCCAAGATATTACATTTGGTAGCAGCCTTAAGGTAAGTAGCTCTCTAAGTGAAGTCAGTGGTAAATTAAAAGAAGCAGGAGTGCCATGGGGAAATATGAACTTCATTGTGTTCACTGAGGAGTATGTGTTGGATTGTCAGGAAGGTGTTATAACACCTGGGACATCCTTAATACATTTTTCTTCACTTGAATCACATGATATTCTGGAAATTATGTGCTAGATAAGATCTTTGTTGTCACTTTGAGATTGTAACTGAAATTTAAACAGAGATCTGTTTTAGAAAAGTTGTACACAGCTAAGTGTATCACTTCTATAATTCTTCTAGCATCTCACAGATATGTATACAAAATTAAATTAAGTCATCTGGGTTAAGTGTCTTCGTTTCTTTCTCACCATGGATTCATTTTAGGCTCCTCATTGGAACTTATACAGCCAACTGCTCAGTTATTTCACTTAAGTACTAGAAACGTGGCTAAAATGTTGTAGCTTACTGCAAAAATATTCCCAAACTGGTATGTAAGAAACCATGTAGTTTGTCCTCTCTGGCAGCAGATGGTGCTGATATGTTGTGCCAGGTACTTCTTTGAAAGCTGGTATTCAGGTTATAATACCACGGTAACATTGCTTTTGCTCATCCATTATACCTAAGGTCTTTTACTATAAAATTGCTGTCATCATCACTTGTCAGAATTTATCGAGACAAAATACAAGTTTGTAGTTCGAAGGTGAGGGCATCAGCAGCAATACTCACAACAATTAAGCACTGACTGAAAAAACACGTTTTAGGAAAAGTTGGATTCATCACATCCAGGCTGCTGGACAAGGACCACTAACATTTTAGGACCCAAGCATTTAGTGATAAGAAGGTGAGGGTGCTCCTTGCCAAATGATTGCTGACAGATATGGTGGTAGTTTGCACCAGATCCTGGCAAGTAAAAGAGCTGGTCATAGGACATTGCCTCAAAAGCAACAGATGGCAGATTGTGTCCATGACAGAGAAAGAGAGAAGTGAACAAAACTGGTCCTTAAGTAAGTTTTTAGGAAATTTTTGCTTAAATAAAGGCCTATTTTGAGAAACCTGGCTGGCGAAGGAGCACAGGGACTTAAGATATCAAGGGCATATTGGATACTTATCCAGAGATGATGTAGTTACTGCTTGTGACACCCAGGATAAACCAAGAAAAATGTAACAAACTGTGTTAAGAAAAATATTACCATTTAACACTGTGAGTGGTCTAATTAAGATTTACCACCGGTTTGAGTTTTCAAATAGGTGGAAAAAATTGTTGAACATACAGAGGTGAAAATTAGTTTCAATTTTGCAGTAGCAATCAAGAAAGGTTTCTGGGAATCAAGGCCTTCAGCTTCCTGCCAGAGCAAAAAACTGTGTCCCAGCTTTGTTAAGTGCTCAGTGAGCAGAGGTCCTGAGATATGGGAACATCTTAATTTTTCTTCCTGTATTTCTTCACTGTTCTCTCTAGATTTTCAGCCAGTATATCAGAAAGATCCCAATCTTGTTACCTCCTCAGTGCTTAAGCTTTTCTGAGTGGGTTAGAGGAATAGTTCTCACAGCACTGGGCCTTTCTAAGTGGCTGACAGTTGTAGTAGATGGTGGTTCTCGTTATTAAAGGGGATTTTGACCCTCAAGTATTTCTACCTGCAACAGAAAGCAAAGAAAGCAAGGGGAATGAAGGAATCAGGAAAGAAATGGGGACTCAATTCATGTGGCTGTTCTCATCACATCATTTCACACTGCAGTGAGCAGCTGTTGTTTAGACTCCAGAATGAAATATTGTTGACCAGGTAACTGGAATATTCTGGCATAGAACTCAAAGCTTCCTTTTAGCTGTACAATGAACTCAAAGCTTCATTTTAGCTGTACAAAGGAGAGGTAATTAAGAGGACAAGAGGAGGAAATAGTTCCTGCTTCTTTGCTGGGGCTTACATTAAAACCAACAATTAACATCTCAGTCCAGTACTCTGCTCATTAGAAATTTCCCATTACATTTATCTTTGTCTGCACAGCAAAAGTGATTGTGAACATGAGGGGAGTGAGCTCTATAAATAACTATCCACTATTATTCTTCAGATGAAACCCAACACCCAAACATTAAGGAAAATTACATCTCCTATGCAAACGAGTGAGAAAATAAAGAAAAAAAACCCATGCAACTCTTACTTACATGCTGCATTTTGTCCCAGTAAGAATGCATTATGTGCATAGACTGGCATATAAGAGATTGAATACTGGCTATGTACAAATTTTTCTGACTTTTGCTCATTTGTGCCACACTTTTACCTGTGTCTAAACCTCTTTTATTTCCAACACTAAATTTAGCAGTAGCAACCCTGGCTGGCAAGTGTATGAGAGCAGATCAAAGCTCTATTTAGCTCAGGGAGGAATTTGTGTCACCTGTTACTTTCTGTTTTTATTAGTTTAAAAAGAGAGATGTGGAAACAAAAAATGCCAAAAAAAACCAGGGCATCAAGGGATAAGTGCATTTTGATAAATTATATTAATTTTCAAGTAACACACAGTTGACTCCCAGGATTTTCAGTTTTAATGTGATCTCCATACATCAGCACACTACAGTAATTTCCCTGTTTTGCTTTTCCATGGACAGATCAAAAGCTGTCCTGCTAAGTCATCCATCCCAGGCCTTTCTGCTGAGTTTCGCTCTTCAACAGGTTCTCCCTTTTTTAATGCACACTACTAATCCATTTCAGCACACAACTGCTACAGTCTAAGTCAAGGCTTACAACACACTGGAATCCTGTACTGGCATTAGAGAGTGCATACAAGGTAAACTACATTTTGTTTAGCCTTGGATAAACTCCAACTGAACAAAAGAACCTCTGGGTTCATTGCCAGCTGCCAACTGTGTGGCTAAATAATATTTCATCCTGGAATCCCAAGAGTATGGATTAATAAACTGCCAAAACAGCACTCAGACATGGTTCTTTCCAAAGCTTCCCTTCTATTGATAGCACAACACTTATTTCTACATTACTAGTGCCATACTTCTGTATGTTATTGTACAGTTAAATATTGCAAAAGTAATTACAGCTCTGAATAATTATGAATTGCAACTATACCCAAGGCTTCAGGCACCTGCTGTAGGTGATTCCTCTCATGTTGTCTTGGACACAGGGCAAGGTTTCTAACATTCTTTCCTGGATAAGGGTAATTCACTATACAGATTAAAAAAACATTGTCATCTCTCAATGCAAGCATGTTTCACTCAAGTAATTGCTGACAGGTTCAGCTTCAACACCTGTGAGTTCCTGAAATTCTGTTGTACCTCCATATGATTTGCCATGGAATAAGTCCCTGATTTCACTTGGAAAGACTAATATTCAGGGAGTCATGTCCAATTGTATTTTCAATATAGTTGAATGCGCAATCTAAGTTTTCAATTAAAATGGTTTTTTAGATTTGTTTTTCTGTCTCATTCTTTCAAAATTGATTCATTTACAATCATCAGATCAAAATAGATCGTTACAATCTACAAATTTACAAAGATAATATCCCTCACCTCCCTATTGAGATAAGGACTTCAGCAAACCAGGTGTGCAGTTTTGAGATGACACAGGTTAACTCGTACTCTCAGCACTTACAAAGTTAATGTCAAAGAAACCCAATTTGTACCTCACTCTGTAGGAGATGCTAATCTATTTCAACTCTTCCACTTTTTTAGCCTCTAAAACCCTTCCTTGATATTCAGGGTGTAGATATATGTCAAATGATCTCTGTCAACACACAATTTGTAAAATCCCTTCCCCTCACAAGAGACACACGTCCATTCCGGCTCCTCTCAGAGACACTGTGAGTCTCTAGTCCTGCAAGGACCTTGGAACTGCTGGATTCCTGAACCCACCCAAAGGCCCACTGAGACAAAGGAGACTGTGAATTTCACTTGGAGATACAATCACAAAATTAAAAAGAGAGAAGCACACTACAAACACACAAAAAATGGAACTATACTAGAGACAATCAGACCAAACAAGAATAAAATGGTATAATTTTTTTCCATAAATATTGCTGTATTTGTTTTATTAATAACACCTTTCACACAAAGGGGCCAGTGTGAGAGATTCAGCTACTGATTTTACCCTCATCTCTTCCTTTCCTCTTTGTTTTGTTGGCATCCACTTGCTCTGCACTGCACACCCCAGGACATCCTGAAGTATGTGTTGCCCATTGCTCCAGTCATGTGAAGGCATATTTGATAGCTCTAATTAGACTTCTGAAGAATAGTGTATAGAAATGCTGGGTGCCTACCTCTTATCACCTATGCAATCATCCCTAGGGTACCAACCAATTGCAAAGAAAATAATACAAAGGAATTTCCTAAGATAAAAAAGACCTTATTTAGGGCTATTAGAAAGCTGAGCAGTGGAGGGTCACAGGTTCAGTAGTGATTTTTTAGCAATCTTTACCTCTCACCTTGAAAAATGGTGCCAAATGTCCCAAGGCCAAAACCTGTTGGAAGTCAAACTGAAATATGTTAGGAAAGCTCCTTCATCTTTTTCTGCCTGAGATCCACCTGAGTTAGGCAATTACAAAGTTATAAAACTTTAGTGACACACAGAGAAAGCCCATTAGAGTATAACAGTAGGCATGTTTATTGTTTTCAAGAGAAAACTCTTTGCAGCCAGTAAGTAAACCGAAAAGTAAACTTCTCAGGCATTCAACATCA
Source organism: Onychostruthus taczanowskii (assembly GCF_017590055.1). Classification (NCBI taxonomy): domain Eukaryota; kingdom Metazoa; phylum Chordata; class Aves; order Passeriformes; family Passeridae; genus Onychostruthus; species Onychostruthus taczanowskii. The sequence goes on along the minus strand of NW_024506221.1, from coordinate 293,252 downwards.
GCTGAAGGCTGGTTTTGCCATAAACACAAGTAGGTCAAGGGACCTGCCTGGGAAATTAAGTTTTTAGGAGTAAATAGCAGGATGGACATTGTTAGATTTCAATGGACATGCTCAATAAAATAGCATTTATGTCCCCACCAATCTGCAGAAAGGAAACACAGGCTTTCCTAAGTGCTGTGGGGTTTGCAGAATGTATATTCTAGATCACAAACCCTCAGATCACATGACATTAAAGAAGAATGATTTCAGGTGGGGTCCTGAACAACAACAAGCTTTTGAACAAATGAAACAGGAGATTGTTCATGGAGTAGTCCCTGGGCCAGTCAGAACAGGCAAAGATGTGAAAAATGTGCTCTACACTGCAGGCAGGTAAAATGGTCCTTCCTGGTGTCCCAGTGGAACGTATGCAGGAGACTCAGGGATGAACCTTGGCGTTCTGGAGTCAGGGATGTAAAGGATATGAGGCTTTCTACACTCCAGCTGAAAGAGAGATCCTTGTAACTTATGATGGGATTTGAGCTGCCTCAGAAGTGGTTGGTACCAAAGCACAGCTTCTGGCATCCTGACTGCCACTGCTGGACTGGGTGTTCAAAGGGAAAGTGCCTTCCAGGCATCATGGCACTGGTGCTACATGGAATGAATGGATTGCTCTGACCACCCAGTGAGTTCAAATAGGAAAGATCTCGGAAGTCATCACAAACGGGCCTGAAGGTGAAACTTTTGGATTATCCTCACCAGAGGAGGAAAAGTTTCCACATGCTGAGGAGGTCCTACACTACAATCAGCTGCCAGAAAATGAAAATCAATTCACTCTCTTCACTGATGGTTCCTGATGTATTGTAAGTACAATTTGAAAGTGGAAAGGTAATGTATGGAGTCCTACACTATTGAAGGGCAAGGTGGATCCAGTCAGTTCACAAAGCTGAAAGCTGTCCAGCTGGCTTTAAATATCACTGAATGAGAGAAATGGCCAGTGCTTTACCTCTACACTGACTTGCTGATGATAGCAAACACTCTGTAGGGGTAGCTGTACCAATGGAAAAAAAAAAATTGACGGTGCCAAGGAAAACCCATCTGGGCTGCAGAAGTGTGGCTCTGCACAGGTGGAGAAGCTCTGCCCGGGTGGAGAAGTTTGCTGTAAAATACATTGTGGAGGTGCACAATATTCAAGATTTGGGCTACTGAAGAGTATCAAAACAATGGAAAGGTGGATTTAGCTGCCAGGGTTGGAGTGTCTCAAGTGGATCTGGACTGGCAATACAAGGGTGAGTTATTTCTGCCTCAATGTACCCGTGATGCCTTGGGTCACCAGGGAAGAGATGAAACATCCAGATGGGCTTGTGACTGATGGGTGCACTAAACCATGGACACTCCCTGACTATCCCAGATGTGGCAGATTGGTTACACCACACTACCACAAACCCACCTAGGCAAGCTTTATGTGTTTACAGTGGAAAGAACCAGTGGATAGCCCTCAGGGAAGACATTTTGGATTAGTCCTGCCTCAAGAAAAGGCAAATATATTCATAGAATTATTTTTGCTCAAGAACATGGATGCACTTGGTGGGTATTGCAGAAGGACGAAAACAAGACATGTAGCTCAAGGAGGTTTGATTTTTGGGGGAGAACAGCCTGCAATACTGAATTGTATATGAATGACAATGCCACTGGTTTGCCATAACTACCATGGGCCAAAAGGATGGACTGCTCCAGGTACACCAACTGTGAGCTGCTGCAGCTGACAACCAGCCAACAGCACACAAGCCCTCCTGCTCTGGAAGATGTCTGGGAGGATAGAAGGTACAGTCATGGACTACATTAACTCAACACACATCTTACAGGGACAGGTATTGACTACAGAAATAATACCTTTACATGTACATTTTTATCTCTCTCTATGTATAGATAGACATATGTGTGTGTACATACACATATGTATTGGTCAGAGTCATGTGGGTCTCTCTGCCAGAGCCATGTGGGTGTGCCTAAGTTTTTACCTGCCAGGTAGGGGGAAGTAAGGGATTCTCACATCCAAGAAGGAAAGGGCCATGGATGCCATATTGCTCTCTGTCTGAGAAAGCTGCATGACACAGTTAGACTCAGAGAGCATTTTTGTGTAATCACCCTCTTTTATACATTGTTGTTCGTATGTATTGTTGCTGTTACTTTTCATTCTCTTATCTCATTGTTGTTTCCAGTAAATTGTTATCTCAACCTATAATTCTGCCTTCTCTCTCTCTCTCTCCCCCCACCCCTCACTAGTGTGTGGGTGAGAGACTGGAAGGCAGGGATTGGTTGCATGAAGTTTAACTTCCAGCTGAATTTAAATCATAACCCTCACAGACAATTGTAACAATTTACTGGGTGAAAAAGATAATAGACTCAAAATCCAAGTTGACTTGTTTTAGCAAGAAAGTTCTAATTGTGGCTGTATTATCCACATAAGAAATCTGGAGATTTTACCAAAAATTAATGTTATCATGTGTTTTACCAACACAAGAAAAACCTCAAAGACTCTTACTGATTTATTTTTCATAGTATTTTATTTAAGATATAAAGTAAATACTGAACATAAATAGTCACTTTCTATCAGAGTTTGAACAGGTGCTAGGTGCAAGGCAGACTTTAAGACTGATTTTTGCTGCAGCTATGAAATAGTTGTGCCAAAGCAAACTACAGCTTCTTTTGACCTCATTAGCTTTAGTTGTTTGTTGAGGCTGCGCAATGCAAAATGCAAATAATGGCTGCTGACCAGAAGCCAATGTTTAGAAAAGATGAAGAGTGCTGCTGCTGTCATATGAAAAGGACTGAAAAAAGCTTGCCTTTTCCTTGAAGTTAGACTCAGGGGTATTTTTATTTAGAAAAATATTCAGGAAAACAAGGGAATAAATGTCAGTGAAATTCAATCCCTCTGCAATCACTGAAGAGCCAAGAGGAGCAGTTTCATACTGCTGCTATCACATGACAGCCATGTCAGAGTCTGGTGTCCACATGATGACCAAATGCCCGAGCCACCTCAATGCCTGCCTGCCATCACGCAGGATCTGTGGCAAACCTGCAGGAACTTCAGTTGCATCTTTGTGATGGAATATGAGTGGGAGTTGCCTGAACCTGTGTACTTCAAAAACAGTGACCAGAGCAATTAAATGACACCAAATGTTTGCCTGTGTTTACATACAATTTGATAATGAACATCAAAGCAAGAACATTTCTATTACTGGCATGTGGAGGGTAGCTCAGGATTGTGATTGGGCAATATTTTCTCTTTATGGACTATTGAACAACCCTAACAAGTCCTGCAGGAAAACTCTTTGCTGACACTCAGTCTTGGATATTGTCTTTTGATCAAGGGATGAGCAAACTGCTGACAAAAAAAGGTTTTCACAAATTCTAGCTATAACAAAAATCTTAGCCATTTCTAAACAACTCCATCCACGTCCCTTCAGCCTTTCCACCCTTAAAATTACTGACTTAATTAATATGCACCTACTTACTAGAAGTTAGCGTTCTTTCTAGAATGTAATTTTAATCAAGTTGTCCCTTGAGATTTGGTGTTTTCTTTTAGTTAACACCTAAGGATTTTACCCTAAAAAAAAAAAAAAAAAAAAGTTCCCAGACAAAGTATATATGAAATTGGTGTGCTTGTCTTCCACACATGAACTCAGTAAACCCTTACCCTGGCACTCCAAAATTAAAATGTATTTTTCTTTCACCTCAAAATGTTCCAGTTGTCTGCAATTCTGCACTTCCACAGCCACACATCCCAATGGCTTGGCACCAGCAGGGAAGGGAAAGGTGGAGAAAGCTTACTTAACAAGAGCAGGTAAAAAGCTCATGAAATGTTATTGCATCTACTTTACTTTATTTCTGCTGGGGTCTTGGCTAGCTCCCTTTACCCATTGCTTGGACAATACACCACCAGAGAGAGAAAATCACAGTGAGCATAAACCACAAACCAGCATGTTCTTCAGTTCAGCACACCTGCATGTCCAGAGGCTCTGCACAGATCCTCTCCCAGACAATAAGCATAAAGCATAAAATGTAAAACCGCAAAATACAGCAAAAATTTGATGAGAGGGTTCCTAGAGGTAGCCTTCCACTTCTTCAAGGTCAGCTTCTGATGCAACAAGCATGAAACATGGGCATCAAGGGACCAGGCCTTGTTCCCTGTGATCCCATCTACTCCTGACTAACAGCAGTCCTTCTAATTTACTGTTGTCAAAAACAGTAATTTGGCTGTTTTAATCTGTGCAAGAACTTTGCCCATTTTATGCAGCTCCTCTATGGAAGTGGATGGATAAGTATCAATTCAAAATACCTTTTTATGGATAAAAGGAGATGTATATAATATGTTGCTAGAAATATGTTTATAGCCTAACACCATGACCATGTTGCATACCAAACACTTTTTGTCAGTGTGTATCTGTCTGTCTGATGATGCTCCTGTGAGTCTCACTGGGAAACATCTTGTTCTTATTAGCCAGTTTTCAGCTTTTCTGATGAATAGGCATTCAAATTAAATAGACTTAAAAGTACATTTGTGATCATTTTCTACTGCTTTTAGGTTACATCTCAAAATTAATCAAGGATCTTCTTACCATAGAAAACTATGACTAAAAGTAATTAGTGGAAATGCCATAGTAGTTCACTGAAAAAGTGAGTAAAAACATATTTGTTATTCTAAAAACACTTGAAGTATCAGTAAGATCAACAATAATTACAATCCAGCCGGGTGGTTATTTCATTTTTTCATCCTTCAAGAAGTATACAATTTTAGTGTGTCACTTCACTTCTGAGGAATTAATATTCTTATGAGCACTACATAATTGTACATCTATCTGTCTGTCTATCTATCTATCTACCTATCTATCTATCTATCTATCTGCTATCTTTTGTTATTAACTTATTTCCTGATGAATTGGTGCAGACAGAAAGGTTTTGTCTCTTCTGTCTGCTGTCAAACCAGAGCTTTCTTACAGGATTTTGGCCAAATTGGTAAAGGTCTCTCTCAAAAATGTAAATGTCTCTGAAGTCATCCCAGGGTTGAACCCATAGCATCCCAGAAAGAGCTTCAGCACCATTCCTGCTAGAAAAATATCAGTGCTGCAGACACGAGGACCTCAGATATTCAATGACCACTTTTGCAGTCTCCTAGCAGCCGTACAACTACATGTTGTGCTGGCAACAACAACCACTCTCCTTCCAAATACATCTCTGCTTGCCAAAAGCACAACAGTATGTGCAGGGTTTCAATTCCCCTAGGAAATCCACTGAGGTGATTGTGTGCTGTCAGCTTAACTATCATACAGGCCTGTCACAGTTGGACTACTGTTAATGTGCACAGACCCATGCAAGGATACTGGAAAAGATGAATGCTGAAAAAACAACAACTTCACAGGGAGAAAATCCCTACCCTGGATGGAGCAGTGTGTCACTTGTGCACGGCAGAAATATAAAAATATCAGGTACTGTTTCATGAGTGTTATTAGTGGCTCAGCTTTCAAACTAGTGGGTGAAATGAAAGCTTTCTCAGTGAGACTCACAGGAGCATCATCAGACAGACAGATACACACTGACAAAAAGTGTTTGGTATGCAACATGGTCATGGCGTTAGGCTGTAAACATTTCTAGCAGCACACTATATATCTTCTCCTTTAATCTGCTACTCTTTACATTTCTCTTTACATAAGTTAGTACCACTAACTAATGTTAAAAGTAGCATGTTTTATTCTATTCTGTCAGACATGCTTTCTGCTATCTCTGCTCTAATTAAAGTAAATATGCACATCTGATGCAAAATGAAGTTCACAGTAAATCTGTACAAATAAAACGGCGATTTTAAGCACCATTTAATCATCATAATGAGTGCAAATATACACACACAGTTGCACACATGAATGATACAAGTGCACTTTGTAAACATTGTGGGTGTGAAATTCCACGATAGAGCAGCTGCATCGTGATTAACCATCTGGGACGATCACTCTGCTTTCATACTGGCCAACCCCAGCCGCTGTCCTGTCAGCTACACTTGTCTGCTCAGCTGACTTAAAACCTCTGGATAAAACCGGGCAGATCTTCGTTTAATTTCTACTTTCATTAGCAAGCTGCTGATGGCAAGCTGCGGGCCAGGAGCCACGGCGGCACGGCGTTCGAAGCCTGCGGCGCAGGACCCTCGATGAGGCACGGTGCCTCTGCCGCGCCAGCCCGTCGCTTCTCCGGCAGCAGGGAGAATACCCCTTTTCCAAGAGAAAACGGGGAGCGTGCCGACGGGTGTGCGCTGCCAGCCTCAGGCTGCAGAGGCCCCGGGACACGGGTGCGCGGAGCGGCGGGGGGCTCAGCGCGGCACCCATCGGAAGCGGTGCCCGCCGGCGGCTGTGCGGAGAGTGAAGGCGTTTCCCTGCGGGAAGGCCAGGGTGCGGATGGCTCCCGCCTCCCCCAGCGCAGCCCGCAGGCTGCCGCTCCCCTCCAGCTCGCTGCCGACCGGGCGCGGGGCGGCGCGGCCGGTGCGCAGCCCGCGGAAGGCGCCGTGCAGCCGCGGGCCCGGCCGTGGGCGCTTGGCTGTGGGGCTGCCTCCCGGGCTGTGTCCCGGGCTGCCCCGGGGGCTGCCCCCCAGGCTTCGCAGGGCGGCGCGACACTTCTCCGACACGGCCCGCAGCATGGCGTCCACGCCCTCCGCATCCTCCAGGCCGGTCCCGGCCAGGGCAGCGGCGGTGGCGGCCGCAGCAGCGGCGGGCGGAGGAGGTAAAGGATGAAGAGGATGAAGAGGAGGAAGAGGAGGAAGAGGAGGAAGGTCTGTCCCGTCGGCGCTTTGCGGGAGCATCAGCGTCTGCCGGCGAGAGGGAGCGCGAGTTCCGCGATCTGCACCGCACAGCCCCGTCCTGTTTCGCACCACACTGTGCTCCGCTGCTCCATCCCACACCGCACGGCCCCCTCCCACACCTCCCTGTGCTGCCCCGAACCGTACCACGCTGAGCCCCACCCCCCACGGCCCTGCTCCACCCCATACTGCTTTACCCCACACCGTACCAATCCATGTTGCCCTGCCCCACACCGTCCAACCCATACCACCCTGTCCTGCACGACACAACTCCCAGAGTCCCACACTGCAAAATCCCATTCCATATCTCCCACCATCCAGGCCCTGTCCCATCCTGTGCTGCCTTACCCTGCACCCTATTTTCCCCTGCACCCGACATCACACTGTCCCCCAGGGACAAGCTGGGCAGTGGGGCAGACAGGCCGGGTGGTGAGCAGCACTCACGTCAAGAACAGCCGCCAGCTGCCTGGCCTGACTTGCCAGCTCCTTCAGCTGCACGTTGTTCTCCCGCAGTGTCAGCAGCTCTTCCTGCCTCTGTGTGAGGGTCTCCTGCAACTACAAAGGACAAATGTGGAAAGCGGTGGTTGAGACAGCCACATCATCCAGGAGCCAGGGGATGCTGCAGGCCATGGCCCTGCAGTTGCCTCAACAGGATGCAACAGAACACAGCGTAGACTGGGGAGGGCTTTGGGGGTCCCTACCTGGCTGTTTTCTTCCAGGGCATCTCCCAGTGCTTTCTGGTGCTGGTCTGCCAGGTCCCTCCAGCACGGCTCAGGGGAAGACAGGTTCTGTGGGGAAACCTGCACCAGTGCACTGCTCTGCAGCTGCGGGGTGCAGGGGCTAAAACCCACCTCCTCACCAAGTGAGAAATCATAGTCAGTACAGTCCAGTGGTGGCGACATTAAGCTGGATACATCTGGAAGGAATAGCCACTAGTGTTAAGTGGAGGCATTAATGTCTGCTCCCCCCAGCCCCAGCACACCATTCTGGTTTTAAATATCCCTCTGGATGTCCCCTCTGGACTTGTCCCTCTGAAATGCTTTTACTCTACTGTGACAGCTGTGCACCCTGAATCTGTTTGGATTTAATTTGTCTCCTGTGGGAGAAAGCTCAGTGACAGCTCAGATCTCTAGGGGAGTGAACAGGAACTACCCCACAGACGGTCCCATGGTGGGACAAACATGCAGTGAGTGGGCATCCAAAATTCCAAAAGCAAAGCAAAAAAAAAAGAGGAGACTGAATGCAGCATGACTGCAGATGTGCACACACAGGTATATTTGGCTCAGGTAAGGAAAAATATCTACTTGCCAGATATAAAATCACCGACAGTATGCCTGAATTCCTGGAAATCAAACTCCGGCCCATCCTGGAAGCAGGGACCCTGGCAGGGGTGAAGGAAATGATCCAGTGAGCAGGGCCCAGGGCTCAGACCTGCCCACTCCACTGCCCATACTGTTTTGACAGTGTCCACTGCCTGTGCTCAGTGCCTTATCACAGTTCCAGCACATCCAGGCACCATCCCCTTGCCACTTGCATCTGACGCATGGGACAAGATGCTGTCCTCTGCTGTGCCCATTTCACAGGTGGGAAACTTGAGGCTAGGGGAGTTGCCAGCGTCCACCTTCTTGAGAGAGCTACCCCTTCAGGTGCCAAGTGCAGCCTAGGCTGTTCTGAACAGTAGGTTTACCTGCTCCAGGGTCACAGGGCCAGCTGGGGTGGTGGGAAGGATGGGGGCAGAGGCTGCCAAATCCTGCCAGTTGATGGTGCTGAGCACTGGGGACAGTCAGAGACAAAGGTGAGTAGCATGGGAAGGGGTGGACATAGCAAAAGGAGAACGGCAAAATGAGAAGCATGGCTGGGGAACATCTTTGATGTGCATGGCCAGGTAATGCAAGGCTGGGAAACAGGGTGCAGAGGCACCAGGAATGATACAGTGGGGTTCATGGAGAGGAGTCATGGCTGGGGGAACACGGTGGAGGGTAAGGCGTGGGGTGTCACGGCTGGGGAGCACAGTAGGGGACATCAGAGGGGCGCAGAAGGAGGAACAGGGAAGGGTACACGCCTGGGGGGGCTAAGGCTGTTCGCTGCAGGCTGACTCACCCAGGGCGGGCGCGGCGGCGGCCGGCGAGGCAGCGCTGCGGCGCGGGCGGGGCGGGGGAGCTCGGGGGCTCGGGGCGGCCGGGGGCGTCCACGCCGTGTCCCCGCCGGGCCGGGCCGGCTTCTTGGCTAGGCGGGCAGGAGGGCCCTGGACTGTGTTGGGGCAGATACTGCCGAAGGCTCGGCGGCGGCCGCCCTGCTCCATGCTGGCGCCCCGGCCCCGGCCTCGGCCTCGGCTCCAGCTCCGGTGCCGGCGGGCGCCCTCCGCCCCGCGCCGCCGCCGCCCCGGGCCGGGCCGCCGGCTCCCGCGCCCGCGGAACCCTTCCGCGCGCCTGCGGAGCCTGGGCGGGCCGAGGGGGCTGCCCCAGAGGGAATTGCGAGGATAGGCGCTGCAGGGCCCGCCACCACGGCCGCCCGTCCCCCGCAGAAGCTCGGCGCCGCGCTCACCCCCGCGGGTCGCTGCCGCGCGGTGCGGGCTTCAGCTTGAGGGCTGGGCTGGTTTTATGGTGTTTGTTAAATCTCTCTAAGGGATAGGGTCCGTCTGCGTCGAAAGCCACGGGGGACATGGGGGGCCCTGTGGGGAGAGTGTTATGTGGAGAAAAAACCACGTCCATGGCATCTTGAATATACCGATCCGCACATCGGGAGAGCCCAGGCACCCTAGCACACACCCTAGCACAGGCAGAGAGTCCCACTCGCTGATACGGCATGTGCAGCTGAAATCACCGACGGGGTTGGCGGAGATTGAGCTGCCCTTTATTCCACCGTGGCGGTCTTGTAGGTATTTTTTGTAACAGCAGCGTGGACAAGGTTTCGTTCTGCCTCATCACCTGACGGCAGGCAGGACTCGGAGCGCCGCCCGGCGTCCGGGTCCCCCCTGCGCTGAAAGGTGAGCCCTCCCTAGGGCAGCTCCAGGCGTCTATGAGGTCTTTTAACACTACTTTCGTGCACAGATACAAATGAAGAAAATGAAATATTTTACAACGCTATGACTGTTTTCTGCCTTTGAATGTGCCAACCTGCTCAGGAGCGTGCATCTGGATTAGAGACCTGCCAGAAAACTAAACAAACAAACAAACCCAGCTGTTGTTATTATCCCGCACTGTGTTTTCCTACATTTATGTCAGTGTATCTATTTTTTCCTCGAGCCATGACCAAGCCAGCGGGAGGCAGTTTGAAACGGGTGAAATAAAACCCCATAGACTGGCTATAGAGCAGGTGTTTTTTTATTCCAGCACTGGAGGTGAGGGGGATTTCTTTACCTAACTCACCCACCCTTGTCAAGTGCTGCGGTCTATTTATGCAGTAAGTATTGCTTAATATTGCTACGTCATTATAACATCATCATATATGCACCTGAACTGATTTATATAATGTTATCTCATGGATATAAATTGTTCTACTGTACTATGCTTGTGCTTCCCCAGTTTAAGTGGTCTGGGAGGTCTTCTTCAATGAAGACTTAAGGTGTTCCTCACATCTGAACTTTTCAACTTTATCTTCGGAGCATGCACAATTATGGTGTTCCTTGGTCTTTCTGGATCTAACCAGTCTAAATTCTTAATTTTGTGGCTAATTTGCTTTACATTTGCTAATTACTAATTAGTACACCCTGCTGCTTCCCAATATAGCTATACCTGTCTATTTTTGAAACTATTCACCTGGCATGTTTCTGTTTATTTAAGCATTAAGCAACTAGTTAACTGTATACTGGCTATTACATTGTATAGAAAGTTATGATTCGGGTTATATTGGTATCTTATATATCTTATAACTCAAGATGTATATCTTATAACTCAAGATCTTGTAACTCTGACTCAAGTTATATAGGCATCACAGGGAATGACACTATTGGGCATGTTTATTTTGTGGGGGATTGAGTTAACTGACAGGGTGAATTCGTTATGTGCCAATGTGTTTCCTCTCCCAGCTGCATCTGCATACCACCAGCCAATAAACGTATAGAGATAACAAGCAAAAAAGAGTTTACTCAACATTCGTTTGGTCCTTACAATGCTATCTTCATGGACCACCCTCCAATTAAATAACACAGTATGTGAGATTCAGTAAATTATTTACATGCTGGACTTAAAAAAAATACAGCAAAGGGACAGTGCAGATGACATGACACATAAAATCGTTTGCAAAACGCCATCTAATTTTTAAGCTCCAATGACACTAAGGCTCAATGGATCAGACTGCACCGACTCTGTGGAGCACAAAGGCCGAACCAGTGCCCTCTCCACCACCACCCCCTGTCAGCGGTCATCCCCAAGCCAGGGGCACTTCTGGGCCACCTCCGAGGGCAGGAGGAGAGACAGGGACCGCCCGTTCAGAGACACCAGGAGCTGAAGCTGGTCCATGCAGTCCCGTAGGAGCTCTTGCGGATAGCCGCTGATTCGCAGGTCCAGGGGGCTGCGGTGGCTCAGGAGCCGGTCCGCAAGCCCCAGGCTGCTGGCGGCCAGCAGAGAGGGCGCGTATTTGGTGAAGGCATAGTCAGCCAAGCTGAGCTCCGTGACGCCCGCCGCCAAGCTCCGGGCGTCCGCCGCCTCCCCCGCGTCGGCCCCCCGAGTCTCCAGCCGCACCTGGCTGAAGTGCTCCAGGAAGAAGCTGACGGTGGGCGCCGCCAGGTCGAAGTCCAGGCGATGCAGGACGATGCACTCCAGGTTGCGGAGCTGCTGGCGGGTGAAGGCATCGCAACAGAGGGCGAGGAGCTCTTTCACGCTAGGAGGGTGCACCTCCACCTGCGGGTGGGCACAGGAGTGAGGACGCTGCCGCCGGGAAGCAGTGCAGAGGAGCTGGCGCGGAGCCCGGCCTGTCTGTGTCCCCCTCAGACTGGCCTCAGCGGGCCGCCACCCCCGGTGGCGGGGCACCCGGGGCCCGCGGCCGCCCCTACCTGTTTGCAGGCGATGAGCAGTGCTGTTACCCCCAGGAGCTGGAAGCAGTCTGCGGCCACTGGGGTAGTGGCGAGAAAGCGGTCGAGGATGTTAACGGCCAGGCAGAGTGCCTCCAAGGAGAGCCCGAAATGCCGGTGCACGGGGATGAGCCAGCTGACCAGCTTGCAGCGCGCCTCTGCCGTCACCTACGGCACCGGCAGTGGGGATCAGGCGGGGCCGACTCGGGGTCTCCCGCCCACTCCCCGCCGCCGGCCCCGCTACCCCCACCTGCGGCTGCCGGGCGAGCGGCTCCCGCGGCTGGAAGCGGCTCTCCAGCCCCTTGCGGGAGCGGTACCAGCTCTCCCCGTAGTCGCGGAAAGCCTGCAGATCCTGCGCGTTCTCCCCCGCCGCCGCCGCCGTCCTCGTCCCCAGGCACCGCCGCCTTGCCGGGCGCCGCGGGCAGCCCCCAGGGGAGCCGCCGGGCCCCCGACGCTCCGGAGTGCCGCCGCACCGCCCGCTCGCCGCCGTCACCATGGGGTGGGCGGCCGTGCCAGGTCCGCTCCGGTGGCGGCACTGGCTATTTGAGCGGAGTGGTGGCCGCCAAAGCTGTCACCGCCCGCCTCCCGAGCACCCCGCCCCGCCCGTCCCGTCGTCGGGGCACTCAGGGGACCACCGTCTCCAAAACAAAATCCGAGCCACCGAAACGTCTGTCTCTTCTCTGCCGTTTGCCCTCGGGCAAAAAGGCTGTGGTGGGACCTCCCGACCACGGGCTCCTCGCTCTCGCGCGGCACAGAGAGCAAGCCAGACAGCAGTGCCGTAAACCCACGAATGTGGCCAGCTGAAGCTGCTGCGTGGATTTTGCCATTACCAACGCAGGCGTCTCTCCAGCTCCCAGCGGTTCAGCTCAGAACGTCGTAAGCTTTACAGTTACCGATCACTGCCTGTAAGTAACACTTCCAGTGCAGGTCACCAGAAACAGCACGGGACAACAAGGGAAAGAACTAGGAATGCTGGAGCTCACGATACAATCTGGGTTTCAGTTACACTTTCATCCATGGACTATTTATGTGATGAGGCACTATATTAAACAGCTGAATAGAGGGAACTTAAAACAGTCCTGCACTCCAACCACCCATTTATAGTGTCCTATATATGTGGAAAGACCTGCAGAAAGAAAACTTCTTCTGGGTTAAGCACTGGGAAAGATGGCAGTAGGAAACAAGAACTTCAAGAAGCCAACGATACAGAAAGAAAACAGGGGAGGAGGTGGGAATCCCACAGTGTGAATGGCAGGAGCAGGAACTCCTCTCCAAGGTAAAAAAAACAAACCCACATTGACGACCACAGTTGAGATAATGGTGACAAAATCCAGAGACAATGAATGGTCTTGTGTCTGACAAATGCTTTGAGAAAAGCAACACAGAAGTGTTAACAGAAGTCTTTATTAAATAAATAGCAAAAGAGAAAGTTCATCCACCCAAAAGAGTACAGGCACAAAAGTATACTGCAGAAGCAGAAAGCCAGTGTAGCATCTGGGTTGTTTTTTTTTTTTTTTGGTGTTTTTTTTTTCTTTTTTTGTTTGTTTGGCTTTTTTGTTTTTTTGTTTTTTTGTTTTTTTTTCTTTTCTTTCTTGGGTTTTGGGGTTTTTTTTTAAGTTTTATTTAAAGATAACTGTGCTTGTCTGTACACCACAGTGTGACCTCCTTAATTTGTTTTACAGAAAACTTGTTAACACAGAAGATCGTGCAATTGCCCAGTTATTACACTATATCCCCTTAATTTATTTAAGTTATTTATTTAGAAGATTACAAAGAACAGCATGCTAGAGAAACACAAAGAATAACTCTGAATTTCAACATTACCACCTATAAATGGAAAAAAACCTCTTATTCATCACAGCTGAATAAGGGAGAGCTCAAACACAATTCACACTTTTCCTAGGATTTAACCATTTAAGACCAACAACTCATTTGCAAAATTCAAACCCAAAATAAAGAACAGCTTGCTAATAACTGAATTATTGAAATATTTTTCTACTTTGTGTTTCCAAAGAATACAAATAAAACATCTCAACTAAAACAAACCCTAGGAAATTTGTTTAGGGTACAGATTTAGTTTACATCTTCAATGAACATAATTTGCAAGTTTTGATTTCAGTGTGGGAATACTGAAGGCAAAGTTGAGCTTTTAGGGTCTAAGATCACAACTTCCTGTTCAAATGCTTCCTTGCCTAAACGGTGCTGTAAAAAACCACCAAAAGTCACTTCCTGTCTCCTCTGAAATCAGGACTACCACTACATTATCATAAAGCATAAAAGAATAACAGATATGATCCCTGTTCCTTCAGAGCTGTTAGCGAACAGCTTTCCTCTTCCAGCATTGGTGTAAGCTAACGTGCACAAGCTGGACAGTAATAACAGTTCCACTGTGATAATCTAAATGGATAGGCTCCATATATTTTGCATTTTTATGAATTCAATTTCCTGAGTGCCCTTTCTGTACACGATTAACTTCTGCTGTATAAAATCTTTATTTTTCAGATTAAACAAAAGTTCTCATCTACACTGTGCTTCTGTCTGTGAAGACAGTTCCTATTTGACTGCAACTATTTAATGGCAAATCCTCCCCACCAATATATTCCTTACTCTTGAAAGCTAAGTTGGCAATCTAAAATTGCACTTCATAATTAGAAAAGTGTGGATGGGTAGAATGTGAGACCATCTGATTCATTAAGTTAAGGATTATTCAGTATTGAAGAAACAAGAAACAAAGGATCACACAGATATCCAGTCATTGTGAGCAAGTAGGGTAGGAGAGAACTGCCACTGGAAGCTCCCACTAGGAGCTTCTCTGGTATTTCCTTGAAGAGGGTCAATGTGAATTTTGATCAATAAGAGGACAAAAAACACATGATCATCTCCTGAAGGGTGCCTGGAGAACTATGCAAAACTTGACATACAAAAAAGGGAGAGCAAAATATAGTACAGTTGCAGGAGTCACAAGAATCAGGGTAAACAGGGAGGAACAACTGTGAGAAGAGGCACATCCTCTTCTTTGGGAGGAGCTGCTGGTCCACATCTCACTGAGCACCCATTCACAGCAGTCCATACCATCATTTTAGAGAGGCTTGTAGAGCATCTTCTCAATGTAAATCAGAGTAAAATTAAGACTACTCTAAGATGTCTTGGTTTAATACTGTAAATTAACAGTTTTAAAAAAAATCAGCACTTAGGAAACCCATATGAGAAACATTTGCCTTCCATTTGCATATATGGAATTCTACTCAACTGAGATTCAGGACTGAATCATCAGTACACACTGTACTTGATGGTATGATTAGCACATCAAGTTAAAAAAAGAGAAATGGCTGTGAACAGTTCATATTTTGAAAAAGCTGCTTGGAGTTATCATTCTTAGAGTCATGACAAATGGCACCAAATATAGTGTAAAGGCTAAACATATCCAATGTTCATCTTCAAAATGATAAAAAGAAAGTCTGATCCTATGCAAAATCATGCAGTCTATCCCCATCATGGCTGGTATCAACCATACTAAGAATTTAAATTAATTTCCAATTAACGGAGTGCGTATTTCCCCTGCAATGAAGCTCTGATCTGTTGCTGATTTCTGATTTCAGTTACCGTCTTCTGTTTTTATCAGCTCTTTGATGATGTATAAGACCTTGTCATCTAGAACACAACAAAACCACAGCATATGAAAAAGAGCAAGCTTAAAAACTGATTCTCAAAATTCCAAAAATCATAAGAGAAGTCTAGCTGTCAACAACTGAAAATTTTAATGTTTTAGGCTATGCTAGAATCTAAAGCAGAACAAGTGATTACCACTTAGCAAGCAAAAGGACAAACAGTATGTACACAGAACATCATCATAAAATTATTCTATGAACTGCTGATGACCATTTCAGTATTCCACAAAAGAGATTGGGAAAGTTGTGTTGTTAACTCCAGACACATCAGCATACAGGAACTCCCCTTTCTTCCCCACCTACAATACGCTCCTGAATATCCAGTGTCCAAATTTTAAATGGTGCTCTGCTATCCCTTACATTTGGGAACCAACATGTCATTGGTTAACCTAGGTTTTGAGACAACTTGCATAACACTTACAAATCATCTATGCCTAGGATTCTCCACACAATCTCAATTTCATTTTGAGATGCTTGCCTCACCATTACTACCACCTTGAATGCTGTTACCATGGAAGTCTTTAAAATGGCAGTTGTGCAGATCTTTGTACATCTGGGGCGAGCCACACAATATATGCAGGGTTAGTAATGACTTTCTGGATGCCTCTTAATGCAACTTTCATGTCACACATACTACTGTGTGAGGACGCGGTGTACTAATGATTCCTCAGTTTTGCTGCAAGGTCCATTTAACAAAGAGTAATGCCAGCAATAAGTTACCTTCAAGTGACATTTTAGGATTTTCAAGCTTCTTCTTCAAAACAGATTCAATGAGAACTCTCAGCTGTTTGAAAATTACTGCTATCTTAACAGGAGCCTATAAAGAAAAGACAAACATTTAATCAGCAGACACTTCACACCAAAATATAGATCAAAATATTACCCTAGATATAAAAAAAGAGTTCATATCAAGATTCCTGCAAACATGATGCACATACGTGATTTTTAATGGTAATGATAATCATGATGGGTAGGACATTCATTAAATGACTTTGCTTACATTATGCCTTAGCTTTAGGCACCAGTTGTTCCAGTATCAAAGCCTGAAGAACAGCAGCTGAGAAGGGTAACTTGGAACATGTTCCCCACACAAGCAGCATAAGGGGAAATTATTACTTCACCAAGAAGCTGCCCAATTAACTGCCTTTTTACCCCCCCCACCCAGGTAACAAAGTTCAAATTACACCTACACCTGAAATAAAACAGCTACTGCCTCTTGGGAGGTCTGCCAGGCCTCCTGAAGAGGCAATCACAAGCCTTTTCTAGATCTCACTATGAATTTGGATACCTAAAACAGAACCCCCTCCCAAAAATATTTAATTTTATCCTTTCCTCCCTGTTTCAATCTTTATTTAATTTATATGCTGCCTTTGGTACAACAAGTAGCTGCTACAGCAGAAGCACAAAATGTAAGGTATTTTGCTTAGTGTCTCAGTAGAAAAGTAGAAATTCTGAAACACTCTGTAAGATGTGATTAGCCCAGCAACTACACAACTGTAGCCATGCAGGGACCAGAAAAAAAAAGTCTAACAAACCCACAAGGGACCTGCTTGATAAAATTCCCTGTTCATGATAATCAGTGAATTAAATTAGATGACTGCTTACTTGGATCAACAGACTGCAAAAAATTGCTTTGCTGCTTACAGTTGTCTTTGAGAGTAGCACAAGGCTCAGAGCATAGAAGGAGCACAGAAAATTGTAACCATGTAGCTGCCTGGATAGCAAAACTTGCCATTTATCAGAATTTACACAGGATCTTTTCATGACAACTATTTTGTCTGCAAAAATGTGCTAGGAAAGTGCTCTCAGTTTCCAAGTAAAACTTACACATGCAAAAAGGAAAAAAATCTAATCAATAAAACCAAACACCCCTAACCCATGTAAGCAGCTATTTTACAATTTGGATCTTTTTTCCAAACAATTCTGTCTGCATTACAGAACAGTATAACAGTATAACAGTAGTGTGCTAAAGATAAATACGTAGTTACAAGTTTGCAAAATTATAAGAAAAGGTCATAAAAACAGTACACTCCTCTACTTTTAGTACAAGCCCTATTAAAAAAAGGTTTAGTCTGCATCCATTTTCAATACCTTTTCTGAAAGAACACTTTCTTCTTGAAGAGAGTGGGAACTGATTTGTTGCACACCACGTATGACAAGTCTATTCTTTTGAGTGTGATTTATTAAGATTTCAATACATGTATATAAAATTTCCCATCATTACCTTAAATTCTCTCCACCTTTCTTCCCCCTCTTGTCCCCATCTCCCATATACAGTGGTCCAAATCAAGCTAATATATCAACTAGGTAATATGAAAGCTCATGGAGTCACAAAAGGTAGTTTAGTTATAACTTCAATGCACCTGAAAATGGATCCAACCATCAACTGTCAAGAGACGCTCACGATGTTGGACTTCTATATCCCCACCAAAAAGCAAAATGGGAAAGGGGGATATTAAAGTAGTTTCTCTCAAATACACCTTGGCATACCTCACCTGCATATAAACAAACACGAACAATTAAAAACAGCAACAAAAAAATCCCAAACAACATAACATTCTACAACACTAAATTTGATTGCTACTTCTACAAGCAAGAAATACACTTTTCCTTTTTCAAGATGCAACCAAAAGAAGTTATTGCAAACAATCAATAGCTATTTTTCTACCTTACATCACATAAAATAACTCACTTTAAGTGATAGGCATATATGCTAGAAGTTAGCTAAAGCCACAGTTAACTTCTTAATGCTCAAATAGAGACATAACATTAACCTAGCAGCATTCACAGAAGCAACGCTAAAAGTAGTAACACTACTGAAGCAGAAGGCAGGCAAAGCTCTTTCATTCCACATTCTTCTTGGGATCTGTTTTATCAGTTTATCTACGTGCATAAATGTGGTACACACAGACACACACTGCATGAAGTATGGGGCTCAGCATGTGCTGCTTCTGGTTTTGGAACATCTCGAATAAAGACAGAATGGGGTGGAATGAGTTTAGTGGGAAGAATGGACATAAAAAGAGTGCATGTTCATACAAAAGTGCAGGCTTAGTTTGTCCCACTCTTCATGGAATAACTTACCTACCTTAGCTGCTGTCTTGTCATCACACTATGATGTTCTTGGGGGTCAGGAAATATTTTCAACTCTCAAAAAATACTATCACTTTATATGCATTAAAAAGTCTAATACTTCCTGCTTCTCCACAGTAAATTTGGCCATTAAACAACTGTCAAACTTTTGTTGTACCAGAAGTATAACTAAATACAAACACTTAAATTTAGCAAAATTTAGGTGACAAGATTTTCCATAGAAGGGGAAACAAGTTAAAAAAAATTGCAACTCATTAGGGAGTTTAGCTGTCCTTTACAGAATTGGCTCTTTTGTTTTATTACTGGTGTATGTTAGTACCAAGTTTCAAAACCTCAGAACAGAAACAAAGCAGACTTTGAAAAGTTACTATTACATATCAGTGTGTAAAGTGCTATTAAAATCAACAAGACTGTATTTAAAAAATCAATGATACTATGAAGTTAAATGCTATACAGAAAATGCCTTCCATTTATAGCTACCAGCTTCACCCTGAACAGATTTGTTCATGATCTTCAGCTTGGCCTTCTTTTTCTTCAGCACTCAGTTGACTCACTTTTATGGACTTTAGGATCATTAGATAATAAGGCTCTTAAACATAAAACAATTAGATATGAAATAACATACACTAATTTGAAGTATACTAGAGCCACAACTCCACCTTTACACAAACTACTAGCTACATTCACTATCTTCAACTTACCTTCTCCTGGTAAAGCAGCCATCCATATGTCTGCAAGTCTCGATTTACAGAAGAGGGATGAACTTGAGCTTTACCCTGAGCAGTTTCTACCGTGCAAGCCAGCTTCTCTGTAATATCCACAGACTTTGTATATAGTATTTTTCCTATGTTGTCATACAGCCCTGCAGTCAACACAGCTTTAAGAAGAGCTATTTCACTGAGAGACAGGGACTGTGTGGCTCCACGTCCATCCCATCCACATTGTGTTGAAGGTGCTGTAAACCCTGCTGCTCTGACCACCCTTATGAGTTCTTGCTTCACATCCTGAAATTAGGATGGTATCAGTTAAGTTTTGAATTTAAAAAGTTACATACTCCAACAGCAGGAAATTACACTTCATCTGAATTATTCATGCTCTCTATTCCCTTACTAGAATAATCACTTGTATTTACTGCAGCCACATTGGAATCCTAGCTATTTCTATGGTAAAAAACATTATTTATAACAATCTGATATCTGGAATATAGGATTAAACATATGGAAATGTATATTCTGCAAATACTAAATCTCTACCTGCTGTTAAAATGAAAAGATACATTTGCATCAAAGATCCAGTTCTGCTTAGAAGTACTCAGTCACTCAAACTTAAAAGGAAAGATCAATTAAAACATTTTCGCACCAAAAATAAGACACCATTCATGTATGTTTGTGGCTCATCTTTCAAATTAACTGTTAACAGATATGTTATTTGATATTAAGAATAATATAAATATTTTAATTCATGAAGTTGTGATTCTCTGAGGAAAGTAAGGCCTAGCTTCTCCAATAGCAGTTGACTACAAAGCTGTTTACTAAAGTGCGCATATCCAAAACTCAAATACAGACACAGCTACCTTGACTGGAAGTGTGCATTTCATCAGTCCCTAAATTCCACTTGCTTTTATCTTGTCATCTCTTTAAAAGGGAACAACATTTTCAGAGGGAAATTTTAAAAAGTAACTTATGAGTACACAGCATAATGGTAAGTTTTACCTCCAGAGTTAACAGTGAAGTCCTATTAAGGAAATTCCTTCTGCAATAAGTCATTTCAGCACGATACCCCCCTTCTTGTCGGGCCCTTTTCCACCTAAGGAAAAAACAGTGTTTATTGCAGCAAGAAACCCATCAAGACTGTAACAGTGAAGATGCACTATGTTAAAAAAGAAAAACATGTTTTGGCAGGCATTCTCCACTCTAAAGTAAGTTGTATTAATGAAGATGAATTCTGCTTGTCTAAGGATACTCCAAAGAACATGTCTGTAATATAGATTTGACAGATACTAACAAAAATATAAGGTGATTCACTCTCAACCCCCACACATTGCTGTCTCCCTTGACAGTCAAAACAAAATTCAGACTTAGTGGTAATACCCTAAAGAGGAAAAAAGCCTATATGTCATTTTATAGATATGTGCTTTATCAAATACAAAATATTCTGGTCAAAATACCACAAACAGCAAACAAAACACTTTAAACACCAGGATAAACTGACACAAGTAAACCCCTGTATGTGTGCAGGCATCGTTAAAAAGGTATTGAAGAACAAAACACTAAGCAAACTATCCATTTGTGTTACAGTACTGGGCAATCTGTTTTTCTGGTCTTACTCTGAACAGAAAAAAACTTTAAATGAAAGCTCCAAGTGAAAGTTCAAGAGATATTAAGGATTCTTTACATAACTGCATTATGTGTTATCTGCTACTAGTTATGAGCATAGGAGAACCATCACTTACCCCAGATAAGCATTGTAGATTGTAATATGGTCTGAAACTGCCATAGCTAGAGATGATTTTGCAAGATCTGCTTCATCTTTTCGACCAATAGGTGTAGTAAATGGGGATTTTTCTGTCATAACAGCAGCCAAAGTTGCCTGCAATTTTTCAGTACACATCACTTAGAAGTATTTTGTTATAAGCTTACAGATTTATAAAACAATTAGCCTGAAATTTTCTTTTATCATTATCTTAGAATTATGGGCTTAGTTTGCAAGGGACCTTAATCTAGTTTCAAACCCCTGCTTTAGGCAGGGACATCTTCCCCTAAACTAGGTTGCTCAAAGCCCCACCCAATCCAGCCTTGAACACTTCTAGCAATGGGACATCCACAACTTCTCTGGGCAACCTGTGCCAGTGTCTCACCACCCTGATAGTAAATAATTTCTTCCTAATATCAAATCAAACCAAATGCTCTTTCAGCTCAAACCCATTCCCCTCTTGTCCTGTTACCATGTGCCCCTTTAAGAAGTTCCTCTTCAATGCCCTTCAGATACTGAAAAGCTGCAATTAGGTCATGCTGAAGCCTTTTCTCCATGCTGAACAACCCCAATTCTCTCAGTCTCCTCAAAGAAGAGGTACTCCAATTCTCCTCTCTGATCATCTTTGTGATAAACTCTGGACTCACTTCAACAGGTCCACATCCTTCTTGTGTTGGGGCTACCAGAGCTGGATCCAGCACTGCAGGTGGGGTCTCATGAAAGCACAACAGAGGGAAGAATCCCCTCCCTCCCCTGCTGCCCACACTGCTCTGGATGCAGCCCAGGACACGTTTGGCTCTCTGGGATGTGAGTGCTCATGGCTGGGTCATGTCCAGCCTCTCACTCACCAGCACCCCTGAGTCTTCCTGGGCAGGGCTGCTCTGGATCTGTTCATCCCCAGCACATGCTGATATCTGGGGTAGTCCTGACCCTGGCGCAGCACCAGCGCTTGGCCTTGTGAGCTCCACATCTGCCCACTTCTCCAGGTCCCTTCAGATGACATCCCATCCTTCAGATATGTCAAGAACACCACTCAGCTTCTGCAAATTTCCTGAGAGTGCACTTGATCCCTTTGCCTTATGTCAGTGATGAAGATATTTAGTAACTCTGCTCCCAACACGACCACTGAGGGTGCCACTTGTCACTAATGTCCAACGGGACACCGAGCCCTTGACCATGAGCCTCTGGATGGGACTGTCCAACTACTTTCTTATCCATCTAATAGTTCACCCTCTGAATCCAAATCAGGTGGTGGACCATGGTAAAGGCATTGCAGAAATCCAGATAAATGAGTATGTAGCCTTTCCCTTGTCCACTGATGTGGTCTCTCCAGCACAGAAGGCCACCAGGTTGGTCTAGCAGGACCTGCCCTTGGTTAAGCTCATGCTGGTGTCTTGAATTGCCTTCCTGTCCTCCAAGTGCCACACCATATTTCTAGAAGGATCTGTTCCATCATCTTCCCAAATACAGAATTGAACCTGACAGTTTGGTAGCTCCCAAGGCCCCTCTTTTCTACTTTTTTAAAAATAAGATGGATACAATGTTTCCCCTTTCCCAGTCACCTGGGACTTCACCTGACTGCCATAAAAGCGGTTGCCATTGATGACTGAGGCAAAAAAACTGGAGACCAAGCCTGATTATCCACTTTGGAGAGTACTTAGGAGTTTAGAAGCATAGTACTAATTTGAATTGGAAAAGACCTTAAAGATCATTGAGTCCAACCACAAACACTTATATTATTCCTCTCCATGATGTCGGGGTGCCCTCACCCTACAGAAAACATTTTAACTTGCATCACCTTTTCAAAATACCACATTACAAGAAATCAGATAAATTGTTAAGAATTAACAATTTCTATACTTTAAAAAAATATTTTTTTCACTCACCACAGGATCCAAGCAGCCAAATATAGCACCAAATATAAGCATTTTGCCAATCTTTACATTAACAGGAAGGGCTGCAAGGTGCTGGCCCAGTGGAGTCAGCTTGGGCTCGTTTAACTGACAAGCACCAATCTTCCTCAAAAGATTCATTGCATTACCAATTACTTGCTGCTGTGGTGGATCTAATGCTCTGGAAAGAAAATCTTCAGGAGATCCAAGACTGCATTTCTGCGAAGGAAAAGGACATATATTTCAATAAAAGAAATTTATTATTAAGTTCTCTAACAGCTACACACAAAACTGGAAAGCTGATCTTGCATCAAAAGTTCACATTCCCTCCCCATCAAACAAGCATCTTGCTTCCTGGAAGGCTGACATGCCTCATATTAGGCTAACAAAACTTGTTTGGAAGGGCTTCATATGGCATGACCACTGTTCAGAGAAGTGTGTTACCAGTGATCACTGATGAGCAGGGGACTCTCAGTCCTGATGGGCTGCAGTTCAACCCAGCACTAATTTCTCAGGTTGCTAGATTTCTCATGCACATCCTACTCACTTAAGACATGGTGAGAGGTAATGGAATTCCTCCCTTAAAAATAAATCAATTAGAAGGCTACTAACAGAGTTTAAAATTGTAAAGCTCTAAGGCAATCTGGAATCATATTCATAATCACTATTCTCTGAACATCATGCTCATATTTTACAGCAATCAAATGCTGAATTACTCCCTGACCAGTATGAGAAGCCCCACTAAGTAATTGCATTAGATTAGGTCTGTAGTAACAAACCTTTACAGCTACCAGGGCAAATAATTCCAAAACAAGCAATAGTATGAAGGCATAATTCCTCCAGAGGCATGCACAGTATTTTTAGCTAACAAGGTGTACTGGGCTTGTGTTGCCAGGTTTAGGCAGCAGGGGCTGCATGGGTGAGTTTGGTGAGAAGCTGAGAACAGCTTTCCCTACATCTAGCCAATGCCAGGTAGCTCCAGAGCAGACCCACTGGCCAAGGCTGAGCCAATCAGTGATGGTGATCACGCTTCCGGAGAAATTACTGCACAGAAACAAATTGCAGCCAAAGAAGAGGAGGCGAGAACAACTCTGAAGACACAAAATCAGTGAACAAAGTAGGGGAGGAGGTTCTTCAGCTGCTACAGCCCACGGTGAGGAAGGCTGTCCTCCTGCAGGTCACGGAGGCCCATGGTGGAGCCCACACTCAAGCAGGCAGATGTCTGAAGGAGGCTGTGACCCTGTGGAGAGCTCACGTTGGAGTGGGCTCCTGGCAGGACCTGTGGCACCATGATGAGAGGAGCCCACACTGCAGCAGGTTTGCTGGCAGAACTTAGGACCCTGAGGGGGATCCATGCTGGAGCAGTTAATGAAAAACTGCAACCTGTGGGAAGGATTCACACTGCAGAAGCTTCTAAAGGACTGTCTCCAGTGGAAGGCAGCCCAGGATCGAGCAGAAGAAAGAATCCTCCATTCTCTGAGGAGGAAGCAGCAGCAGAAATCTGTGATAAACTGACCAAAACTACCATTCCCCATCTCCCTGTGCTGATGGAGGACAGGAGGTAGGGAACTGGGAAATAAAGTTAGGCCAGGAAAGAGGGAGGGGTGGTTTTTACTTCTCATTAACCTACTCTGACTTAGTTGGTCATGAATTCAATTGATTTCCACAAATCAAATCTGTTTTGCCTGCGACAGTAACTGGTGAGTCATCTGTTTGTGTTCTCATCTCTAGCTATGAGTCTTTTGTTATATTCTCTCCCCATCCACCTGAGGTGGAGAGTAATAGAGGAGCTCCGGGGCCACCCAGCATCCAGTCATGGTCAACCCACCACACAAGGTCAGCAATTCTAAAACCAAAACCCGTACCATAATATGAAGGCATAATTCCTCCAAAGGCACACGCAGTATTTCTGGAACAGAATACTCCATGAAGCTTTCAAACCTGCAACATCACAAAACCACAAAAACATGTATTTTCAATGAAATCTTTGAATTAAACTTGTAAATCCGGTTTTTACATGGTCATTCTTTGCAGTTTTTCTCTTGAGGGGCAGGGAAGGGAGTAGCATGGGTAAGCTATGCATACTTTGAATTAAGGTATGTGCTGTGGCTTGGAAAACAAGTTTTAGAGAGAGAAAGGCAGGAAACCCGAATTTTCAAAACAAGTCTGTAAAATGCTTTCAAACTGAAAAGTCTTTTAGGGGACTAAAAGGCACACTTAATTGATTATACCAAAAGACTTTAACCTTAATTGTTTCTCAGCTGAAAGTCACTTTAGGTTTTCACAGAAGCAGGAAAAAGGTTATTCCACTGGAGTAACATAAACTAAGTTGGCAATACCCCCATCTCACACATAGAGATTACCTCCTCAGAAGCCTACAGATTTGTCTCATAAAAAATTCAAAGTTCAGGAGGTACAGTTTGCACGCATTTGATGTAAGCCAATCAGGTGGTGTAAAAAATTGATGCTCTATAATTTCCTGTGCTGCACTTTTTCTTTAATTATGAATATTTTTTAAAAAACACACTACAGAAATATTAAGAATAAAATCAACTTTTTGAAAAAGTGTGAAAGACTGCTCTAACACTTTAAACATATGATACTCAAATTCTTGTTTTGGTTGAATTTTTTCCAGTTTTATCTTTCTGATTTGCAGTAAATAAAGTGAATTTCAACAAGAATTCTTGGTCTTGCACAGAAAAAAAATATGGTATCTATGTGATTTACAGAATTTTGCTAAGTTTACAATACCTGTCTCTCGTGTACATTCGGAAGCAGAACCCATCCCTAACACGCCCAGCTCTTCCTTGCCGCTGCAGAGCACTAGCTTTACTAACAAAGGTCTCTTCCAGGGAACTCATCTGACTGCTTTCATGATACCTTAAACATTATAAATTTTAGATTCAGATTTCAGAAATGAAATTTTCATGTATATATAATCTGAACACCAGCATATTGACAATATATCTAATGAGCAATTTTTGAAAATACATTTAGTTTTGAAAACCAAGCATATCTGGGAGGAACTGTAAATTATAATACCTTGAATACAAGTCACTAGTGAAAGTATAAAAACTGGAAAATGAAAGCTTTTTTATTTCATCTCCTTGGCAATTCAGAATCATTCTAACACATTGTGTAGGGATTTTTACATTTAAAGTGAAGAAAAAGAACTTTGAAAAACTGAGATAGCAAAACAACTTTCTTCATTTTTAAAACAGTACTTAATCATAATTATCCATACATTATATTTATCATCTATGAACTTCCCTTGCTCTTCTCACGATTTGGAACTCCCAACATACACCCCAAAGCTGTACTCAAAACTGCAAGCTTTTAAATGAGCTCAGCACATTTCTGCATCCAGAACTCTAATTAATAGGGAAAATTACAAAAAGGATTGCTCTAAGTTAATAAGGATACTACAAAGTCCTTGCAGCTCTATCCTCCAAATATTTACAGTAACCACAGCGTGACTGATGAAAATCAAACTCTCACCTATTTTCTTTTGTTCTCCCAGTATCAATTACAAAGACAACATCTGGTATTGTGATACCTGTCTCTGCTATATTGGTTGCCAAAACAATCTGCAAAGAGTAACATCACATAAATAGAAGAACTGGAATGAGTAGCAGGTTTCAACCTTTAAATCACTATTATGGACTAAGTCTGGTTAATTTTTTTTTACCCAGAAATGTTTACTTAAATAATCTGACATATAATTAAAAGCAACATGACTTGGAAAATGGTCTAGTTTTCCCCAAGAAGAGAAATTAAAAGCTAAGAAATAATTTCACATTCACATTTTGCTGAATAATCCATCAATATTACTGTTTAGTATTTGCCAAAATTGATCAACATTTCATTACATAGTTTGGCAGTAAATAAAATAGTATTTTTCCAAGATAAAAGCCATAGTTACTGGTTAACAATAGTCAAAATAGAAGTAAGTAAAAATTAAGGAAGATCACAGAAAAATTTTAGGTTTAAGAATTTGTCCAATACTGTCAATATTTTCACAGCATATTACCTTCTACCCATTACAAACCACCGAATTAGAATTGTTTCTTTGCAGAGAGGAAATTCTAGGAACACCTAATTGTTGTGTAATTCTGTATGCTAACAATTCAGAGTTGCACCCACAGAAAACTTCTCTTTTCACTTGTGAACTTTGTAAATATTACCTTTCTAATACCAAGAGGAGGTATTGTAAATGCAGCTGCTTGATCTTGAGTTGAAAGAACAGAATGCAAAGCTATCAATCTGTGCCTGGAACAAGAAATTGTAATAATAAATACACACTTATCAAATAACATGGAGTAAAATTATAAGACCAGTATAATGACAACATTTGGAGAAGAACAGACAATTGAAAGAGTAAAACATTGTATGATTAGGTATAAAAGTCTGCTTAATTGTTTTATTACAGTAGCTAGAAAAAATAACCTAATTAATTAATAGGGATGTTCTCCCATTCAGTAAAAATGCAAGAAAAACAGTAATACTGCAGAACTGCTGGTTACTTGACAATAACAGTCTAGCAATAAAGGGAGCTAGCTGTTTGTAAACCCAAGTTCTTTAAGCTGTGCTTCCAAGAAAAGGACCATTACAAATATGTGTAACTTTGAGCAATAGAGGCCTTCAGAGATAAGACCACCACAGAGACTGGTACTTTCCTTCTCTTCCAGACCTTTACATCTTAGTCCATCAACAAATATTTAGCATTTGACTGCAATTGCTCCTTTTATGCAGATGTGTTGCTAAGTTTTAGTTACCCAAAAAAAAAAATTTTTGAAATTGTCTGTCACTACAACCCTAGGCCATTTCTCTTGGCAGATCCAGATGCTCTGGAGCTCTTCTCAGGAAGTAGTCACTTCCATGTAAACAGTAAGCCACAGAAATCTGTATCCCAGGTATGGCAGCTTCCATACCCTAAGAAGCGGAAAAGAAGTAGTCAAGCGCTTTTGATTACATGAATTTGTTGAAGAATAAAATAGAAAGTAATAAAAGAAAATGTATCATAGCATTCCAAAGTATCTGTCATTTTTGCTTGTATAACTTTTAGACTATAGCAGCAAAAGTACATTTGCATTGTAGTAAAAGTACATTTGTAGTACAAATAGCTCAGAGGTGTAACTCTCACTTGCCTTTTGCAAGAATAGCAAACCTTAATGAATATGTTTGTTGGGTTGTAACTTCGTAAAAAATATCTGCATTACCTGTCATGCAAGTTAAATCTTCTGTCCGTTGAAATGAGATCATACAGCTGTTGGATATGAGCTAGGCCTGGTAAAAAGATCAGCACAGCACCTTCAATATTCTTGAACTGGGGACTTCTATCTGCAAAATAACAGCACAAGCATATAGGTAAAACAAACATGCATTGCAAACAGTTTCACAGAACAACAGGAACAAATGCTAGGCCCTGTGGTTCATGTTTCTTAGGATATTTCCTATAAGAATGAAGTCAAGTACTTCATTATTAGTAGAAAGCAGTGGAAAATAGATCCAAAGGACAACCCCAAGTATATAAACTTCTTAAGAAGTGGGACTAGAAGTACCTAAGTATGCAAGCAACTCCAAAATAAGTTCAAGGTTGATCTTGTAAGGGTTCATATACAAGATAGCCTGCTGTGTACGACTGCTATACTTCGTAAAGTAAGGAGCCAAATCGATACCAGATCCAGACTGGATTGGGACATATTCCTAAAAAACAAGAATAAGCAGAAAAAAAATCACATTCTTAGTATTTCAGAAGAACGTAAGAGAGCAGAAGGTGAATTTGCCATTCACTTGAAACAGAGACTGGGATAAGAGAAATTTAACTAACTTCCCAACAAAACCTGTGTGAGTTAGATTGAATCACAACCACTTACATAATGTAGAAGTATCTACAACTGTTAAATGACATTCCAGATTAAAAAAAAAGGTAAAAATTAAAGTCTGTCCAAGGTAAACAGTCCCAAGGTCCATATCTGGCATTCAACTGCTATCAGTTCAAACTGGGATAACAAGATGTATACTCTTCTTTCAAAAAACAAGTTTCACCTTTTCCCTCTCCCTCACTTCACCTTTCTCAACTAATGCTTGCAAGGAAAATTAAGAATGAACTAGGTGGCAACTCCTGCAGTGTTCTGGTACAGGAAAAAAGAAGTTAGCAAGAGAGACATACATTTCATTTTTTTCCAGACATTTTACATACATTGCATAGTTTCTGAATTAAGTGGCACTATTGTAAACTACTTCATTGTTATTAGATATGCTTAAGGAAGCTTGACACCACATATCCTTCTGTCCTGAAGGAAAACAATCAGCAGAGCACCAGACTATTTTTCAACATATGTATAAGTGCTCAATCGTAGCAAGGTAAATTTTCAAATTGCAAAGCAAGTCGGGAGTAGACAGGTATCTTCCCAAAATACATAGTCTAGATGAATAGCCTAAGCTGCCAAAATCAGATGGCACTGATAGAATTTCCCCTTCAAGAGTTTTGATCCAAAAGCACATTCAGCTGTCACTGCAGAGTACCTGAAGATTAACCATAACCTGTTAAACTAATGAGGTCTATATAACAATCTCAGGTAAATCATCTCATTTGGCATGCCAAGTTGGAGGATCTTGGGAGCTTTTTAGCTAAGAAGGATAAGGCCTTTTCTCTTCTGTTGTTAAGTTCACTATGTAGGAGAATTCTTCAGAAAAAAAAAAATAAATGTTTCCCTGCTGCTGCTTATACATTCAGAGCTGGTAATCTACAAGAGGCCTCAATGTCAGATACAGCAAAATCAAGACAGCTGTATAGGAGTTGGACCAACAATCAAAAGGGTGAAACATTTACAAATATTAGTAGGAGTGCCACTCTGTCTGTTTTTTACAAACTGAATATCAAATATTCACTTGGTATTCTACAATCCAACCACAATATATTCAAAGGAACCAAAATGATTAAATAATAAAAACCCCCAAAACGTTCCAACACAAAACTAAAAATGCCTGTTTCACCTGGTGCTTCATAGTGTTTCCTCCTTTAATGGTAACATTTATTGTTACTTCCTCCTCCTCCTCCAAGAACTTCTGACAGTATTCTGAGTCCTTCTCCAGAACATAGCCAGTTACTTCAATTACATCTTCAACATGGAAAATCTTTAATGAAAATTCAAAGAAAAAACATGAGGCATGTAAAAAACTAATCAGCAACTTTATTTTTTAAATCTTACATAACAAAGTTGAACAGGGTCTTAATGTTGTAATAAATCTTCCACATCTTAACTTAAACAGCCTCATGATTTTTGAAAATCTAATCCTAGAGCTACTACAAGTTTGCTAATGGGCTTCTCCACCTGATCACTACATAACCTTTACCATAACCCCTACAGTAAGCATAAGAAAAACCCGTAAGAGTGAAGTGACAAAGTTACAGGGAGTGTGAGGAGAATTCTTTAATGCTTTCCTCTCTACCTAAGCTGAACAGAAAAAAATCAAAGTGTAACTGATGGACTGATTATAATCAATAAATTCATCACAAAAATAGTACAGCTATGTACTACAAAGCCCAAAACTATTCTGTATTTTCATAAAAGAAAATGGACTACAAGTTCTTAAAATACTTATTTTAAGATCTATATTTGTGGTTTAAAAAAAAGTGATATAGATATATTGCCTATATACTAACCAAGCAAACACTGCATACATACAAACAAAGTATTTTGCATAATCAAAATAAACATCTACCAACCTCAACCGGGTAGCTCCTCCCCGAGATCCTTAAAATAGGACAGTGTGAGAAATAGCTGGAAAACTTCTCACTGTCTACAGTGGCACTCATTAAAATCAGGTGCAGATCTGAGCGCTTACGCAAGACCTCTCTCAGAATAACTAGCAAGAAATCAGACTGGACACTTCTTTCATGTACCTAGAATTAGAAAAACAGATCTATAGCAAGAATTTAGTATGGATCAAGGTCCAGAATAACTGTAATTTCTGCAGAATAGTAACGAATTGATAACCTCATCAACAATAACATGAGATATACTTGACAGGAGACCATCTTCTTGAAGTTTTCGAAGGAGGACACCTGTTGTACAGTACAGCAGTCTGGTGGCTTCTCCTGTTCTTGATTCCATACGAATTTGATATCCACACAAGGAATTCTTAAAAAAATATATAAAAATATAGAATAAGTTAAAATAACATACAAGCTAACAACATACAAACTTAAGTGAAATTTAGTAGCTGTCAGATTCAGACACTGCACAAGTTGCTAATTAAGCAGTATAGTGAATGACTGTCACACTTCCTCGCAAGTACTTTATTTTGTTAAGAAAGGAAAAAAACATGAAATTTATCCAGAGCAGCAAGAGCTGGAAAAATCAGAGTTGTTTTCAGGACTCTGACAGTTTCAAAAACATTTTTGTACAAATTACCCTAACAAATACAGCACTTTGGCTTTCTTCAAATAACAAAGTAACTAATGCTGCAGAGGGCGTCTCTCAAAGCATGGCTTCACTCAAGGCCAGACTGGATTGCTCAGAGGCTTATTCGGGGGACTCTGCTTCATCATTTGGTAGTAACACAACAGTCCCTGGGCAATCTGCTCAAATCTTTGACCATTCCATATATGAAACACTATTGCTTTACGTCATCCTCTGAAGATTTTAGAAATCACATATGGATACCTACATAGGTGACAAAATAAAAAGAAACAACTGACATACCAAGAAGTCCTTTTCAAGAGAAAGTAACGTCTAACTGTTTGGTTGTATAAGAAATAATGTTTTCACTTTTTTTCAAGAAACCAGCCCCCTGTATTTGCTCAAGACAACAAAGGAATTAAGACACTTCTTACTTTTCCTCCTGGTCCTGATTCACAGCCTAGCTCTTCACAAACCCTTGTCGCCAGGCTCACTGCTGAGATTCTTCGGGGTTGTGTGCAAACAATGTTGCATTTTTTTGATCCTTCATCTAGTAACAGGTCCTCCAACAAGAAATGGGGCACCTGGGTACTCTTCCCACTGCCTGTTTCACCAGCGACAACAACTACTCGATGTTTTTTTAGAGTTTCCACAATCGAGTACCTGTGCTTAAACACAGGTAACTCCTGTCTCTCTTTCAGAAGCCTCTGGTATCTAGAGGAACTCTGCAGCTTCTTAAACAAAATCCTTGAAGGTTCCAAATTATCTGCATCTGAGGTCTCAAGGGAGAGACTGCTGAAGTCCTCATCAGAAACCAAGTCTTCCCAGGAATCTTCAGGACCCTCGGATAGTCTTGGCTGGCTTTCAGACTGTAGCTGCTGCTGCTGTTTCAGTTTGTTTAACAATTTAGCAATAAAGGTATCACGCGGTTTGTTGGTTTCTATCTTGCTTTCTTCTTCCTTTTTCTTTTCGATATCCCTCCATTCAAGCCAGACATCTCGGTAGGTAGGAGGCAGCAACTGATGAACTGACTTCCGGTAAAAAAGCAGTAAAAAATTATGTACTACTTAGTAGTATCACTATTTTTAATGTTTTATGTGTAAACAAACTCAAATGTCAAAAGGTTTGACAAAAAACAAGTAGGAAACTGTTATGAATAAAAATATACCTATTTTTATTTAAGGCTACAGAGAAAAAAAAAAAACGGTGGGACCAGTTGCTGTTAAATTAGCTTAATTGTAAAGAGTTCTTTAATTGCCCGTTAATGGTTGGTGATTTAGCCATTGTTCTCCCAATGCTTGCCCCGGAGCTACACCTGGACACGCAGCCCAGGAGAATAGGAGTGGCCTGGGACCATGTATGCAAATGAGAAATGCACCGCGCTAAAGTTTTCCTAGAAAACCCCTAAAAACAACGAGCCAACACAGAATTAGGGGACCCTAGGTGATGTCTAAGGACGGGTGTGAAGTCCAGTGCCTGCTTGGATCCTTTTTGCTTCACACCCTGACCTCAAGAGATGTTCCATAAGGAGGGGACCCGAAGTGTTGGGCCGAAAAGCTGGAATCTGCGAATCTCCCGTGAGGACGCAGTCCCCAGCTCTGCCTGCAGACCAGCGGACAGAGCTGCATCACCCTCCTCCTCCGTGCCACTCTTGGGGACAGCGGCGGCGTGGGCGCGACCCGTCGATTTCTCCCCACCTGAGCTGAATCTCTTTAATAAAGGCATTGAAAAGGAGAAAGATCTCCTGCCCTATTTATGTCAGAAACTACTGTAAACAAAGAAACTATGAAAGCAGTAAAATAAATATCAACAATACATCTTTATCTTCAAATAGCTTTCAGTTTCTACAAAAGTGAAAGTACAGCTTCATCAAAAAAATCTCTTCTGTGTGCTGCAAAGCATACACACAATTAGATAAAAACAAATGAATATGTAATAGAAGCAAATAATTTAATGGGAAATACTACATTAAACTATTTTTAGAACTTAACTATAGATACTACAGCAAAAAAGTGCAGAAGCAGATTCGAAGCCAAAAACAGTAAAACTGCAAAGAAACTTACTTGTCCTTTGGTTAAATGGTAGAGTGCCAAAGTAGCAGCTAGATGTTGTGCTTGCATACTGTCTTCTGTTACGATTGTAGGACACATTGCCATTACATCATCTGATGACTTGATAATCCTGACCCTTAGACAAAAATTTCAAAAGCAGTTATCTCAATTTTCTGCAACTAATATGAACAGAGAATACTTGTATGACATAACATTTTCAGCAAATATTCCAGCAGTGATTTTGCGGGGCTTTTTTTCCCTTTATAAACATCTCCATTTTCTTCAAGGTAGAAGCACTTGCATGCATACAGATTACCACTAAGGTTAGGCGCTCTGAAGAGGGACCCAATGTTTGTGTGCTTGTAACTATTTAGGACAGATCAAGATGACATTCAACAATCTACTAAGATGCAAACATCTGTTTAACAGATAAACAGCAGTCAGAGAAGCAGCCAAATTTCTCATATTCTTACGGAGAGCAGTCTGTTAGTAGTTTTTAGCTTGAGCAAGAAAACAAGCTCTTTTACTCTGTTCCTTCAAGGAACATCGCTTATTTAGAACTTTGTGTCTGCTTTATTCATACGTGGTAATATTCTACTGTACAACTCTATATTTTAGATTTGATTTCTAACACAAATTCAAATGTAAGATACTGCACTGTTTTGCCCATAAATTTATGGTAGCTTTGACACAAATTTTTAACTTCCACTTTACTTTAAACATTTTTTAGAAGGGTTTTGGTATTCATAAACTTGAATCTTTGATTTAATGTGTTGCTTTGAATAAGAATACCAAACACAAGTTGTTCAAATCTATCTCACAGGGTTGCTTCAGACTAATACTTCATTCAGCAGTACACAAATAAAAATAAGATTCTAATGAATGAACCCATAAAGCAGGGATAAGGGTTTTTTCTGATTTTGTCTAGGCTAAGCATCACTTTTGCAGAGCTATCCAGAGTAAAATATCTCCCCGATTGATTAACAAAGAGTTTGGATAAAACACACTATATCAATATAAATTTCTATCAACAAGAGAGAATTGACAAGAATTTTTATTTTCAAATGAACCAAAAGGCAAATGTAAAGATTACAGGAAATACATACCTACATTTCCAGTATTTTCCAACAGGAATTTTTTCGAAAGCAGGATTTGGGCTCTTCGGAAAATTCTTTCTGCACCAGTCAATCAAAAACTGTTTTGGAGACTTACCAGTCCAGCTTCGAGCACTATAATCAAAATTTCTTATATCTAGTGGTTCTCTCTTTTTCCCTGCAAGAGCAGAAAAATACATTCTAAAGCCTCCTACAAATCTATTTTACAGTCCTTTGAAGTAATTTTTACCTTTTGTTCACATATATTTCACTAGATAGAACAACTTTCTGAAGGTTTTGCAGAAATACAGGTATTGATGCTACATCACAGAAACTTCCTGCTTTTCCTACAGAAGTATCTGGCAGAAAATTAATGACAGTATTTTATTATCTTTGATCACCCAGTAATTTTAGACGTTTCATTAAAATTTGGTTATTAGAAAATATTTTACAGTTTGAAGATTTACAATGAAAATAGTTTAAAAAGATGACAGTGTGACTGAAACAGCAACTAGCCCTACAACTGAAAAAAAAAAGAAGAAATCTAATTTTTACAACATGACAGCGTGACAAAAACAGCTTTCAATGTAATCAGCTAAAACAAGTACAGATCCTTTAAAGTCAACTTGGTCAGCAAGACAGACTGCACGCAGATGACACTGATGTGGGTGGGAGTGCTGATCTGCTGGAGGGCAGGAAGGCTCTGCAGAGGATCTGCACAGGCTGCATCGATGGGCTGAGGCCAGGGGGGTGAGCATCCTGGCCTGGATCAGCAATGGTGTGGCCAGCAGGGCCAGGGCAGGGATTGTCCCCTGTACTGGGCACTGGTGAGGCCACAGCTCCAGTGCTGTGTCCAGTGCTGGGCCCTCACTGCAGGAAAGACACTGAGGAGCTGGAGAGAGTGCAGAGAAGGGCAGTGGGGCTGGGGCAGGGGCTGGAGCACAAGTCCTGTGAGGAGCAGCTGAGGGAGCTGGGGGTCTTTATCCTTAGGCTCAGGGGTGACCTTATCACCCTCTACCACTGCCTAAAAAGAGGTTGTGCCCAGGTGGGGGTTAGCCCCTTCTCCCAGGCAACAAGGGAACACCAAGAGGATATTGCCTCAATCTGCATCAGGGGAGGTTCAGGCTAGACATTAGGAGGGATTTATTCACAGAAAGGGTTGCCAAGCATTGGACTGGGCTGCCCAAGGAGGTGGTGGAATCACCATCCTTGGAGGCATTTAAGCAACAACTGAACTTTGCATCCAGTGCCATGGTCTAGTGGATATGGTGATTTTTGGTCACAGGTTGGACTCAATCTCAGAGGTCTTTTCCAAGCTAATTGGTTCTGTAATAGTCCACCTTCCTTTCCCACAACCAGTGTTTGTTCACTCAGCACTGCAAACCTAGCAAAACAAGAACTAATTCTGGAAATCTGTGGTATGATTCAAGCTTGAACTGAACTACTCCCAACACACCTTTGTCTTCCTTTGCAGCACCTTTGTCTTCCTTTGCATCAGGTTTTTCAAGCAAACTCAAGTTCAAAGTGGTTTCTTGAGGTTGAGGTGAGGGAGTTTTTTTCTTTTCATTTTGCTGTTGGTTTGAAATCTTTATAGCTGGATTAAATACTGGATGTTCCTCAAGTGCTGCCATTTCTGTCAGAGAGAGAATATAATTTATACCCACCAACTGCTTAAGAAACAACTATATTAATTCATACCGAGTACTCAAAACCAAAACTAGTGACATTTTACTGACTTTTTAGAATTCGACCAAGAAAGAAGAGATTCAGAAAAGCCTTCATGTCACAGAGTGGCATAAAAGACAAGGAAATTATCTTCAATTCAACCTGACTCCAAGATTTAATTGCCTAACAAACATGCAGGCCAGAAAATAAAACACAGGTAACTTGCATAGCTCTACCTTGTTGAATTCTTCTTATTTTTTCTTGCGCTGCCTTCTGGCCTTGCTTGTCTTTGTCTTGCTTGGAGATGCTTGCTTGCTCTTTTGCTTCTGAAAGCTTGGCAGACAGATGCATATACCTCTCATTCTATTTCAAACAGAATTATTAATTACAAGGTGGATATGGTATGCTTGTCACTTTCAATGATCTTCATAATAAAGTGTGGCTTTTTACCCTTTATATCATGCTTATGCAATGGAGCAACAATGAGTTTTTATTTAACTAACAGTCTCCCAGAATTTGATAGTAACTCACTCAATCTGATGGAAATGTATTTTAAATTTTTCTTTCCCACATATTACATTCAACATTTTCAACGCAGTACAAATAATAAGGGAAAGGAAAAACAACTTAGAAAAGAAGCAGCTCCAACAGGTTTTCCTTCAGTACCTTGACACATTACTGGTAAACATGAAAGGTTTTCAATCCCCAATTTGTAACACACAAATCCACCACATGCAGATGTACCAGACAAATCAGTTTTCAGAAAGACTTCCATGAAGCATTTTTCTGTCTTACTGGGTCAAATTTTTCTTCATCTGTCTCTTTGACAGGCTCGTCCTTCTCTTCATCACTCTGTTGCTCAGCGTATCGCAAAATCCATTCCTTCATAGTCAATTCTTTCTCTTTCCTCACATTCATTTCCTAAGAAGAGCAATATAAGTTAAAAGTAATGATAACGTATGTGGAAGCAATGCTTTCTTCTGCCAGTGCCTAGGAACTACTATTAAGGTTTTATACATTATATATGTACATAGAGAATAAAAAAAAAAAGGCTTTCCGAACCAGAGTGAAAATTCTACTATACACCTAAATAGATCTTAACACTAGAATAACTATAATTACTATAAAGAATGAAATAATTTGCAGGGATTTTGTTTTCTGGTTTAAGATTAAATATCCACAGAAATCAAAACACTGACAATACAGGCACACTTAAACCCTCATAAGTCATAGAGAGTACCACATATACATAAATAGAATAAAGCCATTATAGGATAAAAATTAAGAAATTAAGCTATAGAATCATAGAATGGCTTGCATTAGGAGGGACCTTAGAGGTCATCTAGTTCCAACCTCCCTGCTATAGGCTGGGACACCTTTTACTAGGCCAGGTTGCTCAGAGCCCTATCCAGCCTGGCCTTGAACACTGCCAGGAATGGGGCATCAGCAGCTTCTCAGGGCAACCTATTCCAGTATCTCATCACCCCCACAGAAAACAATTTCTTCCTAATACCTAATCTCAATCTCATGAGATTTCCTGTGCTTTACCACAAAAATAAACTATGAAGAACCTTCTAGACTCCACAGGAAAAACACCTTTAAATTATCATTCCACTAAAATTAAAATGCAGGTGTCAGTTATTAATCACATAACATTTTCATAAGCTTTTCACATCAGTGCTGGAAACCAATGCAACACCTGTGTTTTAGAAAGTTTTGCTTCTCTTCCCCCCCGCATCCGCTGATCCAAGTAACTACCAATTAGATTTTTAGATTACCTTAGTTCCAGGGCCATTTTCTTTCTTTTTGTTATCTTCTAAGTGAGGTGGCATACCACACTGTGACACAGCAGAACAAAACTTTGCTCTAGGTTTCTGCTGCTGTTCTTCAAATTGCTGGCTAAAACCTTCAGGCAAGGCGTCTTCAAAATAAAAAAAGAAAAAACATGTCACAGAACATATCAATAATAATTACAAGAAAATACTTTAAAACTGTGTTGGGAACCAACTAGAAGAACACAAACTGAAATAAAAGTTAGGTTTTAGCATTTATATAAAATAGTATTATTTGCTCACTGGACATCCACAGAACTCTAAGTGTAGGAATGTGAAGACCACAAGACTTCATGCACTAGAATACAACAGAACCAGTCAACTGCGCATCTAGGAGAGCAACATGTTGCAACTAGTAGTCTCAGAGGAACATTATATTTAATACTATTACGAAGCAGTAATGCTACTGCTTAGTAGGTCCTATTTCTCTTCTGTCAAAAACTATTTTCTGTAACCATACTCACCATTGGGAAGGTTTAAACAAAGCCAGTCAAGCGCAGAGTGGAGATCACCCCCATAAAGAAGCGTATTTTTCATTGCTTCTTCAATGTGCTCAGTCTTAAAAGAGAATCTTTGTAAAGCCATGTATACATCCTACAAATAACAGAGCCAAAAGATTAGGATTTAATCTAGCAATCTAATATAGGTTTTTAAAGTTCTATTTCCCACATATCAGAAAGCCAGTATTAAAAGGTAATAAACACTGTGCATTAATGTATCCAAAAATTTAGCAGAAAATTCTGTTTTGCAGAATTTCTATTTCCTTTTTAAATATGCATGCATAGGTATCAATAAATCTATATTCCTGCCTCTCTCTACACAATGTGCTTTCTAGCTAAGTAAAGACATACCTCCAATTTTCCAGGTAATAGAGTAAAAAATGTAGGAAACCTAAACCGTTCAGATTAAGTATTATTCCTCTATGTTGTCTGAAAGCTCTTGATTTTAGTTCCTGAATCCATAAAGATGTGCCTTTCCTAATAAGCATGCTTCTTGATTTCAGTGACTAATCATCAATACAACTACTGAAAAGCATGCCATATTGGCTTGTACCACACACAATACAATTGTGTAATACACACAAGCGCAATACGACACTTGATAAAAATGACAAAAGATAAACTACTCTAAATAAATAATGAAAAATAAGAAAAATAAGATCTTGAACTGCACCTGTAGTTTCTTTGCACTTAGTCTTTTGGAAATCAATCCTTTGTCCTCATTTTGGTTTTTATGATTATTAATCACATCGATAATTCTTTTCTCCAAATTGCCATTTATTGTTACCTGCAAACAAAAAATGAGTTGATACAAGGTAAACTTCGGAAGTTTTTATGACATGCACTTCATGACTACGGACGCAACAATGCAGAAATCTCTCTGCCATTCAAATTCCAGTATTTCAAGCTTTCTGTAAGTGGCTTAAACATCTCTTACGAAAAGGACAATTTTTCTTCTGCAAGCTATACACTTCCACTTGAAATAGAAGAGTTCATTACTTATTACCAAGAAAGCCCATTTACATTTACAAGGAAATTCAGTATGTTACAGGAAATACTGTAAGAAAATTAAAATTAAAATTTTACAAAAAAATAATTTGAACACCAAGATGCCATCTGTGATATCCTCCTTCCAAAACACCTTTAAAAACAAATTTAGTACAAAAATTCAACTTTTTTAAACTCTTCTAAAACATGAACCTATCTTTAGTTGTTGCTAAGTTTTTTATATAAAATCTATATCCTTTCTCTGACAGGAAGAAAGACCCATATGCACAAGAGAAGCCCAGACCTTACACCTAAAATAGTTTTGCATGCAAAGTGTAATTTGTTATTTAAAAACAAAAACAAAGACATTATCCTACCATGGTAATTTACCTCTATTACTTAAAGGACACTCAAAACCATGAAAAAATCAAACTCTAAATGGTCAATTGTCTCATATATAAATGCAGTTTACATACACAACCTGATACTGAAAAAGATCTGAAGAAATATTTACTCAACTAAAGCAGTACTATGAAAATCAAAGCTGTTTTAGGTAAAGAAGATACTTGCCTTAAGAACAGATTTATCT
Organism: Onychostruthus taczanowskii; assembly: GCF_017590055.1. Taxonomy (NCBI): domain Eukaryota; kingdom Metazoa; phylum Chordata; class Aves; order Passeriformes; family Passeridae; genus Onychostruthus; species Onychostruthus taczanowskii. Next base: position 253,170 of record NW_024506221.1, on the reverse strand, counting down.
AGATTTGCAGCAGCATTGGAATCTGTTGTTGAACCAAAACTGTAAGTTTTTGGACCTGCAAATTGCAAATAACCATCAATTACACAAAACCCACAGAAAACATTATTTAGCATAGCTAAAGCAGACCTAACACCGGTTAGTGTAAACTATTACATTAACTTGCCAGAAACTTGCAATAATCAAGAAAGGCCTCGAACAAGGAATAGTGAAGAGGGCTATGACAAAATACAAAATTCAAAAGGTATAATGAGAGGAAATGGGATTGACTGCCCACCCTCTGAACACTGAAAAAGGATTGCCAAATAGGGAAGTAAATGATAATTTCAAAACAAAATGAATGGCAGTTTCAAAACAAGCAAGGCTGTTGAGGATTTTTTATTACAAAGTGCATAGCTATGTAACAGAACCCTTTGCCACTAAAGCCATGGACAGCAGATATTTATTGAGGTCCAAGGGCAGAGAGAACAGCTTTGCAGTGAAGAAATCAATTGATATGGGAGAGCATTGAAAAAAGAATTATATATGCTTCAGGGAGACCCTAAGCCACATCTGGTGGAGTCTGTAAGAATACCCTAAAGCAATACCACTACCTGTCTGATCTTTTCTTACCTAGGTATCTGCTTTTGTTTCCTACCTAGGAGAGAGCTCTGGCTTACAGAAGCCTTTGGTCTGCTCCAGTCATTCCTAAATACTTTTCATTTAACAGGTAGTAAAAAAACCAAACCCTAATTCACAAAACTATTTATTATTAGAATGGCAACACGCAGCTTGCTGTATAATTCCATCACTTTCAGAGCATGCATACTGTGTCTGGTACTGCCCAGGCAGAAAGAAACTGAGCAAGGCCACAGCTTCCACCACTCTGTGCAGCAGCACACTGCTCCAGGAGGCACAGCTACCTCCCAGCAGGCGGGCTGGGCAGCTCATCCAAGCTGGCCTGCCTGCACAACAGCTCTGGGAGAGCCTGCTTCGAGATCAGACCAGGTTTTGGGAACTGCACTTCAGAAAAGGTACAGTGCCCTCTGATCAGAAGATACAAACAGCTGTCAGCACTCGGGATCTACTCACTGGCACTCACCAGCGGCCTCTTTAAAATTTGCCAAATTAGCTTTCACTTACACTGACTGATTTTTCACCACAGTATACAACCTGAAAGAGAAGCAGTATATTTTCTGAAGAGGATTGAGCACCATGGTTATTGGAGGAATGGAGGACACAAGAAATACACTTAGTAGAGCCCCCGCTTGTAGAAGCAGAATGCATTAATAGGTTCAGGAAGCTTATATTACCAGATTACAAGACTTCCCGCTTAAATAGCGGGAATCTCAGATGCCCTGGCTATTGCATGATTTGCTCATGTCTGCCACATAAGCTGTTCTAATGTTATATGGTATCTGAGCTATTTCTGACAAAGCTGGCTTATTGAAAAAAGGCATCTCACAGCGCTTCAGAATAACAGTTTTTCAGACTGCACTCAGAACAGTCATCCATCATCTTATCTAACACCACAGAAGTGCCTCTAGCCTGTAACAGATCTTTCAAAACAGAAAAAAACTGCCCAAAATAATCCCAAATCCAAATTATATTGATTTTGATAATATACAAAACAAATACATTAGAAGCCCAAACACTTGCTTGACAGGAACTGCTGATAATCTAACAACAAAAACTTCTGTAATTAAACTCAACACATCAATGCCACCAGGACTTATCTGCTCAGGGACACCCCTGACAGCAGAATCACAGAATAGCTGCAGGTGAAATGGACCACTAGAGATCATCCAACCCGGGACGGCAGTATCATCTAGAGCAGGGAACACAGGAATGAACCAGGTGAGTTCTGCATGTCTCCAGAGAGGGAGAGTCCGTGACCTCCCTGGCAGCCTATTCCAGTGCCCTGCCACCCTCAGAGTACAGGAGTTCTTCCTCCTGCTGAGGTGAAACTTGTCGTGTTACAGTTTGTGCCTACTGCTGTTCATTCCGGGCACCACTGAAGAGAGTCTGGCCCCACCCTCTTGGCACGTATCTTTGAAATATTTATATAGATTTACGTAGGCCCCTCTCAGTCTTCTCTGCACTGGCCCAGTTCCCTCAATCTCTCCTCACGAGGAGCCGCATCATCTTTGTGACCCTCCACTGGACCCCCTGCAGTTGCTCATCGTCTTTCTTGTACGGAGGAGCCCACAACTGGACACAGAAACCAGACGTGGCCTCATTAGAGCCGAGTAGACGGGGACGAGTTCCCTCCTTTGACCAGCTAGACAGACACGGCGGGCTGTGGTTACCCAGGCCTAACCACATCAGGAGAGGAGCAATTCCAGCTGCCTCTGCCGACGCTGGGAAAACCAACCCCAATGGCCGTCCTCTCGTAATGCCGCCGTTCGCGGCAGCCGCACCCTCAGGGGCTCCCTGAAGGAACTGCCCCTCCAGCCATGCCACCCTCAGCCACGGACGCTCACAGCGCGTCCCCCTCCGGCACGGCACAGCAGGGCACGGCCGCTCCCGGGGCTCGGCGGGCCGCGGTACCTTGTTTGACACGCGGCTCCTTGGAGGCGGGTGCTGGTCGCGGCGGGGCGCTGCGGCTGCCCGGCTCCGCGGCCGCGGCTCCCCCGGCCNNGGCCGCGTGAGCCGCGCCGCCCGCGCGCTGCTTCTTGTTGCGGCCGCCCATGGCGCCCCACCAGCTCTGCGCGTGCGCACATCCGGGCACCGCGCTCGGCGCGCCGCCGCCGCCCCCCATTGGCCAGCGCCCCCGGCGCACGCGCGCGGACGGCGCGGCCTGCGTCGACTTTTCGCAGATCGCCTTTTAACGGGGAAGGGCCACGTGTGCGCCAAGGGGCGGGCTGCGGAGGGGTTCGGCATCGGAACCGAGACCCAGACTCGGAGAGAAATCGAGATCGACATCGAGCACGGGCCGTGCGGGCTGCTACCGGTGCCAAGGCCGGCGGAAGCTCGCGTCACCCCTCGGGGGGCGGGATCGGAAGCGCCCCTCACGCGTGAAGTGTGCGGCCCTACGCGGCGCATTGTGGGAGCGCGGCGGCTAAGATGGCGGAGGCCTTTGGGGATGAGCTCTTCAGCGTGTTCGAGGAGGACGCGGCCGCCGCTGCTTCTGGCGCCAAGAAGAGTAAAACGGGCCCCGCCGAAGGTGCCAGGAGGCCGGGGTAAGGGCGCAGAGCTGGACTGGGGCAGCAGTACCTGGGGTGCTCTGGCGGCGTGGTGAGGGCTGTATCGCTGGGCCCGGCTTCTTCCGGCGTGTTTGAGCTACTGAACCCCTCGGGACTTCGAAACTGTCTATCAGTGTCTGAAGGGAGGGTACTAAGAGGATACAGCCATGCTCTTGGTTGTACCGGTATCAGACGGAAATTGATGCACAGGAAGTTTCACCTGAAGAGGTTTCACGTGAGGAAGAACTTCTTAAGTGTGTGGGTGAGCGGGCACTGGAACAGATTGCTCAGAGTTTGTGGAATTTCCCTTACTGGACATACTTAAGTCCCATTTGGATGCGCTCCTGTGTAATGTGCTCTAGGATAGTTCTGCTTGATCAGGGAGGTTGGACCAGGTGAGGCGCAGTGGTCGCTTCCAACCTGACCTATTCTGTAATTCTGTGACCCATTTTCCTGGATCCTTGGTTCTAAAGCTGTAGCCAGCTCTGGCTCTGTGGCCAGCTGGGGAGTGTGGTGATCTGGTGGCCAGGTTATCTGGGAACTGCTTTGAAATCCCACAGCTGTTTTTGTGGGTCAAGTTACCTGGTTTGTTCCCAAAGTGCAGTGGGATCACAGCTGCCCTTGGAGTTTTTTTCCTTGAAAATAAATCAATGAATGAGACAAATATTAAATTCCTTGTGTGTTTGTGTTGCAGAAAACGATTGGAAGAAAAACCCTCAGTACCAGCAGCAATAGTCAAGCCAAAAAGGGAAGCTGAGATTGATCATACTGAAAATGTCATTTTGGGAAAAAAACCAAAATTGGAAGATGCGTTATCAGAAGATGTTAAGTAAGTGCTCAGCTTAATGTGTAAGGTAGTCCTGGCAAGCCGCCTTGATTAGCTGTGTGCCAGCTGGGAACAGCTGATATGAAGGAGTTTTGCAGTGTTTTCCTGTAAAAATGAATTTGTGCAAGTTTGATTTTCCATTATCTGTTTAAGTGAGAAAGGGCTCCCTGTGCAGCCTCAGCAGTGATGAAAGTTGGATGTATTTGAAATGATACTGCACACCTGTAGGCCTTTGCAGTAGGAAATGTTCATGAATTTGAAGCAGTTACTCATTTGAATCAGTGACTCATGGTCAAAGCCATTTAGTTGATTTCACACAGAGCAGATGAGCTGGAAGCACATGGGAGGAAGCAGGCCTGGTGTGTACCATGACATTGAAAGACATAGTTGGCTTGGGATACAGGAAAAATAAATTGGCAGTAAGACGCACAAGGCTTTTGAGGCATGTGAGGTGGTAACTGCATTATCATTCGGTCTTTCATATAACTTCTGTGAAGTTCAGTGTCAGATTTCTGTGAGAAGTTCCTGAGAAGACTTCTCAAAGCACTGTAAAGAGTGAGTGCATAGAAGCAAAGCAGAACCAGAGCCAATGTTTTAAGTAATTTTCTGTGTTAGTGGTATCAGTAGAATTCAGAATAAACAGGAAAAGGACTGCAGTCCTTTCTTGTGACCATGAGAGAAGGAACTGGTGAAGAAAAGAGAGGCCTTGTCCTCAGGCAGGGGCTTGGGATGCTTCAAGCTGCGTTAACTAGTAGCATGAGAACAGATACAATGAATTTTGTTTCATTGTATCTTGAAAAAAGTCCTCATGTAATCATAAAACTTTGTGAGTACATGTGACCCAGGTGCTGTTTTGTGGTGCAATTTCTGAGTCAAAAGCTAAAGTAGATTTATATGGTAGCAAAATATTAGCTTTGAGGTAGTAGTCCTGGTAGTAACATTTGCAGCCTGTCCATGCCAAGACTGCACATCCTTTTTTTTGGTATTGCAGTAAAAGTAGAAGTGAAATTTGATATGTTCACTTTTATAAAAAACAGGATTTTTTAATACTTTTTGGCAATCCTAACTCATATGTTTTTAGTCTGACAGATCTGATGCCTCAAGTAAAGGTGCAGTCTGTGGAAACTGTTGAAGGCTGTACACATGAGGTGAGTGCAGTGAAAAAGCACATGAAAAATATAGACTTGTTATACCTAATTGTGTGCATCATTGCCAGTATAACAGTATTATTTATTCTTGCCATTCTTATATCACAGAGTTTTTTAGGTTGGAAAAGACCTTTGAGATCATTGAGTCCAGCTGTTAACCCAGCGCTGCCAAGTCCTCCCCTAAATCTTGTCCCCAGCTGCCACATCTACACGTCTCTTGAGTGGCTTTTGTGATGATAACCACTTTCCTGGACAGACTGGTATTTTCTAATGTCCAGTCTCCCAATTCACAGTTTAAGGTCATTTCATATTCTCGTTTTGCTTTTACCTCAGAGAAAAAACTGCCCCCCACCTGGGGATGCTTGCAGTGCTACTTAGAGTTGTTGTGGCCCAAGGGAAGAACCTGGGACTTGACCTTGCTGAATTTCACACCATTGGTCTTTTCTCATTGATCCTGTCTGTCCTAATCCCTCTGCAAGGCTTTCCTGCACTCCAACAGATAGAGTATTTCTTACTCTGTTTCAGACTGTGAAGAGTTTGAAGTTTGTATCTGACACTGAGCATGCACAAAGTGCACTTGAAAAATTAGTAGGGTAATGTTGATAGGTTTCTATATTTGTAAGGTACCAAGAACATTTGAGGAGAAAAACCTATTGGTTGGTAAAACAGGTTTTTCTTTATAGTGTGATCAGTGCATTGAAGTATTCTGCTATTCTGGTTAAAGAATGAAAGACTTTCTTTTAAAGCTGATTACTGTTGAACAATACATTTTGGTAAAAATGAAAAAATACATTTTTTTAACGCACAAATTAATAAAAATGATCCATTTTTAAATTGTGTTGGTAGACATAAATACAAATTATTAATGCTTTCTTAAATTAATGTTTTCTTGAATCATCCTGAATCCATATATGACTATCAGAAGGAGTTTGTGTGAAAATCAAATATGTAAATTTTAACTTCCTTGTACTGTTATGGTCTTTTTATCTTCTGTGCTGTTTTCCAGAACTAGCTCAAGTTACTTAGGGTCACATTCAAGGGCTCTGTGTCATCAGACTTCCATGATGTGGGAACTGTATATATAGTTGCTGATCAGGGTTCTAAAGTTCGTGTGTGTCCAGTTTTTATTATTTTGTGATGTCTGTTAAAGGTTTGCCATCACTTAGTAACTGAAAAGAGCTTACGTATTTAAGGTGAATAAATACTAGATATTGGCCAGCAATGGGAATGTTATCAGTGTAAGTACAGTGTATTTGGAAAGGAATATTATCAGTGTGAGCTCAGTAATTGCTTTGAATATCCACTGGCAAGAACACGATTGTGTCTTGACTGAAAAGCTGGTGTTTCAAGGCAGGTGAAGCAGTAATGTCTCACACAAGACAGTCGGGATATCAGAGAAGTGAGAGAAGCAGTGCTGCTTAGGTAGGAGAATATAAAGATTGATTGAAGAGCTCTTGAGAGGAAGGAATGAATCCTTGACACAACCTTAAACAAAAATAGATAACTTTTTATTCATAACACATGGGCTTGTAGAAACAAGATTACAGAAATTCAAATTGGTTTTCATACTGTTTACATTGCCAGAAATGTCACTGATGTGGACACAGAAATCTGCAACTGTTTTTGTTTTAAATATCTTTAATAGGTTGCGCTTCCTGCAAATGAGGAATTCACAGGTCTGAAGCCAAGAACTGGAAAAGCTGCAAAAGTACGTGGCAGATCCCATTTATTTTTCTTTTTGTGCATGCTTTACATAGTAAGTGAGAGCAGAGGAAAAAATTATGTACTTTGTCAGTAAGGTCTGTAAAAGATGGTCTGTCATAAATACCGTTGATGTTTCTGTATTTAAAATTTGGTATAAAAGATTATGTGGTTGAATGAGGTGGATAGGCTGTTATGATATTCTTTCTGTAACATCAGGCAGGGGCAGCATCCTAGTTCTCCTCCCAAGCTGGTGAATGAGTGAAAATTCAGTCATCAGGGCAGGATTTTCATTTGCTATGACAACAAGATATAAGCACAGGTCTTAGGTATGGTATGAGATACAAGTACTTAAATGACATAAATAGGGCAGGAGATCTTTCTCCTTTTCAATGCCTTTATTAAAGAGATTCAGCTCAGGTGGGGAGAAATCGACGGGTCGCGCCCACGCCGCCGCTGTCCCCAAGAGTGGCACGGAGGAGGAGGGTGATGATGCAGCTCTGTCCGCTGGTCTGCAGGCAGAGCTGGGGACTGCGTCCTCACGGGAGATTGGCAGATTCCTGCTTTTCAGTCCAACACTCCGGGTCCCCTCCTTAGTGAACATCCTTTGAGGTCAGGGTGTGAAGCAAAAAAGATCCAAGCAGGCACTGGACTTCACGCCCATCCTTAGACATCACCTAGGGTCCCCTAATTCTGTGTTGGCTCGTTGTTTTTAGGGGTTTTCTAGGAAAACTTTAGCGCGGTGCATTTCTCATTTGCGTACGTGGTCTCAGGCCACTCCTATTCTCCTGGGCTGCGTGTCCAGGTGTAGCTCCGGGGCAAGCATTGGGAGGACAATGGCTAAATCACCAACCATTAACGGGCAATTAAAGAACTCTTTACAATTAAGCTAATTTAACAGCAAATGGACCCACCGTTTTTTTTTTTCTGTAACCTTAAATAAAAATAGGTATATTTTTATTCATAACATTAAATACAAAGTCGTTGCATAATAATGGGATAAGATCAGCAGAAATTGCAAGTGTCTGCAGGATCTAATTTCTGCCTCTAATTTGCACACTATGTCAGTCAGAAAAGTAGTTAGATGTAAGTCTCTCTTAAATTTCTGTAATGTTTTTGTTTTTTTTCTTCTAGGAATATCCATTTATTCTTGATGCCTTCCAGAGAGAAGCTATTCTTTGTGTAGATAATAACCAGTCTGTGCTGGTGTCAGCTCACACATCAGCTGGTAAAACTGTTTGTGCTGAGTAAGTACTTTTCTAACAGGCTTTAATGAAAGAACAGTGTGATGTCCCTTCTGTCACTTTCTTGAACCATCAGTAGCTGTTGTGTCGCAATTTCTTGATACAATATTCAATCCACCAGTGTTAGAATTGAATTGGTTATTCTTGAATGTAAAAATTACATCTTCTGTCATTTAGTGAGTAGTGAGAGGCTTAATTTGTGTTTAAGCTTAGCTGTTATTTTTAAACTGTCAAGCTGTTCCTGTATAGATTGAATTGGAAGTTTTTCAATACAGATTTCTGTAAATCTGGAAAAAAATACCTTTGTTTTCTAGCTCCTAGCTAGAAGTAAGGACTTCTGTGGGCTTCTTTTGCTTTGTTAGAAGCAGTTGTTTTAGTCAGCAACTTCTCTGTCAGGGTTTGATTCAGACCTGAACCTTTGGTTCACTTTTCAGAGCTGAAATGTACATGGTATGTGCATGAAACGTACAGAAGTGAAATTTGAGCATGGGTTCAAATAATAATAGTTTTGTTGTGACACAGTTACAGCTTTTTAATGGAACTACATGTACTTTTGTTTCCATAAAAATCAGCTGCCTTGGTGTTTAAAGATTTTTCACTCTGCAGAGATGTATATGTAGTTGCACTGAATGTAATAATCTGGATAGGAAATGCTAGATGTATTGGAGCATGGATTCATATGCTGTGTATGATTCTCTTGGTGTTCTGAATTGCACAATTTATTTTGTTCTTAAGCAAAGTAATATGCTCTGTCTTCCTGACAGCTGTTAGTTTGGATATTGCAGCAATTAATATGGATATTGTTTGAATACAGGTATGCAATTGCCCTGGCTTTGAGGGAAAAGCAGCGTGTGATATTTACAAGTCCAATTAAAGCTTTGAGTAATCAGAAGTACCGTGAGATGTATGAAGAATTTCAGGATGTTGGCTTGATGACTGGGGATGTCACCATTAATCCTACAGCTTCTTGTTTGGTAATGACAACGGAGGTAAGACAGACATTAATTCTTGATTGGAGTTTTCTTCTACCCTTTTTGATAGGGGAGGTCTAATTTTAAAAGACTAAAGTGGCCTAATTAGGGTTGCAAATGTTCTAAAGTTCATTACGACTCATTTGAATGTTTTAACTTTAAAAAGTTACGTAAAAAGTTATTTAAAAAGTTACATAAATCTCTGTGAATTTATGCTTTTACAGTTGAGTTTACTTACTCAACTGTAGTAAATTGAACTACAGTTCAATTTACATTTGAACTGTAAGTCGGGAACTTCTGATTCTAATGTGGAGGAAGTCAGAATTCAATTTCCTGAGTGTTCAAGACAATGACTATTCTGTAGATGTAAAATGCTGAAAATCAGATTTCCTAAATCCCGTGGTCAGTATTTTGTTCTAGAAACGCAAAATAAGAAGGGCAAAATCATTGAAGGATAGCTGAGTTGTTCACAGTAGGTGATAGAACTCAAGCTTTTCACCTTTGTTAACAAAGTAGAGAGCTTTGTCTTATTTCTGTTGTAGAAATGCTGCCATGGGTTGACATTTTCCTCTTTTTGCCTTTACCTCAAAGGAACAGGCAGAACTTTGGTAGGGAAATATTAAAGAGATTGAATGATTTGATTTCTGACAAAAGATTTCCTCTTCATCACAGGGAGGTTATCTATTAGGATGAAGTAAAAAGAGGTCTTGGCAGAAGTAGATCTGTAGAAACAATTACATGACAGTGGAAGCTTGGAGAAATACTTTGTCTCATTCTTTCATGTTCCCTTTTGAGAACCCGGTTTTTCTCAATCTTGAGATTGTTAGATTGGAATGAACTTGGAAAGCATCTCAAACCCTATCTTTAAATGCTTTTATATTTTTTGCAAAATATTATTTCATATATCCATGTAAAAGTGAAGAAAAAATTCTGGCAGTTTCTTACTGATGTCCATGTAACATGATTGGTATTTCATGTGGTGGGACTCAACTTTTGCTTCTTTTTCTAGATCTTGAGAAGTATGCTTTACAGAGGTTCTGAGGTTATGCGTGAAGTCGCATGGGTTATTTTTGATGAAATTCACTACATGAGAGATACAGGTATCCTATATATACTATTTTTCTTTTCAAATCTTTGTATTTTTTCCCCAAGAACAATTCCTTCTTCTTTTGAAGAATTAAGATTTAATTTTCCTTGTAAAATCTGTCATCTTTTTTCTTTAAATAATTCATAACTTGTTTCCTACTGAATTATATGTTGCAGTTTGTATTTTCTTCACCAAACCAGAAACTACTTCGATGCATTTGATATACCCTACTTGTGTAGAGAAGATTTGTTTTGTTTTTCATCTTATTTTGTTTTTAAGCATGCTGTTCTTTGGCTTCAGGAGTGAGAAATTGCTTTTATCACATAAATTTCCCATATGCTTTTCCATTTTCAGAACGTGGTGTGGTTTGGGAAGAGACTATTATTTTGCTTCCTGATAATGTACATTATGTGTTCCTTTCGGCAACTATTCCAAATGCCCGTCAGTTTGCTGAATGGATCTGCCATCTTCACAAACAGGTAATATTTCCAGTATGCTGTACCTCTGTGCTTGTTCTCTTGTGGCTTAATACTGTCTGTTTGGTTGATAACTGGGCCTCTGAGTATCTTTTTTGGTCACTTTATTGCTTATAGGTGATAGTATAGATCACTCCTGGCTTCTCTATCTGTATTCCTACTTTTGCAGGTATACTGGCTCTTGCTTCTGAATGGCAACATTAGAACTGTTTCTTAATGTTTATTTTCCACAATTATTTAGGCACCTGCCTGATTTCAGCAAACATTCTGAATTATGAAATACAGTGAACATACAGTGATTTTGTGAGGGCTGGTAGACAAGAGGTCATTAGGTGACCCTCCTCCATCAGCTGAGGAGCTCTGTAAAAGGCCATGTAAAAATCAAATGCAAATCGTAAATCCATGGGAAATACTATATATGCTTGCAAGCGAGTGAGAGAAGTGTTATTTAAGAAATCTAGCCTGCCCTGTAACCTTTAAATTATATTCTGGTTTTTTTCTAAGATATGCATTTATAGCAAAGACTTTGTGAATTACAACTGGGGAAATTGTTATCAACAAGAGATTGATCCAGTTTAAAAAATATTCTAGAGATTGATTCTTATGTTGTTTGTAATGAAGGGAGTATAGTATAAGAAATGTCTATTTAAGTTTGGCACAGAGCCTTGACTTTGTGTTGGGGACCATTATATTGTGGGGTTTTTAAATGCAAATTTATGTAATATTTAATGTTTTAAAGGAAGTGTTTTGGTTTTTTTTCCTAAACAAGCTTTCTTAATGCATCAAAACCTTAAATGCTCATGAAGGTCTACTGTGAGTTTTCCTTAGGTGTTTCAATAATGCTTCAGGCTTTTTTTACAAAAACAAATTAACAGGTTTTCCTTTGATTTTAGAAGATGTTAATATTTCGGATCTGCCTAGTAATGCTGAAAGAAATACTGTCTTTACTTTTTTTTGTACATGAGAGAGAATTTTTGTAGCCAACTAGTGTTCTGAAACATTTGCAAACTTTGATTTTCTTAAGCATTGTCATGAGTACAAAATCCATATTCAAGAAAGAAAATTTGTTATCTTAGTTTCTGAAAGCCGTACTTTCTGGTTTTTAGAAGGTTGTATTTTAATAGTAATGTATTGGGTTTTCCATCATGCAAACAATATTACAATGCAATTATGAAATATTTATGTGCATTCTTTCTTTATAGCCTTGCCATGTGATCTACACGGACTATCGTCCTACTCCACTGCAGCATTATATATTTCCAGCAGGAGGAGATGGACTCCATTTGGTTGTGGATGAAAATGTAAGGAATGCTCAGTTTGTCTGAAATACTGTTTTCTTGACTTGACAGTGAAAAGCTTGAGCTCTTGCAAAATTTGGATAGGCTGTATAAAGGATGTTTTTGTTAAAATTAAGTACAAGTGAGTAAAGATGATCTCTTAGTTGCTTTTAGATGTTTGGAGTCTTACACAAGAAATTTGTTTTATTATCTAATGTCATGCAATCAGCTGAGTAATGCTTCCCTGAGATGTCTTAAGTGCCCACATCCTTACTTGTTTTCTAAAATGCATGCTGCTTTCTGTAAATCTGCAAAGTAGTTGAAGTTCCTTGTACTGTTTCTTGCTCAAAAGAAAACATAGTGGCATGTAAATTTGACTTTAGTTGAGGAACAAAATATTTTTGAACTAAAAATTTTTGAACTAAAAACTTGTTTAAAATTTATTAGCTCACTCAGCTGTTACTAATGCCATTAACAGTAATGCTGCACTTGAAGATACACCTTCATTGGGCAGTGTAGTTTGTATGTACATTCCTAAAAGTCAGTTTTAGTACTGTGTCATTCAGCAGGTCTGGCATGACAGGTAGAGTGGTGGATAGAGCAATGAGCAGTAAATTCAGAGACACACCAGTGCAATTCTGAGCTGTGACACTGACCTAGTAAACTCTTTTGATAGCTTATGCATTGTTTCTGTCCTTTTACCTGTGTATATGTGGGGTAATGGTATTTTTAAGTGGGCTGTGTAAGTAAGTATTTACAAAGTTTGTGTTTTACATCTAGGGAGATTTCAGAGAAGATAATTTTAATACAGCAATGCAAGTGCTTAGAGATGCAGGAGACTTAGCAAAAGGGGATCAGAAAGGCAGGAAAGGAGGAACAAAAGGTGAGTTTGAGCCCATTCTGAGGTAATTTTTGGTATGAATTTTTTTCAAAGTTCTATACAAGTTGTGCTTGTGCCTCAATTGCTCCATAAGATACTTTTTGTTGTAGAATTTAATTTAAATTAATGTAATCTTTCTGCAGGTCCTTCAAATGTTTTTAAGATTGTGAAGATGATCATGGAAAGGAATTTCCAACCTGTGATTATTTTCAGCTTCAGTAAGAAAGACTGTGAAGCCTATGCACTTCAGATGACAAAATTAGATTTCAATACAGGTACTGATAAATCCAGTTGAATTCCTTTCACAGATTCAGTTTAATGTGAAATACTGCTTTTCCTGTTGAACATTTTGTGTAAAACCAAAATGAAAATACATACTGCTTTTTTCATTTATTATGCTGGTACCTTGAGCTGTATTCAGTAGGAAGGTAATGGTGCACAGAGTACTTGGTCATCACAGTGTTGAGCTGTTCTTCGATTTTAAACTCTGTTTCTTGCTCAGTATGCCGTTTATTGTAATAATAACACAATTCCTAGAAGATTCTGTCTGTACTGGGAGAAGACTGATCATAAAAAAGTATTTCCCAAAATTTTCATATGTTCATTAGAAAAATAATATATTCGCAAGGTCCAAACAGCTGTATGACAAACCACTAGACTGTTCTTTCTCGACAATGCAATCCAGTTTTCTTTATTTCCTTCTTCCCCTTGCTTCTCAAAGCAAAAACCAAAAGGTAAACAAAGAAGATATTTTTCATCTTGGCTAAGACCAAGCTTTGTAAATAAGTTTAAGCTCATTGCTTCTTGGAAATCTAGAGTTTTAACAAAAATAAGGAATTTGTTGTAAATAAATGTACTGTTTCATGTTGTGAGCTCTTCAAGGTTCTTGCCTGCTTATTTGCCCCAGTCTTTGCACATTTTGGTTTGGTGTGGCAGAATAATGCAGGTGTTTGTCAGAAAATGTAAAGATATGTGTGAATGCAGAGGTGATTTTCATATTTTCTTCAGAAGCACACCTTTGAAAGTGTATTCTTGATATTTGTACTACTTAGTGGCAAGGATGTAAACTTTAAAGAGTTAACAGGAAAGAGCCCCTGTATCCATGCAGACATGGACTAGTAGGTAGAAGAGGAACAGGGGAGGTTTAAGAAATAGACAGGGGAGCACATAAGACTGATAAATCCCAAGCTTGGAAGTGGCTGATGTTTGGACTGTTCTGAAAGACTTGTTCTAGTTTTCTTTTTCCTGATTGGCTGCTTCTGATTACCATCTAGCTCCTATGGGCTTATTGAAGTCTTGATTGCCTGACCAAGTGTGGGTGGTTTTGTGTAGACTTCACAGTATTTATGTATCCACTCAGTTTGTATTGTACACTTACGTAAATATTAGAATGTGGTATCACTTTATTTACATCTGGTATTAGCCTTCTGCATTTTGTAATAACTTAAAAATTGCCTTCTTAGATGAAGAAAAAAAAATGGTTGAAGAAGTCTTCAATAATGCAATTGATTGTCTCTCAGATGAAGACAAAAAGCTTCCTCAGGTGAGTGGAGATTGAAAAGGGTTCTTTTGAATAGAGTTGAGTTGCTGCTGTCCTGTTTTCTGCAAATTGTGAAGTTGTGGGTTTTGTGTAGGGGGTACAGAAATTATAAAACTGGATAATCTCATTCATCAGGTTTTAGTATCTCCTGCATTGCTTTTTGTCATTATGAAAGAGGTGGTAAGGATTCCTTCCAGTTGCAATTCCAACAGATGATGTATGTCAGAATTAACAGTGGAGTTCCTACCCCTTGTTTTATTTTTTCCAGTTATATTGAAATAATATAATTTCAACATAAAATTATGTTGAAGTAAACATGAGAGTTTATAAAGAGGTAGACCTGTTTAAAAAAGTCTGGAAATAGTTCAAGTGGGAGTGCAGTATGCACTTACCAGTTATTGATTGCTGAGGTTTTCAAAAAGTTGCATTGCATTGATGTGTCTGCAGTCTAATTTATTGTATAATGCCTAAGCATAGTGATGTTTTCCCATCTTTACAGAGGAAAAATACAAGCTTCCAAGCAGAATATTACAAGATTGAAGGGGTAGTTGTTTTATTTTAAATGGGGAAAATCGCTAATTTTAAATTACATGAACACTAAGGTCAGTGTTGCGGCTTTCCATACAACTTCTAGTAACAAATGCTAAAATTTGTTTGCTGGTCTTTTGTATGTTTCTTCCCAGGTTGAACATGTGCTTCCCCTTCTGAAGCGAGGAATTGGTATTCATCATGGTGGTTTGCTTCCTATCTTAAAAGAAACCATAGAAATTCTTTTCTCAGAGGGCCTAATAAAGGTATTTTTCAAGTCTGTCTGTAGTTTGTTGTGAATATGTGGCTGGTAATCCTGAAAGTCCAAATATGCCTTAGCTCAGGTTGTATGCTAGTATTACAGTGGATGTCTAAACAACTGCAGTTGTAGTTTTAAGTGTTCCAGCTTTTATTTACAAGTCTTTGAACTTTCAGTGTCTAACTCAAATATTTTGTTCAACTATTTTATGTTAGATCTTTCTCCTGTAAATGACTGTGGACATTTACCAAGCTGATTGTTGGTTGCACTAAGGAAAAATACTTAGAAAAATATAACCTAAGGTGAAAGTTGTAGTGGCTTTTTTGGATAGCTAACTCCTGTTTTCTTCTTGCAAACTTGAATCTTGAAATTAATTACTATTATTGATTAATACAGTTTGCACTCCCTTATGTTTTCTTCTGTAGTTTTTCACCTGGACCCATCTATTTAGTTTTTTTGCTTTCTCAGGAGAAATAATGAAAGGCAGAAAAATTGTTTTGGTTCAGATTTTCAGTGTTGAATATGCCTGTGTTCCTTGTATTGACTGCACAGATGCATTAAAATCCAGGGAGGTTTTGTGTAGCAATCTCTGACCATTATCATGTTTGTTTGAGATCTGCTTTTTTTGCTTACTTAACTTCAGTCTGTTTATTTAGGCCTTATTTGCAACAGAGACTTTTGCTATGGGAATTAATATGCCAGCCAGAACTGTGCTGTTTACAAGTGCCAGTAAATTTGATGGAAAAGATTTCCGATGGGTAAGTGACAAAGAGGTTCTGTAGAATAATTGAATTATTTAAACCTTATTAGGATTAAATTTACTCTTAGTGTGTTCACCTCAATATAGTAGAAAATATGTTTTCTTTCAAAAATCTTCTTGTCTTATCCATTCATAGTTAATGCACAGATTTCAGAAGACAAGGTTCCTCAGATTATCCGTGAGATTGTTTAATAGATACATCAAAAGGGAACCAAATACAGGTTAGCAGCAGACATTGGGCTGGACTAGGACCTCTGCACATCTTTTCCAAAACTGTAATACCCAGATATTTTATTCTATATCAGAGAACTCTGGAGAATAAATGGGCTTCATATCCTATCATAATGATGACTAATTTTGGCAGACCCAAGAAAAGAGGTCATTGACCTTGGAAGAGTATTGTTTTCTTACAGCAGGATTTTTTGCGTAATTTCAAAATTTTAATTTTAGACATTAAAACTCGGTATGTGGTTTACTTAAAATAAAAATGAGGCATTGCAAGTCATCACAGCAAAGCTTTATAAGAGCCAGGGCTCATCCTTCAAAGGTGGGAAAATCGTTGTGAACGGGACAAGTGACTTGACCTAAGCAAGTTATGAAGTAAACCTAAATCTTCAATCTTAGTTTAGGCTGTTCTGTTTCACTGTTCATTTTGATTGTGTGTCTGTAAGATATGTGTAAGAATGGGTTCACTTTGAGACAGAAGAAATGTGGAACTTCTCTAATTATTTAGCACAGTTTGCTTAAGTAGTTTATAAAATCTGACCTAAAGTGAAACTTGGGGAGTTGTTGAGAATGCGGTTCCACAGATGTTTTATAACTTGCTGAGACATAGGTGGTAACCAGTTGTAGCTGCCTCTTGTCCATGTCCCAGTTGTTTATAACTCTTCAATTTCACAGTTAAGAGGCGTAAAAATACTCCTTTTGCAAGTATCATGTATTAGTGTTACTCTTGAATAATCTGAATTAAATTACCCATTATTTGAAGATGATTGAGATGCATTATCACTATGTTGAAGATCTGTTGTATTTCCACCATGCTCAGCAACCTTCCATTATAAAAGACATTAGTAAAATGGTTTTTGTGCTTATTAAAATGATGCTCCATGTTACAGAGCTATAAGAGCATTAGTTAGCTTTTACTGCTGACTTACATTGTTCATAGTCATGGATTTATCTTGTTGTTTCATGATAAGTATGACTAATGAAGTCAATCTGTGGTAACTTCGATAACTCTTCTTTTTGTACATCATGTCATTAATGCACAATTGTAATCAGCACAGTATGAGTTCCTGCAATTTTCTTCATGTTTGTTAATTTCTTTTTCTCATTTTATTGTAGATATCCTCAGGTGAATACATTCAAATGTCAGGTCGTGCAGGACGCCGAGGTATGGATGACAGAGGAATAGTAATTCTTATGGTCGATGAAAAAATGAGTCCAACCATTGGCAAGCAGCTTTTGAAGGTAGGAGAGACGTTATTTTTTTTCTGTTCTGAAGATTGTGCTCACTTGAGTAATGTTATGTGGAAAATTATTATTCCCCTTAGACAAGAAGATAATGCAGATACAAGATGACAACTCCGTAAAGTAGCTTTTACTGAATTCTCATAGGAGTTTCTATTGTGAAACAAAGTCAGAAGACTAATATCATTCTTATTTCTACAAAAGCAGTATCATCCTTTGTGTAAAAGGGCTATCAGGCAGGACAAGTAAAACTCCGTGCTGTTTTCCAAGTGTTAGTACTACTACTACTGTGCTATCTGCTGGCTGCCATCAGTTTAAGGGTTATGGTGAGCTAGGAAAAGGTTTCAGCTTTCACAAGAGTTACTAAATTATTGGTTCTGTGATGAAATGAAACTTTGTTAATGGACTGTCAGTGTGAGAGATGAAACGGACAAGGTCATGCAAAAATGAGGTACATAGAATGAAGACTAGTGAAGTGCTGTCAGTGTCCAAATTTCTTTGGGGATATTGACAGTTCTTGTAGAAAATATTGAAGTTTAGAAATTAAGAGGTTGAAAAAAATCACTCATGGTTGAGACGGGCATTAAATTACAGGACTTCCCCAAACTGTAATAGGAGTTCCTACAGATTATCACACCAGTACCCTCTTTCTTTATAATTTGAATATGAAATGCTGTACTCATTACACTTCTATTTAAATTCCATCGCAAAAATAACCACAAGGAAATACCTGTTGTATGATTGCCTGTTTTAGGCTGCTTACATTAATTGTGCAGACATGCTAAAACTGAAAACTTGGGGAGTTACACTGCACTCCATTTAGGAGCTTGTAGTCTTGGTGCAAGTAGCAGGTCATTTGTGTTAGAACAGCATTTACAGTATTACTAGACTTAGTATAAATTGTGGGAATCATCTCAAGTCAGCATCAAGTTATGTTAACAAAAGGCATGGAGTTGTTGCCAAAAAAAAAGGAGATACCAATGTTTTTTTCAGCCAAATTAGGAGCAAGGAGAAAAGTACCTATGTGGCTGCTGTTAATTATGCCAATGTGGATTCTTTGTTGTGTGCCTTGATCTGTCAGTGCTACCTGTTAATCCATATTACAGTATATCCGAAAATATGTACATTACATGTACCTTTTGTACATCAAGAAGGTAATATTTACCTCCTTAAAGTCAGAATTTTCATGAATGTTGCATTATGGCTAACTATCCAGAAATCAGTAAAATAAATTTTAGAAATACTCATGGTATAATAGCATTAGGTTTTGTGTTAATTTCTTAGTCTTGATTTGATTTGTGTTTTGTCAGTGGAATGTACATATATTTATTTCTTCACATGAACTCTTAATGCATGTGTACATCTCTGAGATGTATGAAGAGTGTTTTTTAAGTGGGTTTTTGTCAGTTGTTAGGGCTGTTGAAGAAAACAGGCATAATTTTGTTTCATACTTACTTTTAGCTGAAAAGTAAAGAGACTGTACAAAATGAAAGAAGCAAAAGAGAATCTTTATAAATAATATTTATAAAAAGTTCCCAAAAAGGTTAATTTGTAAGGAATAATTTTTAATGGCTTAAGAAAAAAAAAAGGTATTTCAAGTATTTATCTTCATACTTTAAAAGATTATAAACTCACCCATTCACAAGGTGGGGTTTTTTTAAAGTTTGAAAATTCAGTAGTTTTAGTAGTATAGAACTCAATCTGAATGAATTAAGACAGAGGAAGAAGGAGTAGATCACTTACTTTTTTTTTGATACTACCTTTGCATTTTTTGTCTACATTTTAAGGAAATAGTAAAGAATATTTCCTTCACTGAAATGACAAGATCTTTGATTTTTCCTCTTTTTGAATTATAAGGAAATAAATGGAAAAAATTATTGCTTTTGCTTTCTATATTAGATCTTGGTTCTTCTCCACTGATCTAAATGAATACATGTTTTTCATTAATTTTTGACACTACTTCACTTGTAAACAAAGATTGACTTTTAGAATTTTCTGAAAAACGTTAGAAGTGGCTAAAATGAAGATATCTATCTTCCTGTAGCTTCTGTAACTATTTAGCCAATTGCTATATAGGCACTAAGAGTAACCTTTTATGAAATAAGCAGTACAGGACAAAAAAAACCCTTTTTATTTTTGTTATTGCATACAAAGCATCTAGAGGAAATTCCATGTCAAACAGGCCAAGAAAATCAATGCAAACTAAAAGTTACACAATATACATTATATTTACATTATTTAAGTAAAATTTACAATTCATAGTCATCATTAAGTATGCCTCAATTAGGTTTTCCTTACTGATGGTATTTGTTGGTAGTAAGATCATGGTCGTGCTTAGTGGTAGTGTTCTTCTTTCAGGATAAGCTAAAGATTTATAGGAAAAACTCCAGAAGAAATAAATTAGCCTTCTTGAGAATGATAGAACATTTACATAGAACATTTTTGTCATAGCTCTTCAACCCTAATGTGGGGGTGTCTCTCCAAACCATTTCCTGAACACTAGAGCAAAACATCTAGGAATCCTGTTGTCAGCTGCCTCCTGCTGTGGTCAGTGAAGTGAGAGCTTTGAGCGAATTGTTACCAGCAGCATTGCTGCAGCTGTGCTGCTGCTTGGCTGTGGCACTGTTCATTGCGACACTGTGTACAGTACTCCACACTTAAATTCAGCATTCCATTCTTAGATGGAGTTCTTACAAGGGAGTTTTGTAAATATTTCTTAAACTCAGTAATGTACATTTGTCTTCTGCAGTGTAACTAGGTTTCTTTGTTTATCCTTAGCATATACTTGGCCACTGAATAGTTAGTAAACTGGTGACTTGCATGAATCTGTAAACTCAAATGCTTACAAGACTATTGGGGCAGCTTTCTGAAGATGGTAAATTGTAATTGTACATTTGCACGATATAAAGAAGTATTCTATTGGAAATTTTTTTTTGTTTCCTTTTTTAAAATCTGTTTTTCCTTGCTTACAAGCTGTTTAGGTAGGAAGTTATTGTGCTAGTTTAGGTAGGAAGTATAAAGCTTTTTCTTGATGCTAGATACCCTTTGAAACCGGAGCGTCTCCCCAGTTGGAACTTGGCCATGGACAAGGACGCGTTCCTAGAGAGAGTTGAGTTACTCAGCAGTGGTAATTTGTTATGTCTATAAAAGACAAAAATCTTGAGCATAAGATTCTAACATAATCTCTAATTATGTTACCAGAATGGATGATTGAACTGTGAAAATGTGGTACCTAAGTAGGTTTTTGAATTTTGAATTTGAGCCTGTCAGTGTGTTGCATCTACTTACTCCATCACAGGAGGAGACAGATGGACTGGAAAAGAAAACATAGAATCATCAAGGTTGCAAGAGGCCTTTAAGATCACTAAGTCCAACTGTCAACCCAGCTTTTACCAGTGCAAGCCCAGATACCTCTAAAACACCTCCAGGGATGGTGACTCCACCACCTCCCTGAACAGCCTGTTCCAGTGCCTGACCACCTTAACAGTGAAAAAATGGTTTCTAATATCTAATCTGAATGTCCCCTGTCTCATTTTAAGGCCATTTCCTTGGGTCTTCTCCCTGTAGGCACAGTAGAAGATACTGGACTTCACCTTACTAACAGCCTCCTTTCAGACAGCCTCCTTTTCCCCTTGTAGAGAGCAGTGAGGATTCCCCTGAGCCTTCACTTCTCAAGGATAAACACCCCCAACTCTCTCAGATGTTTCTCGTAAGACATGATCGCTAGATGCTGCATGAGCCTTGTTGTCCTTCTCTGGACAAAGTCCAGCACTTCAAAGTCCTTTTTGAGGTGAGGGTCTCAGAACTGAGCGCAGGACTCTTGAGCTGTGACCTCATCAATGCCAATTCTTTCCCCAGCCCTGCTGGCTACACTGTTTCTGATACAGGAATGCAGTTGTCTGCCAAGGTAAAAAATACTTGAATATGCTTTCTTGTCTTTTGTCTGTGGAACATAAAGTGCCCCAGTGCCAAACTGTAGGAGATGCTCCACTAGCTACATCTGGTTCCTTGGCAGGGCCTTCATTTTATAGAGCTGGCTGTACTGGCCTTATTTGGCCTGTATGCTGCTGTATTAGAAGTCTCGTTGCATTTTATTTTAATTCTTAAATTGTTTTATTGTACCAGGCAAATGAGCTTGACAGCAGTTCAGACAGTCCAATAGTTTTCTCTGCAAACATCAGCTTAGCATGCCATCTTAATTATCCTGTGGTACTTTGGTTTAACTCGGTTACTTCTAGGGGGGAAAAAATGCCTCAGGAGTTGAGAAATTTATCAAATTTCTCAGCTATATCAGGAGATAATTAATTCACCTGGAAGTAGGCACTAATACTTGTTGGAAAAGACATTGCAAAATCTAAAGTGAGATTGTTACTAGTGGTTTGAGGACAGTAAAGTATTCTTCTAAAGTTGTGATATAGATGAGAATCACAATGAAACACATATTTTGGCTACTTTATAAAATGTATTTAGATAAAAATAATTTTAATGCAAAGTAATTGATTTTCCTGTAAACTGCCAACCTTTTCTTACCTTACGAAGTATGCATTGCAGGAATTTTCCAGGCTTTGATTCAGGAAGGTACTAAAGTCTAACCTTAATTTAAAATCGCCTTAAAGTCAACAAGATTCTAGCATAAAATCACAGAGAACAGGGAAATGGATAATCAAACACCTTTGTGAACAGGGTCACAGTTTTGTGCATAATTATGCAAGCCAGCAGATGGAGGAGAACAGCAAATAGCTGTTCTTGCTGATGTTTGCGACCAAAATGTAGGAAAATGGGGTGCATCAAATGGTGTGTAAAATGGTTTGTCATTCTTGAACTTCACCTCAGGATTTTCAAGAGTCTGTAGGACTAAGCTAATAGGTTTTATTTATTAATTGTGGTTGCTGCTTTAATACCACAAAATACTTCAAGTTTTATTAGTTCAGTCTGTGGAAAGCAGTTTTCCTCCAGATTTCTGGAAAATTAACTTTGATAAACTCATCACTACAAATGTGAATGCATTTTGGCTAAGCTAGATTTCTTTCTTTGCCTTCATATTCTTAAAACAAAAAAGGTGGGTTTGAGATGAACAGATGAGAAGGTACTTTTTAAAATTTCATTTCATATTAATATTTTATAGAAGTAGGTAGTCTTTGCTAGGGAACACTTTTCCTTTAAGTTAAAACATACTGCATATTTATTGAAATTGTAAAGTGTCATAAAGTAAATACATCGCTGTCCTGATGCCTATAGTGGCAAATCTGTTAAGGATGTCGGCTAGTTTCTTCCTGAAGATAGAGATACCATTTGCTTTTTCCAAAAACAAGGAGAAGACCAGAACTTGGAGTTACCATCCTGAAGTAAAACTAATGATGACTGCAACAGTAGCCTACTGTGTTAGGGAGGGTAAATGGCTGAAAATTTCCAACATTCAAAACTGACTTGAGAAGGTAGTATTTGGAGGCAAGAGAAACAGAGTTACATTGTTTTCCTTTTAAGTCTCTTGTTACAGCTAGAGCATTTGCTGAATCCCGACCTGAGGTATTTTCACCAGCAAAGCCTGCTGGAGCAGTATTTTGCCACCCACAGTGGCTTCTGTTTGTCCTGGTGTAACTGGTTTGGGGGCAAAACAGTGAACCAGATTGGTAATACATTTGTGCTTAAAATACCCGTTTACCATTGTCCATTAAAAACAAACTCACATAAGAGTTTTTTATTGATTTTGCAGTTGTGCTAATGTAGCTCAGGGTAATTCTGCTATCAGTGTAACTGCATAGGTTTTTTTTGTATTTCTGAGAGAGACTGAATATTTGTGTGGTTATTTTATTACTGATACATGGAAAAAAGAATGTTATTTCACAAGAGGTGTTTCTGTGTCTTACAGACATATCAAGCAGTCACTTTTGTTTCTATTTAATAAGAGTTGTAGTAGAAATTTGTGAGAGTGACTGTTACAGACATCTAAGTCTACTTATTTTCCCCTTACGACAAAAAAAAAGGGAAAGATCTTTTAGTTATTACCAGTTTGTTCTGTTCTTTGCTCTTTTTGTAAAGTGTTTTGTTACTTCCTTTTTGGAAACTCATTGATTCAGTTTATTTCTGGAAACATTGATAAGCACATGAAACTGTCACTGAACCAAAATAGTGTAAAATTATGTCCTATATTGTATCTAATTTCATCATTATGAAAGATACCTTATTGTTGCTTTGCAAATTAATTTATTTCGGACAGTATTTGCCATTTGATGTTCCCATGACAGGCTGAGGAGCAAGAACATTATGTGGAGAATTTGTTGCTCTCTCTTCATGTGAACAGATTTAAAAATGTAAATATTTTTCTCCTGCTGTAAGAGATAACAGAGGGAGTAACTCTTACCAAATGTATGTCTTGCTCAACACTGCATGCCATTATGCAGCAATGACAGCTCTCACATCTCTAGTTAGACAGGGCTTCCAAGTCTTAGCAGTAAAAAAAATGGAAAAAGTACTGTTTGTATCAATTCCATACACTAACCTTCTTCATCCCAATCTTTATATCCTTCTTGATTATGTGGGCAAGAAATGGTTATACCAGTAAATATGGAATATCCTGTTGGATTGTTTGGTTGTATTAAGAAGAGGATTCGCTCTGAAATTATTGGCCCTTAAACAGGGAAAACTGTATAGCAGCTGTAGTGTTCAGATTCTTGTACTTTCTTTAGCTTTTGACTAAATTATTTCTGTAATTAATTGTTTACTATTATGTTCCTGATTTTTAACATTATCAGCTTAATCCAGTCATTCTTTTGAATAAATCTAATAACCCAGATCTCATAAAACTTGAAAGGGTTTCTGTTAAATTAGCTTAAAATTTTGTGAGAAGTGGTTGCAAGTGTAAAGGGGATCATTGATTTCTGAGAACTTTAGTTGATATATGCAAACTGTGCTCATGTATCCAGGCAATTGTCATCCAGAGGGATGGAAAAGCTTGTAAAGTTATTCTGCTTTTTAAAAACTATTCAGAAAAAAAATCTCATGCTGCAGTCTTGTTAAATTTTTGAGGTGGGAGGGACTGTCCTTTATGAAGGAATGAGAGGCAGGTTTACTTGCAGAACAGGAGGCTGGAGAACTGGAATGGTAATTCTTAAACAGCAGTAAGTTTTGGAGGCAGTGCATGTTTGAAAGGGACTTCCTGATGCCTGTTCAAGGCAGTCTTTCTCATCAACTCTTTTTGCACTTCTGATAAAATCTGGCTTTTACTTGATTTTCTGCATTGAGTGGTTGGTGGTTCTTCCTTTCTCTAATATGGAGTCTTTTCTATGGAGACAAGGGTGAAGCTTCCTCAGAGACAGAGAGATGTTGAGGCAGATGGTGGTGCAGCCTAGCTTGTTGAAGAGAAGGTTGGTGTATTTTGACAGAAAGTCCTCTGGTAGAGGATGAACTAAGTATTTTTACACAGTATTTTTAAGTATTAAGTATAAAAATATTAAGTATTTTTAAGCTTCACAGTATTTTTAAGTAAGTAAAGTAATCAGTCTGGGAGCCAGTGGCAAAAGGGTTGAGCAGAAAAAAGGGTTTCAGGAAGAGGTAACCATCATGGAGAAAATATAAGTTAAAACTGATTTGTATCTTATTATATCTTGGCAATAACCAAAATCTAGCATAGTTGAACACTTTATACTGTGAAGACTCTTTGAAAGTAAGTTAGGAAGGAAAAGCCTACCTTTTCCATTTTCCTGTCAGAATATACCCCATCTTCCCTCCCCTCCTATTACTTGCTTCTCTCCACCTTATGTATCTGACCAGTGACTTTAGGTAAGCACTAATTGTCTCTTCAGTAATCATGGCCATGTTTAGTATTTGCCACAAAAGGCTGATGAACTACTCATGCCTTGAGTGTACTTAGTATAAAAGAACAACTGTATTTTGGTATAAGGTTTACTGCTAAGTAAATGAAGCAACGGCATACAGGTGATGTCTCCCTGTCAGGTGTGAGTCTGCTGATACCCTGGGGTAGTAGGTGAAGACTGATGCATATGGCAGAACTTGCTGGCTGTGATGAAGGTGTAATACAGTAGAGCATGTTTCATTTGAAGAATTAGCAGTTTTCAGATAAAATAAACTTCTCAGAACTCTTGATTTCAAATGTATTGCTTAGAGAAGACTGAGAAGACAGGAGTTTCTGAAACTTGGAGAAAGATGTGTTTATGAGATGATGGAACAGGAAAAATTCACCATTTTTTGCCAAAACAGGATTTGTATTTTAACTGTTATGTCTTAATAGAATGATCGTATTTTCATGTCGTAAAATGCTGATAATGTGTTTAAAATAAAATTGCCACATCAGCAACTGGCTCAAACATTGCCTTTCAAGTAAGTCTACTTATGTATTCTCTGAAATAGCTGGCTTTTTTTCTTTGTTTTTAAATCACTCCTTCATATTTGAACTCTCCTGATTTTAAGAAAAAGTATTTAAAGTGAAGACTTGCAAATAAGGGTTTTTTTTTTCAGTGTTAAAATAATGGATTGCTTTAATTAGCTAAATAACTATCACTTTAATGTTAAGATGATGGAATCCAAAATGCAAACAGCTGGAAACATCTAAATTTTTTACCTGAACTTTTCACTCAGATATCATTTATATTATCCTAGCTGTGATAAGTACCTATATAGTACAAATACTTTTACATGTTCAGCATAATGAAATTGTTTAGGATTTTATGCAATATGTAATCTGAATTTAAGACAAATTGTGCATCAAAGCAGCTCCTCATATGAAATACTGCATCATGATTTATCCAATGTGTTCTTATATGCCACAATTAATATTTTTTTCAAATTAAAAATGTTCTTGTATCTTTTTCAGGGTTCAGCTGATCCCTTAAACAGTGCATTCCACCTGACATACAACATGGTATTGAACTTACTTCGAGTGGAGGAAATTAACCCTGAATACATGTTAGAAAAATCATTTTATCAGTTCCAGCATTACAGAACTATTCCAGAAATAGTGGAAAGTAAGTATTGCTGCATGTTCTCATGTGAGTAGGTATAATACATGGTAAGATTGGGTATTTTTAATATGCATTATTTATTATGCTCATAAGAGTTTTTACCTGTACAGTTTTTGTCTTG
Organism: Onychostruthus taczanowskii; assembly: GCF_017590055.1. Lineage (NCBI taxonomy): Eukaryota > Metazoa > Chordata > Aves > Passeriformes > Passeridae > Onychostruthus > Onychostruthus taczanowskii. The sequence goes on along the minus strand of NW_024506221.1, from coordinate 226,746 downwards.
CTAACAGCTGCACTGCACCATTTGTTGCCATGTTACAGTTTCAGTAATTTCCTCTTGTTCTTGGGACCTATACTGATATGCACTGTCAGTTTATGAAGAGAGCTCTCCTCTGTGAGTCAGATAAGAATGGTTGTTATATTGCTAAACTATAGGGTGGGAAGAAGGAAAAACAATTTAAAACTTCCCATGACTCATTTGAGATGCAGGGAAGAAAAATCTTAGGGAAGAAAATCTTTCACCTTTTTGTATCTCAGTACAAGCTGTAAAAAGAAGTTAAGTGCACTGCGTTCAGAGTAGTGTAGGTAAGAAATGTTTAATTATAACACAGAGAAAAATTCAGAGAGATCTGGGACTTTAATTGCACTCCACTGAGTAAGTACATTTTGACCCACAATCCATGTGGTGTCCATGTGAGTTTTCTTGAGCCAAGGTCAGTGTCTGGAAATTTCCATCAGTGTTTGAGGGTGAGGCCTCTTTCAAAACTTAATCCAGGAGAATCTTAAGAACATGAGAGGTAATTATGATTATTGAGCAGTTTTTTTGTTCATTTGTTAATTGTATGTTGAGAAAGTGTGTATGTGCATGTAGCTTTGATAGCCGTGCAGAGGGAGGGTTTCAGTTACCTTTCTGTTAGTTTGCAGGTGCAGTAGTAGTTAAATATAGTATTTATTTCCTTCCTTTATTTCCCTGTTCCAGTTGGCATGCCTAGATCTTTATTCTGTCATTCCAGCATTGATGTTGAAATAGAAAAATGAAGCTGAAGAACATTTTTCATAGTTCTTGGACAGTTTCAGTTTAGGCACCATACTGGGCATTAGAATTTTGTAGTCCCTTCAATTAAAAACACAAAGGAGAGAATTGGCTACTTAGGAAGAAAATATGCCATGAGTATGAATGGATGGCTTATTGCTTTTTAAAATTGGCAGGTAAAAATAAGGAGCACTTAGCTGTCTCTCAAGTCCCAGTGAAGTGGGATTTCCAGGCCACTTATGACCCTTCAAAAACAGCATGCAAGAGGATGAGTTGGTAGAGAGGAAAAAGAGATTTTTTTATAATCTGTTCTTCATTTTTGTTTGCTGGTGATAATACCAGAAGAAGAGAATGAATCATAGTGTTTAGAATAAAAACTGATTTGCTTAAATAAGGTGTAAAAATATTGGAGGAACAAAATACTGATTTTCAACTGATAAATCAGAGCCTAAAACAAGTTAGGAGGAACATATTCTAACAATTATCCTCTTGTTGAAACACATCTTTTTAGAAGATACCTTTGAGCAATCTTATTTTTGTAGGAGGAGATAAAAAGCAGTGGTAGACACTGTAGTGGTAGACCTTTCTACAAAATCATTGCAAGTTTTAATGTGGCTTCTGTGCAAACTTAGATCTGTTATTACTGAATGATTGGGTGTGAGACTTTTCCAGTTTCTGAGACTTGTTTATTTTAAGAAAATAACACTGGTATTTAATTCAGTGGACAAATGTACAGATTTCTAGTTTTCCAGAGAATGGTTTATTTTAAGTAAAAAATTAGTACTAGAAATGGTCACAAAATATTAGTCACGGAGATCTGAAAGTAAAACAATCTGTGTGAAGCTATTAAATTTCATGAGATTTTCCTTTTCATTATAGGAGTCAATAATTTGGAAGCACAGTACAACAAAATTGTAATTCCCAATGAAGAAAATGTGGTGATATACTACAGAATCCGCCAGCAGCTTGCAAAGCTGGGTAAGGATATTGAAGAGTATATTCACAAACCAAAGTACTGCTTGCCCTTTCTACAGCCAGGAAGACTGGTAAAGGTAATTTTTTTTTTTTTTCCACCTGTTTGTGAAATCTGCAAGGTTCATTTGTATCTCCCAGTTTACCATCTTGAAAAATTACATATGTCACACTACACACCAGTTTTGACTTGTTTCTTTGCTAAGCATTCAATAATGCATTAAAAATAAATACTGTTTTCATGATGAATAGTAGTCCACGACTGCTGTTGTAAATATCAAAAATACAAAACGTTGTGCTTGCTAGGATGTTGTTATATATGTTACATTATAACATCTTGCAATATTTCCAGGTGAAGAATGAAGGTGATGACTACGGATGGGGAGTGGTTGTTAATTTCTCTAAGAAATCAAATGTTAAGGTAAAATACACATTCTCTCCATTACCAAAATATATACTAGACTGTTTTTTCTGAAAATAAGATAAAACTCCTATTTCTTTATAGTTCTCAAAGGCAAAAAAATTTCCTTTTACCCCAAATCTACAAAAAGCTCTGAACTTTCTGAAGTGAGAGTGTAAAGAAATAAAGCTATAGAGGATGGAGAAAACTCCAAGTCTGGTGTTCAGTTTTTAACTTTCAACGTATTTGTGGAGGAAATGCTTGGTTTTACATAGCACTGAAAATGTTTCAAACCAAGTTGTTTCTGAGACATCGCCAGTGCTAATTTAGGCTGTTCACGAGAAAGATACTGAATTCTCTCAGAAATATACTGTTTTATCTCAGAAAATCTATAGAAGCCCTACGTGAAAGCTGAGAAGAGTGGGAGACTGACATTTGGCTCTATAGAGTAGGTTATCTTAAAGTGGCAAATTGTGCTTTGAGTCCTAAATTAGGACGTGAGACATGGAATTGCTTGTCCTCGGAGATGTTGCCATAGAGTTGGAAAATTAAAATACAAAGAGAGAAAAACAATAGAAATGGATCTGAGGACATTTGGAAGAAAAGACAGAGGGCAGTGATGCAATAGAAGCCAGACTTCCAGAAATGCATTTTCCTAGTTGGTCTCTGTGTAACACATCTCTCTCAGATGATGTGTTGGTCTCCCTTTCAGAAATGTTTTGATCAGCTTCTCTGCTCTGTAAATGAAAACCTAATTTACAACCATGTTTCCGTGACAGCATTTTGGCTGTAATTTTAGCAGAGCATTGCCTTAATTTTCTAGGGCTAAATGCAAAGTTGTGTCTGTTAAGTTCTGGTGGTGCCTGTTCATTGTGGCACCTTTTTGTGCTTTTCTAATATTCATTAAAGAGGAAATGAGAAAAATGTTCATACTGAACTTACTAAAAGAGATTGTTTTACTTTCCATTTTACTTTTGACAGTCATATTTCTTTCTTTTTTCAAGTTTAAAAACTGGGCTGTTACTGCTGTTGCTTAAATTTTTGGTTGTGGATTGCTTTTCTCATAGAGATGCACAAGTAATAAACCAGATTGTCCCCTAGTTACAGCTTTCTCTGTAAAATTGCCAACTTCTGTGTCACTTGCAGGCATTTCTTCTATCTGTGTCATATTTTATTCACATATATATTTGCCTTCCCTCTCTGGCCTATCTCACTGTTGTGTAAACCTTTGGGCTTGAATATTGGCTTTGAAATTAAGGACTGTTTTACAAGAGATGGATGTGGCTCCAGCAGCACTTTTTTCATTAAGTTGTTCTCTCAGCTGGGTTGAATTTTTCCTTCTGAGTTTGTGGAAAGAATGACAATAGATGCGGGAAATTAAGGAACAAACTTAAAGCTATGTAACTTTTAGAGTCAGTATGAATAGACTAGTTTCTATGAGCAGAGGCAAAACAAATTACTTGAAGAAAGTTGTTTTTTACCCATTTTAGTGTCTATTCAATGCATTTTTGTCCTGATACACAGATGTCATTCCCCATTACTATTTAAAGTATGCAAGTATACTTATTTAGTACTGGAAAGATATTACTTATGCGGTATCTTTAGACCTTCATCCAGTTCTAAGTGGAACAGTTCTTTGGGCTTACTTTTAGGAATTATGTTGAATTCAGACTATATTGCAAGTTTAGTTGCAAACTTTTCTTTGCTATATCAGTTCCTAAATCATTTTTCTAATGAGAAATTTATGCAATTAATAATGAATTTCAGGTTATAGTATGTCTGTATTTCATATAATACTCCTTCTTTGCACTGTGAAAGCAAATGCATGAGTCATGTCAATTATGTTTATTATTAATTATATAGATGTTTTCCCAATGTAATTAGACAAATCAGTGTTCCATGAAACTGCCCATATGAATAGCACTTTCCTGTCCACTGTTGTTCAGAATAGAATTTATCTGAAGCAGGGATGCTTGCTATATATTCCACATTATAGTAGGCAGCACAATAACTATGTCCTTTGGAATTCATAAAACCCCATTAAATTTTTTGAGTGAGAAATTTTATTTCCACTGGATTGTGCCAGCAGTAAGTTAATGATACTGTTGTGCTGTTGATAGTCAGTATTATTTCGTCCCTGATTCTAGACATGAAATTTTTGTCTCTTAAAAATTATTGATACCAAAATTTGAGATGCTGCAATTCTATCTTCCCTGTTTAGATTATTATAATCTTTGTTTATTTATAATGTTTACTACATCTCTTTTAGTGCTGTGTCTTGGTCATTGAATTTTCAGTAAGTTTGATATTACCTATCTGGGACTCTGGATTTGTTATTTTTTCTATCCTTCTTGGTTCCTGGGCACGATCATCTTTCTTATTTTGGTTTGTTTCCAAACACTTGAAGTGAGAGGTGTTTCAGGGCAAATCTAAAATCCTAAGAATTCAAATAATTCTGCAGTACTCTGCTCAAAAGGGCTTAATTTTGTCCTTGAAGGATGTGACTTGATGCAGCATGAATTAAAAGTATCATTTGAATCTGATATGACAGAGAAGTCTGTGGCTAACAAGTGCTTTAAGAGTTCTAGTCTCCTTTTATTCCTGCATATAGAAGCATGTTGCTGTTCTAGGGTGTAGCGGTTTTTAGTACCTATACTGTTGTAGGAAATCCTGTTGAAGGAAACAGTGCACGTTAAAAAAGCAGTTGTAGATGGAGTCACGTGTAGTCAACATTTTCTAAAAGCTGTTGGTGTATGTAAACTTAAATAGAGTAATATTAGCAGCAGATGTTAATGATTTTTATACTCCTGCTTTATTAATAAGTTTACAATACAATCACAGGTAAAAATATTTTTTCCTCTCATGATTTTCTAGACATCTCTAATTAGTATTTTCTGTGGCACACTTGTGCAGCTGTAAGTTTAGTCTCTACTTCATTCAAGTCAGCACTGTGCCTTCCCTGGCTTTGGCTGGCTACTGATCTGGGTACATGTGTGTATTTTAAAATACTAATTCAGAGGGTGGCATTGGTTTGGATCTCCTACATTGCTGTGAGCGCTTTCTGTAAATGTAGGACATAATTCAGAGGAACAGTTTCTTCCTCAGCAAGTAATTGGCATTTCTTGAAGAAACAATTTAGCTTGTACAACAGGATAACCCTGTTTTTCTCTTTAGTTTATGGTGGCACTTTCTCATAGCACTTCTGAGAATGCCTTAAAAATGCTAGCTGCCATGCAGTGAAATAAAATAGTATGTTGTAGTTTTGTAATGAAAAATATAGCCCAGTAAAAAGGAACTGAGTTAAGATGGGATTTTGAAAATAATGTTTTCTTTTTCTCTTGTGTTTGGAAGCAGAAAGCTTACACGTGGTATTTTAAAAGGTGATGTCTGCCTTTTGTGTTGGGCCTATAATTTGCTTCTGTTTGAAGTCCTAAAAGTACTTGTTTGTAGTAGGAGTGTATTGAGCAACCCTAGGGCATATTGATCCAAATAACTGTTGCCAGTCTATTTTAAAGCAGTGTGTAAAAAAGGTTATGGCCTTGTGAACAGTAGTCTTTATCACCACATCTACATGTTTGTGTTCTTTAAATGAATGGCAGATGTTATGGATACAGTTTGGGTTGTGTAAAGATGCAGCCTGTAAGATGCAGCTTTCTGCCTGCCACAGATAAAAGCTGTTATGCTTGAAAGATTTTTCTGTGGTCTTTGTTGTGCATGAAAACTTGAACCTGCAAATGAAGGAGATCCCCTAAATTTTGGGTTGAGTTTTTTTCAAATGCAAAGTTCTGCTAGCATGATGCAAATATGCATTACAGTTTTAAAACATACTGGCTTACTTCGAACAAGTTACAGAAGAAAACGCAGATGCAGCTGAAACTTCAAGCAGACTTTAGGCTACTCTGGCAAGGGAGGATGGGGAAGGGTAATTTTTTCAAGTGTGTTTTTCTATGGGAGGGATCTTCCAATGAGTTCACCAGAGTGTGGGTTTTCAGAATGTACTGCAACACTGAACTGATACTCTGTAAGAGACATGGCTCATTTCCTACCTTTAATGTTAGAGAAATCATGTGTTTTGCATTCATTCCTGCTTGTATTTTAAAATAACTGCTACAGACCTCCTCTTTTTCTGTACTCTCAACAGCCAAATTCTGGTGAATTGGACCCATTGTATGTAGTTGAAGTGCTCCTGCACTGCAGCAAAGACAGTTTGAAAAATTCTGCTACTGAGTCTGCAAAGCCAGCCAGACCTGATGAGAGAGGAGAAATGCAGGTTTGTTACATGTTTTTATTCTCAGCAGTTCTTATAAACTTTCCCAAATCTTCATTTCCAAACCATTTGCACATTCTGGTAAAAGAGGGACTGATGCATTTAAGGAAGAGAAAGAATCTGTACACCTAACTCTGCCTTCTTAATAAATTAAAGTAATACATTTTCAGTAGTACTGTTTGACAGATGCGTTTTTCAGCAGTATCTTGTCTGTGGGAACAGAATTCCTTTTTTATTTATGAAAATTATTAAGGCTGGAAAAGATTTTCAAGATCATTTAGTGCAACCCTTGAACGCCAGCTTATCACTTACATCATAGCACGAAGTGCCACATCCAGTTGTTTCTTGAACCCTTCCAGGGATGGTGACTCCACCACCTCTCTGGACAGCTTTGCAAAACACTCTCACTCTAAAATTAAATTGAATTTTTTTTTAAGTGAAAATATTTGCATTATTTAAAATTTTCAATTTGGAATTCTGTATCAAGACAAACAGTTACACTGCCTTTGATCTGAAAATTATAATTTGTCTGCAGGTTTGTTTTCAGAAACTCCATTTAAACCTTGGAGTTTAATGCAGTAGTGATTCTTCATGGTGTCATGAGGGTTTTCATGCTTAGGAAAATGTATTTTCTGTCTTGATGTTCTCTGCAGTAGCATTCTTAGTTAAGTATAGGACAATAATTAGTCTGGTTTGGATCAGAAGAGGTATTCCAGCAGGTAAGACACAAGGTAATAGAAAAACTGTTGTTTTGATTTTAGTTGTTTGATTTTAGTTTCTCCAGATGTAACTGCATTCAGAATTTTCCCATTTGGACAATTACTTTTCTTCTTTATGAATACTTCAGGTCATTAGCTGAATTTTCCTACTTTCTGATACTCCTTTACCCACTTAGTGTTACTTAGTGTTCTTGAGCACTAAGTTTTCCTTTTCCTTTGAAAAGGTTTTGCTATGGACCAGTAATAAGAGGTATGTTTTTTACTGATTAATGAGTTATTATGCTCTCTTTGATAGGTTGTTCCCATTTTGCTGCATCTTGTCTCAGCTATCAGCAGTGTCCGACTCTATATACCAAAAGACCTGAGACCTATTGATAACAGGCAAAGTGTGTTAAAATCTGTACAGGTAAGTTCCACTAGGCTGTGTAAGTACTCTGCTCTGCTTGGTGAGGTAGTCTTAAACCCAAGGCAACTTGTTCTAAAGAAATTCGTGTAGTTTCTGTTACATCTTCACCCTTATTCTTTAAAAGTGTTGGAAGTCACAACGAATGTCAATTGTTTTTCCTTGTTAAGTAATTTTAAACAGACTTTGAAAACTGCTGAAACATCACATAACTTACATTACAGTCTTCTGTGTCTCTGTAGTTATACCAGCTTCTTTTACTGTTACTTGTCTAAAAAAAACCCTTTTTCATCATTCTAGGAGGTACAGAAACGTTTTCCTGATGGAGTGCCCTTACTAGACCCTATTGATGACATGGGCATCAAAGACCAAGGGTTGAAAAAAGTAATCCAAAAAATAGAGGCATTTGAGCATAGGATGTATTCACATCCTCTTCACAATGATCCAAATTTGGAATCCATATACAAACTCTGTGAAAAAAAAGCACAGGTAAAGATACAAACCAAATTACTTTGTGTTTAGCTGCAGAGGGGGGAGGGAAGTTGTCTTCTTACTTGCTTTTCTTTTTCTTTGCAAAGCCCAAATCAACTCTTAAAATCACTGAATCTCACTAAAATAATTGCTGAGTTGGTGGTGTGCCCTTCCTTTGTACAGGTGGAGAAATCTTTTCAGATGAAAAGAAAACTTCAGAGGAAATTTTCAGGAATTAGAAGATTACTGGGGTCTTTTTCACTGAATAGGGGTAGCACAATGCAGTGTAGGAAAGGTCTTTATAGATAATTTTAATTTATATTTTTTAATATATTTGTGCAAACCTAAGTTGAATTGATGGGGCTTATTAGCTTAAGGAGTGTACCAGAGAAATCATTGTGCTGCTGCTTACCGAGCTGACTCCCAGCCTGTAAGGAATGCAGTTACTTATTTTTTATAGAGTTGTATGGCCTTAGACTGAAATCAGTTATGCATAAAACCAGCTGTCATATTTCTCTGCTGCTGGAGAAAACAGGTTCTCCAGGAGCCACTTCACAGAAGTGAGGTGGTTCTGGTATGGGCAGCACAGAGTTGCATGTGGTAAGACCTGATGGACCGAGCAGCTTTTTGCAAGGGTGTCTGCTGTAAGGATGTAGATGGTGACTGTGATGAACTGCAAGCCACTGGAGAAGTTCTAGTAGCAGAAAATTATGCCTTTGGCTTACATTTCATTGAATAATTGGTTAGCTGAGACTTAGTCTAGGTCTCAGAAGATGAGCACTCATTTCTCAGCAGAGAATTGTCTTTTTACTGTGGACTGATTTGGTTTGTTTCCCACTGTGGGTAAATAGCTTAACTTCCCAAGCTTAACAGAGATTTCAGTAGGTAAATGGAGCTGATTTTTTTACTATTATTACTAAATCTGTTCTACACCTTCCTCTTACAATACTTAGGCAAGTCGACTAGTCAAGTAGTATGTTCATATACCATTGTTCTGAGGCCTTTTTGTAAATTAAACAATGTCTTTAAAACAATTGCATCTGTTAAACCAGCAAGGTGTAATTCCTCTCCTTCTGGCCCCCCAGATTGCTATGGATATTAAAGTGGCAAAGCGAGAATTGAAGAAAGCCAGAACTGTCCTGCAAATGGATGAACTCAAATGCCGCAAGCGTGTTTTGAGAAGGCTGGGGTTTGCCACGTCTTCAGATGTTATTGAGATGAAAGGACGGGTTGCTTGTGAAATCAGCAGGTAACTGGCTTCTGTGCAAACTGTCATTTTGTCGTGTATGTATACTTTATTGTCCTTGGTAAAATTAGTACATTATGTTTATATTTTAAAGTTTTGAGAAAATTAGAAAAAGGGTTCTTTAGAGACTGTGTTCTGTGTAATAAAGGTAATGTACAGATTCAAGCAGCGTAAGTAAAGTAGCAACTTAAGGACAAAATACAATAGGTTTTAAAATTAAAATGAAGACATGAAAATGCCAAAACAATGGCTATTTTTGTGCCTGACTTAGGTAATAGCATGTGTTTTCATTTAATGTTGTACATTTCATGAGGGATTGTCTTGATTACTGTGGTTGACGTTGAACCAGGACTCTAGGTACAGTCACTCTCAAATGAGTGTAGCAATGATTGTCAGCAGTTACCAAGTCACTGACAGGTCTGCAAGAGAGCGAAATTGCTTCCATAGGAATCTGTGAAGTGACGCATTTTACTGTAATACATTTATCAAGTATATATATATATTGAAAAAGGTGAAAAAATCCTGAATCAGATTTTAATATCTTACAGTGTAACTCAGATTTTGATAGGATTTTGTATTTTTAAAACTCACAGTGAGTGCTGTACTTTGTCTTACAGGTAAGTTTGAAAGCTGCTACCAACATTTGATAGCTAATTATCTTGCAAAATCCGATAGCAAGTGGGGAAACTGAATCTGAGTTTTATCTACTTCCTGACTGTGTAGAGCTGTTTGAGTTACACATCTCTTTTTAAAAAAAAATAAAAAATCATACATTGTTTTTCCCCCACTCTGTGCGGTTCTTTTATTAACTCTAAAAATAGTGTTTCATCCAAATAAGTATGTTTGGATTTTATATCTGCATCATGCAGTTACTTTATAATTCATTATTAAGTCTTTATTCTTCAAGTAAATTGAAGCAACTTTGTTCCTTTCTCTTCAGTATTTTGGAAATATCCAGTTGAATTTTCTCTAAGCAGCAACAGTACTAGTTTTAGTCCTTTTCGTAAGTTACCAAACTCCCTGGTTCTTTCCGATTTCTTGATATTCTGTCTGATAGAAACTGTCTAATTCAACTATTTATACTAACTCATATGATCTGTCAGGAGAGTTTTATTGTAGTCCAGTAAGTGCTTTTAGTTTCTTTAAAATACTGTTGCAGTCTCTCAATCATTAGATTCCCCTTAAAAAGCAAATGTACTTGTTTGTGTACGTGTCTATTTTGTGTCCCTGACAGTAAAATTAAGATGCTGGTTTTTTAATCCACATCCAGTTGCTTCAGAAAACAGATTAATAGTTCTTCATTTAAAAATTACGTATCAGTAAGTCTTTCCCCTAAGCTTCATTCTCTTTATTTTAGTGCTGATGAACTACTCCTGACGGAAATGATGTTCAATGGTCTCTTCAATGATTTGTCTGCAGAGCAGGCAACTGCACTACTCAGCTGTTTCGTGTTTCAAGAGAATGTGAGTTACTTCTTCAATTCAAGAATTCTAGACATTCCTGTATTCTAACAATACTGTTTTAAATTCAGTTGCAGAAATTTGTCATAACAGTATGAGCCATTGCACATTTTTGATCACTTCCTAAGATGTTTGACATGAACTCCCATTGAACTTAGTAAAAACATTTCAGCTTCAATGCTCAAGTCTCTTTCCTCATGAGAGACAGGTTGTGTTAAGTTGCAGTCTTCCTCTTGCAATGAAAGATTCTCAGCATATGTGCTGCTATTAATACACACACACCCCTCCATATAATAGAAAATGATTTTCTCAAGAAGGTGCTTAACAATAACACCCTGCACTATGGGATGAGCATATATTTAATCCTCAGACGTGTCTGTTATGTTACATGAACAGTACCCTTGACCATTGACTGAAATGGCAGTACCACATGGAATTGATACCAAAAAGGCTGTTAAAATCAGATAATGTTTTTAAAAGCATTTAATCTGGCATTTAATACCAGATGTTACTGTTTTCCCACCTGCAAGCCTGTATACAATGTATCACCCCAAAAGTTAGTAAAATTAGTAAAAATAAACTTCCATATGAACCATATGAAATATTTTTGCAAGTAGGTAGCAAGATGTAACAGCCAGCTTGATTCTAAATATGGAAAAAAACCACTAGCAGCAGATGCTAATGCATTCCATTTGTTAGTAGAAGGGAAACCAAGGTAAGCTATTGTTAATTAGAATATTGGGATTCACTCAACAATAGTACTTGAGTCTAACCAGCTAGGGCATAAAGATGTTCCTGTTTTTGGAAAAGCCATGTTTTCATATATTGCCACTGATGCTTAAGTTATTAAAAACATTTCGTATTCTTAAAGCTTGTAACTGTCAAAGTAGTTAATGGCAGTTTGTTCGTCAGTTCAAAACTATGATACAACTAAATAGAGGGAATTTTGGAAGTATCCAGAAAGCAGGTGCTGCTTTTCATAATGTTGGTATACTTCACAGAAAGATTTTGTTTTCTGATCTAGTTTGAGGAACAAACTCAGTGCTTGGCAACATGTTTGAGAATTTATTGGAATAATGTAGAGTGGCAGTATCACACATTGAACTTCTCGTGTTGCATTTAATTTGGTATAGAGCAAATGTATGGCAGCACTTGAGATTGTTTAATATCTTCTTTTTCAGTCCAGTGAAATGCCAAAATTGACTGAACAGTTGGCAGGACCACTTCGGCAAATGCAGGTAATTAGAAATCTTCTGAGCTCAGGGTTAATGTTGACATGAGCAAAGCTCATGAGTAATGTATCATAAGTGTACAGTAAAGACCTAATTTTGAATTATCAGTGAATTCAGCTGGCACTGCGTGTGATTTTGCAGTGTGTAATTAATAATACATTATATGGTTTGCAAGAAATCTTTATGCTAATTTAGGACATGCCTCTAAAAGTTTTATAAGCTTGTCTGCTACACTGTAGATTCTTAGTGTAGGCAGACTTCATGTCAACAGTGGTTTACTTTCTGATTATGAGTAATTTCACGCTAAAAAGAAAACCTCATTCTGTAATGCAGGACCTAATAATATGCATGTCTTTTTGTCAGTTCAATTCTTGCTCTGGTTAAGTATATTATAAATACAAAATATTTTATTTTACAGGAGTGTGCAAAAAGAATCGCCAAGGTGTCAGCAGAAGCAAAGCTGGAAACTGATGAAGAAAATTACTTGAATTCTTTCAGACCCAACCTAATGGATGTTGTGTATACATGGGCAAATGGAGCTAACTTTGCTCACATCTGCAAAATGACAGATGTTTTTGAAGGTAGGCTAAACAGTTGTTCTTTAGAAGGTATGACTTGGTGATTCTACAACAAGGAATGGTAATGCTGAATAACCTTATCATAAATTCAGATGTATTCAAGCATCTGTATGGCCAAAATCAAGTGGGGAAAAAATGGTTTACTATATTTTTAAATGTATACTTACACACTATTGATGATTTAGAATCTAGAATCCCTTTTTAAAGGGCTATCACTGTATTCTAAAAGCTTTCTATACAACTCATTATAAACACGCAAAATTCTAAGCATTACAACAAAAAGTAATGCTTACTTTTTCTAGTTAATAAAGGGAAAAAAACATGTTCCAAATGCTTGTCATCAGGAAGTACAGGTCTTGCATTTGTCCTCATTATAGTTAAGTTTTTTATTTATTTGGTATAACCAGTTCTTCCTGCTGACTTAATGATGACAGAAGTGAGAAGTGATAACCAAGTCTCTTTTGAATAGTTTTGCACATCAGTGCAATGGAGATAGTTGCAAAGTCTAGATACAGCGTGTCAGGATGATTAATTTGGTTCCTAAAACTGAAGTACTAGAAACTGCCCCTTGAGGAAGAATACTTTGTTTTCACTTGTAAAAGTATGATGATTTACAGGCCTGGTATTTTGCAAAAACAAACCATCCAAAGGGTTGTCAGACAAGAATGGTCAACACTAAAGGTCAAACCAGAATAAAAAATCAGCCTGTTGGAAGTTGTGAAGAGTAGGATGGATCCACCACTCTTACAAGTTTTCCTTTTTGAGTTGTTACTGTCACTGTTTCCTTGCTCAAATGCTATTTTCTTCTTCGCAAAGGTTTGCAGGTTCCCTTACAACAAGGGGATTCATGCACACAATTCGTGCATGTAATCCAATGCATAGACCCAGGAACTTTCTAAAGAACATTGCTTTTGAGCAACACAAATCCTGGCAGTCTTTGCTTCTGCAGTCAACAGGTTCCTCCTATTTCCAGGAGGATGTGAGCCTTCCATTTGCTATGGAGGCACCCTGAGTATGCGGAACATTAAAGCAGCTGGCTTATGTTTACATTGACACTTTAATGTTCAGAATACACTGGGTACTAGCATTTTCCATTTACCATACTTATACTAAGACAGTCAGCTTTGTTCTACTCAACAGTGCCAGCTTCCTCAAAATTAGATCTTAGTGGCCTCTTTTGAGGTCATCTCTTGTTGCAGGAGTCAATGCATGATTCCTCCCTTAACTTTCAGTAGGCTGGTTTTCTGTGCTTTATCCAAAAGGAATGCAAGCACTTCAGGTATCCATTGTTGGTTATGTGTGCCTTAAAAGGTCTGTGGTTTTCCTAAATCCCAGATTAGTTTTCCTTGGTTATCCAAGTAACTGTAGTGATTTCAAAGAAAACCAGAATACAAAATAAGCCTGAGTGTTTCAAGAACAAGTGTGTTTGCCACAAAGTGGAGTAGCATTGATTTGCTAATGAAAATACCTTGTCTTTAGGCTGAAATATGTGTTGGGAAGAAAGAAAAATAAGAGGAGCTTTTCAAAGCCATTAGGAAAGAATGCTGAACTGAATTAAATATCCTGTTAACCACAGATCAAATCCTGCTTTGTGGAAGTATAAACAATAATTCCTTTTAAAATTGCAGTTTTCTTTTTCTTGCACAAAAAACTATGTCTGCAACAAGCCCAGCCTGTAAACCAGTACTCCCTGGAATGGCTGTTGGGGCTTGGCCTTGTAAATGGAGATGAGCAGGATCTTTTGACAGCTGAGCCAGAGCCTGCCACAGTGCAGCACAGCCGTGCTGGGGCAGCTGCCCTCAGGTCACTTGTGTTGGTGTGTGCTCTGTGCTCAGTAGGCTGTGGGTGGGTTTTCCATCTCGTGTCATTGCAACAGGTTTTACAAACTGTTGCTCTTACACTGACTTTTCTCACTGTAGAAACTGACATGGCCTGGTGAGGCCCTATGAATACTTACCAGAAGAGAAGCATTACTTTATCATGTCTCACTTTCCCAAGAGCTTTGAACAATATTCTTTTCACACTGGGGTTTTTTTTCCCAGGTATTATGCCTTAAGAGGAGTAATAGAAAGTTGTAGAGACCAAACCCCCTCCAGTGAGCAGAGACATCTTCCCCTAAATTTGGTTGTTCAGAGCCCCATCCAACCTGACCTTGAATGTTTCCATGTATTGAAAGGTCACAATAAGGTCTCCCTGGAGCCTTCTCTTCTCTAGGCTGAACAACCCCAACTCTCTCAGCCTGTCCTCAAAGGAGACCTGTTCCATCTCTGATCATCTTGGTGGCCCTCCTCTGGACTCGCTCCAACAGGCTGATGTCCTTCCTGTGCTGGGGACCCCAGAGCTGGATGCAGCACTGCAGGTGGGGTCTCATGAGAGCAGAGGGGCCAACTGCCTCTCTTGCCCTGCTGGCCACACTGCTTTGGATATAATTGGCTTTCTGGGCTGCAGGTGACATTGATAGGTCATATAGAGCCTGTCATCCAGCAGCACCCCCTAGTCCCTCTCAGCAGGGCTGCTCTCAAGCCCTTCATCCCATATTTACCCATTAACAGTTATTTTGCCTACAGTAATTTTGACTGTCGGAGATGCTGCTGGAGGAGATGACCAAACAGGATACTGCTTGCTTATAGCCAGAAGAGCAGAAGCATTTAGGGTTGTTTTGTGAAATTTGTAGCAGTGACTTGGGCTGAGCTGTGAGCAAAGTTCAAAGAGGAGATAAATGCATAATAAATCACAAGTGGGTGTTGGGTTGCAGTGGAGAAGCTGTGGCAAGATGCTTGTGTGCATTGTTGTAACCATGCAATGGTATAGTGGTGTGGTAGAGTGGTCTATGGACTCTTGAGTAGCTCAGGATTAGTGAGACAGATCACTTACTGTTTTACTGCCTTTGCCAACAAAGAACTAAGGCTTATAAAAAATAAACCCAAAAATAAACCTGTGGTAGTTGTTGAAGCAGCTACAATTGTGAATGTCCTAATGCTCTATGGTTTTTGAGGAAGTCTCAGCAAGGTCTTGAAAGAAAAAAATCTACTAGGAATTACTCAATAGCCCAGAAAGTAGTGCGATTAGATATTAGTTAGAGACTGTAAAGAGAGTAGAAAGGACAAGCATTTGGAAACCACTTCAAGGAAATGCCTCACAGAGAAATTTACTGTGCAAACAGAAACTAAGTTTAAGACATTTGGCTTCTAGATAAATTGAACAGGGTTGTAGAAGGAACTATTACTTTGAGTAATAGTTACATGATGTGGCACTGTGCCTTGCTCTTTCATACAGGTAGCATAATTCGCTGCATGAGGCGTCTAGAAGAACTGCTTCGGCAGATGTGCCAGGCTGCAAAAGCCATTGGGAACACAGAACTGGAAAATAAGTTTGCAGAGGGTATGTACTTCACTTTTACAGTACATGAAGCAATTCTGGAAGAAAAAGTGAAGGGGGTGGGGGCTACACAGGTAGTGAGGACTGAATGTGAATAGTTTTGTAATGTGAACTTCTCGTGTTGACATCATAGTAAACAGCACCATTGCTGTTACCTTTCCAGAGAACATCTGTATTACAGAGTTTGACTTAAAGGGTTGCTAAAAATGGATGTACAATGACTTCCATTTAATAACCTGTAACATGCTTGTAACTGTACTTTAAATAGTGGTTGTGTCAGTTAAGACTCCTAGATATGAATATTTTTTTCCTTCTTAATAGGGATTACAAAAATCAAGAGAGATATTGTGTTTGCTGCAAGCCTTTACCTGTAACAGCAGATGTCTTCCAGAACCTATACTGACGTGATGGAACAAATTCATCAGTATCACATGTGGCTTCCATATCAAGTAATTCCTTTTAATGGTGTTTACTTAAACCACAGTTGATTCAACAAGGCATGTACAAACAGCACTGTATGTAATATAACTTGTTACCGTTTTTAATAAAAATTTACAGTTGTTATAGCTTTCTTTTAAGCAAGAGCTTGAACCAACAGAAATTTGAAGTTTTGATGTACAATAACTGTGGTAGATATTACTATATACAGGTAAAGTGAGCATCCAAGAGCAGCAGCAGTCCCTTAAAGGCAATTACTTATATTACAGAGTTAGACTTGTGAAATTGTTTTCTTTCAGAGCAATGTAGGTGATATGGGTCATTCTTCATGGTTGATGATTGCTGCCAAAGTGATTTCCATTTGTTGGAGTCTCATGTAGGGTTGTATGGGAATCTTCTTTTGGTTGAAATGTACATCCTCTCACTTTGAAGAAGTCTGACACATACACAACCTAAGTGAACAAATTAGTGTTAGGTGTTGATCAGTGTTAAAATTATTCCTGCACTCACAAGTCTTTGAAACAAGGGCTCTGCAGCAGGCAAATTGTATGTCAAAACTAGTAAAAAGCTCAATCAATTTAAAACATTAGAAGATGGCAGGGAAGTCTTGTACAAAATTCAGACATTCTTTCAATAGCTTTTTCACCTTGCCATTGACCATTTCACCACTGATGGTTTAAGCCAAATTCAAGGCTTGTGCTAACTGGCTGCCTTACCAGGCATTGCTTCATTACAACAGCCATAGTTTGAACAGCTCTAAATAAAGGAGCAAAATATGCTTTTAGAGGGCCCACAATGCAAGTTAGTTAAAATTTTTTTCTGTAATTTAGGTGGAACAGAACAGGAGAGGTGGTGCTTTAGGCTCGACCCAGCAGCTTTAAGGCCAGTTCTACCTATGTAGTCCTTTCCTGCAGTCTTTTAAACACACCACCTCACTTCTTCACAGCTAGGAGACATCTCCCTCACTACAAGACAGGTGGTTGATCCAATTCTGCAGCTTGCTGTCTTCCACTGCTCATTTCACCAAGACCCACAGCAGATGTGCTGGGCACAGTGCTGCATGGAATGCAATAAATGAGAGCCTCACATGATCCCTCCCCTTCCTGTATTGTGTCTTCCCCTCCCACTGCAAGCCTGAGAACTGTGGAACACTTGAATGTCCATGGCAGAAGAAACAAACTCCCACCACACTGGCAGCTGGCTGATGACCCAGCACACTGCTTTAGCCACAGTCCAGGGGAGTTTCAGCTTCCAATTAATGCCAGATTCCCTCAGTTCAATTTAGTGATCTGTTTGCAGTTGCTGTGCTGCTATGCTCTAACCTCAGCTTGCTGGTTTTGGAGAGGAACGAGGGTGGTGGTTGGTGCTAGTGTATATTTTTAAAAATAATTTCCTGACCTTTCAACTCTACTCACTGTAATGCTACTTTCTACTCTTTCTTGTATTACCAAGCACCTTCTGAATCATCCAACATCCTTGACTAAACTTGTTTTCCTAATAAAAGTGTCCTCACCTCTTTGATCTCTGATGTTTCTTACTCTCTGTACTCTGTTTCTTAGAAAAAGGGGTAAGATTATGCCATTTAGTAACAGCTAGTGGAGCCTGGACGATTTCCCAGAGCTGCTCCAACATTTGATTATTGATTGCAACTAGCAGGCAGCTTTGTCTTAAACCCTTCTGACCTGAGGAAAGCTGGACAAAACATTTATTGTGGAGGTGGTTCTTCTCAGCTGAACCTCAGTTCTTGGTAACTGAATCCTTCAGTAAGACCTCAGTTCGTTCCCATTGATCCAGAAGTCCTAATCTATGGATGTATTAGCCATGGCACTCTTGTGGCACCCAGTACCAGTTGTTGTCACTAAGTCCACTGGGCCTGCTGTGACAAGTTTAGGCAAGTGTCTGTTTCCTGAGACAGCTTTATACTCATCAGTACAGCTAAGCTTCACAGGTTCCTTGTTGTGAACACATTTTTAGTACTAGGAATGCATACAAGAAATGGTGGAGGGTTTTAGTTTCCTGTCAGACTGAAAAAACACACTTTGTAAGGTGGCAAAGGCAGACACTTTGGTGCTCCCCTTATTCTTCAAGGTCCTTCCCCCCCCCGCCCCTTTACTTTACATACTTTATAAAACATACTTTATATTATGTTCTCTGCTATTGTACTTGAGATTTCATATTTGGCTAGAAGCAAAAAGTGATTGATTTATATAGAGAGTCCTGCATGGTTTGAAGTTACCATTTCAATCCTTAGTTATGTGAAAAGCTCTTGAGCAGGGACAATTTCATCTTGTCCAATGGCTAAAACTACTACTTATCTCATTGGGCCAGAGTCTGCCTCACTCCCCAAAGTACTGTTGCTACAATCAGTTCAAGGAGTTGTTTACCTGTTTCAGCAATTTCTGAAGCATTAGAAACAGGTTTGCTTTCCTGTGAACACAGCCTGCAATTCTAAGGTGCTGTTCATAAAAGCAGCATTCACACACACCTGCCCCCTCAGGAATTACTTACAATGAGCACAGCTACCACCGCACCCTGGATAAGTCCTGTTAAAACATCACTCCAGTGATGCTTGTAGTCAGAAACACGTGAGAGACCCACGTAGATAGATGCAGAAATAAGACCAAACTGTATAGTAGGACGTACAAGTCTTGCCCAGTCTCCTTTCATTCTTGCCTGAAGATAAAGCTTGAAAGAAAAAGAAAAATTAGTTACAAAATGCAGAAGCACAGATGCAGTAAAGTTGTGTTGGGTCTTTTCAAAAGAGTTGATTGAAATTTTATTGAAATAATATTCACAGCTGTTCTAAGTGCTATAGTTATACTCTTAAGGCTGCCAGGGCAGAGTTTGATAGTTTTGGACTTTAATTTATACATAACACCATCGTATTGTTCCATTTGTACGAATATGACAAATAAGTATTTTCAGGATAAAGGTCCTGGTAATACTAAAGCCACTTAAGGCTTAAAAAGAATCCAGAGGAAGTCAAGCCAGTATTTTACTCCTGCATGAACTACAGGTGGTAAGCCTTATATACAAAACAGTTTACATTTACTATACATAGAGCTAACAAGTTTTTTAACTTCATTCTCAATTCCAGTCACCTTTAGTATTATCAACTTTCAGCACAGCACTGTAGCTGTGGCTAAGTATCAGAACTAACTTGAGGTAATGATAGCAGTTCTCAGTTGTCATTGGTATATTTCACTGAGCTGTGTTCCTCACCCTTTTCAGCTGCATATTAACCATGCTACCACTCTAGTGGATATTTGAAGTTCCCATATATTTTCCGTCCCCTCAGGTCTGCTTTTGTTGTGTATATCTATGTTTTTGATGCATTATCTCCATTTTGCAGTATTTATTACTTTCCCATCTAATCTAATCTAAGACCCTGCCTTTGTTTTTTTCTCTGGCCTGTCTAGGACCTGGCTGTCTACATCTGTCTAGCTCTCTAGTTTCTCCAAATACATTCTGTAAAAATAATTGAATTTATTCTGAAACTTAATCCTATCACCAAAGAAAGCACCATAGTTACTGCACTCACTGAGAAAACAATACATTTGGATGTTATATTTAACATTTCAAGTATATCTTCTCAGAGACACCTAGAAACTTCAGGGCAAGGACAAAACCTTAGTTGACAGTCTTGAGAAATGTAGAAACCAACACAGGCATCAGGCACCAAGGCAGTACACCAAACTCCTGGTAAAACCCTCCACTGCTGACTTCAAAAGCCATGGATAACTTGGAGAAGCAGTACATTTACCATGTAAATACAGGCACAGAGAAGACACTGTATATGCAGAGGTGATACTTTCCGAAGTTAAACATTTTGGGTAATGTTTCTCTTAGTAACTTACATCATAATTTTAGCATGCTGACATTTTCAGCTATAAATGGAGCATCAAAAACATCAACCCTATCCATAAACAGTTTTCTTTAATAGCAAGGTCAGGGTAGAATCAGACTCTAAAGAAGCTACACTTAAGACTAAACTGAAAAATAAATTTTCCCCTTCAAATTGGTGGGCACTGCATGTTTCTGTGGGCCTCAAACTCACCACTAGGTTCATAGGAAAATACGTTTTATAGGAAAATACAGTTTAGCCACTTCAAAAATTACCTGTTACACTAAGTTCTTTTAACAAAAGGTGTTTTAATGGACCTAGAGTGATGCTACTTCTGGATTTACCAACAGTAGACCAGAACACTTCAAAGTGCGTAGTGGAACAGAGGAAGGTCCAAGCAGCATATGCTGGTAGCCTGAAGAGTTGGCTGATGATTTAATACTGGCTGTACTTTGCTCTTTCCCTATTCCCACTAGATTTTCCTGAAGACAGTTAAAATACCTTACTTCAATGAAGTTTTTTTCCATATAAACATTTTTGGAAGTTGGCAAAGGGTGTATAGCCATAGTAGGAAAAAAAAAGTGTTATGCAACCCTTTTGCAGATATGTGAGAAAACAGGTTTACTTATGAACACAAGAATAAAATGGGGTAAGGCATGCAAATGCCAACTTGGAAGGATGCCAGCTCAGTGCACTGAATGATCAATAAAGCAGTCTTTGCCCTTATGCAGCATGTATTCAAATTCTTTCTGCTTGACAAAACATCAGACAAGAAATTTGGGCTTGACATCTATGTGAAAGCTTGATCTCTGTAGTTTGAGAGTAATCTCACATCACAGGGAAGATCTGGAGCTGTTCTATCAGCTGCAGAGCATAAGCAGTTGGCTATAGACTTCACAAATTCTAGGTGATTGTTCACACCATCAGCTCCTCTATCTGTACAGGAAATGGCCAAAGGCCTTCTTGCACCTTCTACTAGCAAACATATTTACAGTGTTCTTAAACTAGGTGTGAGAAGGGTGAGAAATGATACCACAGATAAGTGTTAGGCTGACTGATTACTGCTGTGTTTAATTTCAGAAATAGCAGCTGTCACTCTGGTTACAGTTGGGTTTGGGTTTATGGGGGTTTTTTGTTAAGTTGAAAGTAATTGCTTATTAACCAGCTGCTGCCAATAGCAAATGCCATGTTATTTTTAAGCAGGTAGCTTCAAACTGACGATGCTTTTAACAGGGTCAGAGTTGTGCTACCCTGCCAAGCTTCTTCCCACTTCTGTGACTTGCTCGTAGAAAGACAACAGCAACAGGTCTGCCTGCAACAGGCAGGCTGTCAGGTCCATGCAGGAAAATACAGCAGCCAAGGAGAGGAGGAGCTTTTGCCGATGATTCATCAATGGTAAATCAAGTTTAATACTGGAAGTGTTCCCAATTTTCCTTTATACAGTATTAGCCCTTATGTAGCATTAAATGCACAATATGGAGATGTCCTAGCCCCATGCTGCATTAACTCTTGCTACTATTTTGACCCTGTTGACTAACAGTGCAGTGGCTTCATGCTATTTACAGAACCTCCTCCTTTATGGCATACCTCAGGTTCCTTTGCTGCTCTTTGAAGTCAAACGACAGCCTTAGAGATGGAAACCGGAAGCAAATCCCTGTCTCCCCACCCAAGCCTCTTTTCTGGAAAGGAGCTTGTATATAAGTAAAATTTGTGATCTGTAGAAGCCACAGGAACTTTAGGAAATCTCATCTGGTAATACTGACATGCCTCCTACAGCATTTCACATATTGCTGAGAACAAATTTGTGAGCCTATGAAGGCAGCAGGAGCATCCCAAGCTGCTCTGGTAGTGACCCACTCCTGTCAGCATTCTGACCATGCCAGCTTCCCTCCACACTGTTCTGAGCATTCTGATCCTTCAGCAGTTGTCTTTTAGCTATGCTCTACTGCTCTCCACTCCCCCATCCTGCTGCTTTATGTGTTTGCTTCTTTCATTCCTTTTAGAAGTGCAAAGAGATTTCACAAGACTTCTTGTTAAAGGGATTAAATAATCTTCAGGGTTTTTTCCCTACTAGTTTACTCCATAATGAAAATATGTCCTCTATGCCACACACATCCTGAACACAAATTTCTTCTTAATCTATGGTCTAGTACTTCATTTCTAAAAATACACACAAGCAATGAAGAGAACCTCACAGCTACTTTGTGGCTTCTTGCAAGAAGCCACAGACATGAATGGAAGGGTCTCTGCAACTGAAGAATTATTTGCTACTCCACATTTCTAGCATGGCTTTTGAGCATTTGCTCTTTCAACAGAGCAGTATTAATTTACATAAACACATGCCTACCTAATTTGGAAGTACAGTGACTTGTGTTTCATAGATGGACTGGTGGAGGTGTGACCATGTGGCTTCACAAGGAAACTTCCTAACAGCTAATATAATACTTCTCCACTTTAAGGGCACAGAATTCTTTTAAATCTACCAAAACCTATTCAGTTCACCAACCAAGATCATATTTCAGATATTTCATTTCAACACCTAAAACTCCTTGGTTGTTTTTATTCAATACCTTCTCTTATTTTTTCCATTTATACAGAAATTTTGACTATTAAGGTATGGGAAATCCTCTTGTTCAAGAATGGAAGTCAAAAGGAAGAAATTTGGAGAGGGGAGGGATTGTGGTGGTGTTCCCCCACCAAGTAACAGTACTACTTGTACCAAGTGATTTGTTCTGATACTTTTCAAAAATAGATTTTCTCCTGATACCAAAGGCCCCAGTAACTGCATTTCCCACAGGGGTCCTGTCCTAAAGAACAGAAGCAAGGCACACCTTCCCTTTAGAGATACACTTATTTTCACTCTTATTTCTGTCTCTCCAACCCTAATGGAATCACAGCATCATTAACTTAAGAGCAGAACAGTAAGAAAACACTTTCCAAGAGAGAAAATACCCGTGTGACATAAAGAAATGACAATACTTCTCAGTCTGTCCAAGTGCAAGTAGTAAGCCTCTGGAGACAAAACAAAGGTGCAGAAAGTCAGTTCTTGTGAAATAAATTCCTACTTTGAGAGACCTTAATAGTTGACAAAAGTTTTAGAAGCCAGCAAGTAAATGGCATTTACTTTACTTAGCTTAGCATTTACTGTTAGTCATGTGTGTCTTAGGTTATGGCATCTGCCGGAGCAGTATGGAAGAGCCCTACGGCATTACTGTTCCAGGAGGCACAAACACTGCAGTGGTTACAGTTAGTATTTGGATCCATTGCTGGCTGCCGTTAGGAAAGCTCATACTTCAAAGCAAGTCTGCTGACCCAAAAGTCCCAAGAGCCACAAACCATAGGGAATCTTCCAAACCAAGAAGCTCTGATTTAGGAATGCTTAAGCACACTCAAGTCCATGTACACAAGTATGTGGTTTGCTTTGGGATTTCAGAGGTGGAGGGAGTGGATATGGAGCTACTGTGTATAGGTGGTTTTGTTAATGAGGCAGGGGTGGAAGGAAGTGAAAGCACAGGAGGCACCAGTGTTTTGAACTCTTCAGAAAAACAGCCTTTGCATAACTAATATGAAAAGATGGGGCAAAATTTTTCAGGAGGCCTGGGATTAGGCATTAACAGCTAACAATCTAGGCACATTTGTAAAACAGGAAAATTTCATTTTTACATATATCCAAGGACATCCTTATAGGAAACAACACCCCCTAAGAGTGTGAAATCTTCCATTAGGAAGCTGGGAAGATGCATAGAGTGCCAAAGTAACTGTTCACCCTCCAGCTCCATCAGTAAATACACACTGTAGCCTTTCCTTGAGGAGAGGGCAGTGCAGTAGTCACAGTACAACACACTTGCACCAGACAGAGTTTGCATCTGAGCATCTTTGATAAATGCCCGTATTAAAATATGATCCTCCAAGAGAATGGACAAGCTGAGACATTCAGGTGAGATTCTTGCATAATGTTATAAAACAACTGAAACCAAACATTTAGACAGATACACAGTGATAAGTGATACAGATAAGTGATCTGCCATCCCTGTTCTAGTCCTGTTCAGCAGTCCTGACACCTCTTCCCTGCTCGGACTAGGCAACAGCAGAGACAAAGGCTCCCTTCAGAGATTTTTTCAAAGCTTTCTCCTACATCTAAATGTTTGCAGAATAGCTCTTCCCTTTCTGCTTGTTATGGGAAACTTGAGAGATGCTGTCATATAAAAGCTAGTTTGTATAAATGCTGTTATTCAAATAGCTTTGTATAAGAGTTATTCATCATATCTCAGCTAGTACAAACTCTGGAATTCAAGGAAATATAAGAAATCCAGTAAACAGTTTAAAAATTGCAGTTCTGAGTACAAAAGAGCAACAATATGTGCATCATATACAATCTTGCATTTATGCAAATATTACATGGAAGTGCAACAGCTTATTTTGTACCTGGAAGTGCTACATCTGTGAATAAACACAGAGCTATAGGCATCAGCCAACAAGACACTGCCTGCAAACCAGAAATACACATAATGTCTCTCCCATGTACTTTTAAACACAGCAGGCTGACATCCAAACAGAAAACTGTTATAAAAGGAATACAGAGCTGTAGAAGAATTAATGAGTCACTCATGAGCTGGGCTTCTCAAAAAAAATTAAAGGAATAAAAAAAAGCAACTTAGACTTTGATGCCTGTCAATATGTTTTGCCTTTATAATGGCACCTCCTTTTCATAAATACATATTTATGACCCCTGGTAAATGCATTTATATGTCCTTTTGTTTTATTTAGCTTGGGCAGAAAATAAAAAAGAAAGGAGCAACAGTTCAGAATTAGTTCTTCCCCTTCCAGTGAGTGGAAAAGGTACAGGTCTGCAGTGCCTTCAGTGTGAGGGTATGCCTGAGCTGCTGTTAGGATGGTATAGGTAAAGGGATGCTATATCCCTATGACTCTGACCATATCGGTCTTCCCTGTGTCAGCTCTGATGTTTGAACTGCCCTGCAGAGAACTGATCTGTGGGAGAGCTGAACTGGGGGGAAATGGCTGAACTAGCGAGAAAAGGCAGAGTGTACCAGTCTGGGTTCTTCAAGACAGCAGCATCCTGTTGTCAAAGGCAACCGATGTGCAAAAGCTGGCTCCTAAGCAAGGGGCCTAAATTCCTGTTACTAGTAATAACTCAGCTTTCAATTCAATATCAACACTACAATCAATCTTGTTCTAAAGAAATACTACTTGTCCAGTGGGCAATGGGGTTTTTTTGGGTTTTAATCCTCCAGCTTCAATTTGGCTGTACATTGCCAAAATAATTTCACATTGACATAATTTTTACCACAGAGCAGGATAAACAGTAACATTTTATTCTGTTGCAAATTGGAATACAACTCTTACATCTTTTCTGATAGACAAAAACTCCTTGAAGTTAGTATTTTAACACTTACTTGAAGAACTAAAGCACTTCAATGTATTGCTTTCAGCTCAGTCCTAGAGGAGCCAGTTCACAATACTGACATTATTACTAGTAGCCCTAACTTCCAAGCCAACCATGGAGAACTCAGGTTCTTTTGTTTGCTTACCATAAAAAGTCTAAATAGCAATATTAAAAGAATACTAGGAGTACATACAGGTAGAAGCACAAGTGCTCCCATACTTGAGCCTTGCAGCATGACCAGTTACCCTTTATTTTTTTATCTGCTGAAAGTAAGGCACTTGATACTATGCACAGCTACAGCCAAACAAAGCATTTTCAGTAACACGTCTTTTCATTCATTTTAGACTAGTCTTCAACTTTTACGTGGGCAGGAACACGATAAAGACAGTTCTGTAGCTCTAGTCAATAGCATTTGCAAAAGTGAAGAACGAGGTGCTGTGCAAACAGACATACCTAAAATACTATGTTAAAGAGTCTTGTTTGAGTACTGTTTCACTCAAACTCCCATCCCAAAAAACAATTAAAATCAGAGTTTGAGAGCAGAGGTTGACTGGCACATTTGGGAGCACTGAGTACCAAAAGCAGCCTAAAGCCTGTTTTCACTTGTGTTTATCCTATGATCTCTCTGCAAAAGAAGGCTGTCAGTCCCAGCCACTTGAAAACACCGGCTACCCTCCTGTTCTCATCTGTAATTCCATGTGGATACATAAAATGTTCCCAATGACTTGCAGGAGAGCCACTCAAGTTACATTGTGCAAGATTCATCATCCCTTTCTGTCCCAAGTCTAAGCAGCACAAACACGTTGCCATCCCCAGAATAGCAGCGTCTCTTGGCTGGGTTTGTGCAGCCCTATTCTTCATCCTGGCATAGGTGCCGGCAGGGCTGCAGCCAAAACTGCTTCTGTTACAGACACATTAATCCTCAGGGCCACACCCATTTCTGCCAACTGTTCTCACTACTGATGGCAGCATGCATTTAGCATTTTAACTTAAAACAACTTTTTAAACAAAAAGCAAAAACTGCCTGCAGCATCTCGCCCTCTAGGGCCAAGGTGCTAGTTTGGTCACAGGAACACTGCTAGAAGAGATGTTCCACTACACTTGCTCTCCCATTTCCAAAACAGGATTAAATAGTTTTGATTCAGGAGAGGCCATGCCAGCTGTTTAGTTATTAAAAAACACAGCAGCATGGGGAGAGGATAACACAGATAATTTGGGATCCATCATCTGTTATCAGGTCACTGGATTCCCACATACTGTTGCGGTCAAACTCCCTCTAGCTTGCACACAAAGCTGCTGTTGGCAGAAGCTCTTATCGCAGAGATAACAGCTCTGCTTGGATCCAAACCAACCCATCCAGCTCTGCCAAATGAGTCTCAAAATACATTCTCCACCACAGCTTCCTAGACTAACAAGACTGCAAGCAGGTTTTTGTCTGGGGTTTCACTAATTCTATGTTAGGAAATATAAAAAACTGCAACTTAAACCTGGAAGTGGGCTAAAAACCCAAGCTTTAAATTATTCTAGCTAGACACAACAGCTTTTTTACAGGTGCAATGACCTCTGTGCTGTGAGAACAAGTGATGTATACTGCTGCTTATTTAAACAGATGGATAATATAAACTAACATTTCCATGCAACAAAGAGTTAAAGTAGAGAACTTGATGACTAAAACAGTGAGTGGTGTTTCCATGTGTGGCCTCTGCTATGAGATGGGACATGCAGCATAGGATTATGTTCAAAATTGCAGTTTTTTCTCCTGATACCAGCAAAGCCATGCAGTCAGGACTCAGATAATTTTGGCACTCTCCTGTAAGCAGAAGAAATACTCCTCAGCATAATTCAGACTCTTGAAGAAATCCAAATGGTTGCCAAGTTAAAAATGTCATAGAACTACAGAATTGTTTAGGTTGGAAAAGAGCCTTGAGATCATTTGAGTTCAACTGTTAACTCAGCACTGCCAAGTCCACTACTCATTTATGTCCCCAGGTGTCACATCCACACATCTTTTAACTACTTCGAGGAATGGCAATTCCACCACTTCCGGGGGGTAGCCTGGTCCAATACTTGACAATCCTTTCCAAGTACTCTCATCCTGTTGCCGGCTGCCTAGGACCCCCACCTGGCTACAACCTCCTTTGAGGCAATTGTAGAGAGTTGTAAGGTCACCTCTAAGCCTCCTTTTCTCCAGGTTGAACCCCCAGCTCCCTCAGCTGCTCCTCCAAGGACTGGTTCTCTACAGTGTCATGGATTCACCTGACACAGCACATGCATTCAGCAGCTAACTTTTAAGAGCACACTTTCCCCAGTACACATCCACACACACACCCACACCAGTCTCCTCCAGCCACTCCAGAAAACAGCATGCTAGTGTCTGGTTCTGATTAACACAGCCTCTGTGAGTAATGCCACATGCTAACAGCCTGTCCTGCTGGTGACTCAGCCCGTGGCTGCAGAACGTGTGCAGGGCACAGATGAAGGCAGCATCGGAGTTCAGAAAATGAACAAGCCATCAAGTGCTGCAGGTTTGGCTTGTAGCCAGCAGCAGCACTCTGCCTTGCCACATGGGCAAGTGCGTGTGTGTGTTCTCCTCACCTTCCTGCACTAGCTGTCCTTTTGAAGACATCTGAACTGGATTTGGTTTTTTGGTATGGACTAAGGCTATGTTAATCAGCAAGACAAAAACATACTGCACAGGAGCCATTAACCTTCTTCAGATGTCCCTACAACAGCCTCATGGCAGTTTCTAGATGAATAATCTTATTATTGGACAGAAGGAAGTAGAAGTATAATCTCCACAAAGCCTCTTATCTTTACTGGGCAATATAGCTCAGCCAAAGACAAAAAATGGATGCAGAAACAGACAGGGCCCTGGAAACTCATTGACTGATTAATGAAAAACAAACTGATCTCCCATGAAACACCTCCTGCTCAAATGTCATCTTAGAAGAGTTAAAGGCATTTGTACCCCTCTAGTTTAAGGATGCTGCTAAGCAAAGCCATGTTTTGCAGTTACTACAGAACTGAGTGAACACAAGGACAAATCTGAGCACAGCAAGTGTCTGAACCAGGACAGACACAAGGACAAGGACACAAGGACAGTGGTATTTTAAAGTAGCTTGCATAGGAAGGCACTGATTTGCACTGACTTGCCACCTGCCCATGCAGAAGGTTGCCGAGAATCAAACTCATGCACACAAAGCCCCAAGACAGCTAAGGTTCATATTTTCCTCTTCAAGAGCTTTCCAGAGAAGCTCTTTTGCATGGATTCAAAAGAATATGCCACAGGCACTCCAGAAAGCATTATTCAAGCCACAGGAAGTTAGTAACTTCAAAATAAAGAACTCTTTACTTTCTTGCCAAAGGCTGAATTTTTTCCAAGCCTAGTAGGTTAACTAAACAAGGTCTCAAGTCCAGGTTGTTCAAGACATCTTCTACTGTCTTGTATGCATCTAGAGAGTTGTATTATCTAATGTGACCCATTACCTTCAATTAATGAATTGAGAATTCCTCCTTATCACCACTGTTTACCCAGGATGCAGCAGAACATGCCTTACACACATGGGACAGTGGTAAAAGCTCAGACAGCTTCAGATCCTTGACAGACAATTGTAATCCAGTCAGTATGAATTTTAAACAATACATATTGCTACACACCTACCAAGGTTTTTCTTATCTCAGGGTTTGTCCTTCTGTGAGATTTAAGTATCACATTATCATGTTGTTTAACAAAACCATGTGAGAAGATGTTGGATGAGAAGGGTCTGACTGAGCCCAGAGGGACAAGTTGGTGTTAGGGTGCTCTCTGTATAGCAGTAACTGCTTCACTGCACTATAGAAAGAGTGGGTTTGGGTTTGAAATGCTATTACGAGTGGACACATAAAATTTTGGAGATTGCCAGTCATAATGAGCAAGAACACTTGAACAGCCAAGAGGAAATCATACCACCATATTCGAGTCAAACCCAGGATATAATACTTTTATGAACTCTTTGTATTTACATTAGATAAGACTAGTAAGCAGGGGAGACAATCCAAACAGATTTAGCCATAAAAAACCCTGCATGACAGATCAAACTGAACATCAAGCTCTTGAGATAGCTTTATTTTAAAATAAAGCTTAAAAACTACCTACACCATACTGAAGAGCTACCCCTTCTATGTGTAGTTGTAGGGATTTTTGTTTAGTTTGAACAATTGGTTCACTCTCACTGGATGTTATGCCATGAGACACTGAAAAAATTAAAATCCAACAAAGAGAAAAAAAAAAACCCAAACTGAATCCGAGGTCTGTAAAAATTGTGGAATGCACATATTATGCACTTATGTTGCTAACATAAGTTAGCAACTTATGTCCAGGACTAGAGCTTAATTTTACAACTGTATTATCAACAAAATTCCATAAAGTTGTTAATGCATTCTGTGTTACCACGTAGGAGGGGGAGAACACAATCAGTCTTTCATATTACAAACCTTACCCTAAGAGTGAAGATAATTTATCCTAGTTGACTGGAACAATTTCAACTAAAATATAGTAATCCCCAAATAAAGCATTTCTGATTTGATCTTATCACTAATATTTACTGTCCCCATGCTTTCCTCACTCTTCCCTCTCTGTGCCTAAAAAATACAGAAAAATAAAAAGGAATTTGAAAATTCAATTTGAACTGCTCTTTTGTGCTTATGGGCCAGGCCACACTTGATCAGCATTTAAGAGTCTTCTTTGCCTTATTTTATAATAGGCTTTTGCACATCTCATTAAATCAGACATGTTTTATTATAGATTTTTATAAGGCTTATAAATCCCTAAGTATTATAAGCCTTATAAATTGCACAAGGTTTATAAACTTTAAATGTAACTAAATTTAAGTAGGATCTTCTTTTCAAAACACACTTGTCACTGGGCTCATTTTCGACACGACACACGAGCAAAGTACCATATTAAGTATTCTTAGGCATAATGAACATCATTCTACTTCTTGTCCCAGGATCACCACTCTTACAGCTCCTACTGAGAAGTTTTTAACTGTACCAGACAAGCATCCTACAAAAGCCATGTCCCTTGTGCAAAGCAGCCAAAGTAAATATTCAGTACTGGGTAGCTAACAGATCTTTTGTTATCACTTAGGTAGAAAGAGCATACTTACTGCTACGAAGAGCATGCAGTACATGGAGAATGAAGAATGGCCAGAATAAAATGATAGTCTGGAAAAGAAAAGATCAGACATCAGTTTTCTTTCACAACATTCAGTCTTCAGCAATACTAACCTGTATTATACAAGTGAACTGGTAAAATGCAAACATGTCCATACTACTCTTCAAGGAGGCTCCCTAGGCACATCACACAGATTTTAACCAAGAGTACAGACTTCATTACTCATCAGTTATCCTTTTCCAGAGTTAAGCTGATGTCTTCAATAGGCAGTAAGTACTGGACTTTTGACTGAAGTTTGAACAGCAAGGGAACACACGCACAAAGACAATAATCAGGTGTCCTTTAACAGTTCATCTTGATAAAAGCCAGAATACTTCAAATATAATTACTTCTTAAAAGTCCTTATCTTAGAGTCACAGTGTATGTATGAATAGAGATGACATTAATCATGCCAAAACAATTACTTGCATTTAGTCACCATCAAGAGGCAGTAGTTAACAACTCATATCTACAAGTTTATATTACATTTCTACACCTTTGTGAAATCTATGATTCACACACACCCTGATAATTTATTATTGAAAGGTAGGGGGAAAGGCAGGAATGCAGTTTATTAACCAGTCAACTGCAAAAGATGACACTTCATGTAATATTTGCAGAAGTGATTTGTACTTGGCGATCTCATTGAGAGTGTCAACACTGCCTTCAGCTCCCAAAGGCTTGACAGCTGACACTGACAGTCCAAGACTCCTTTGGCCAGGTCCTCCCCTGCACAGCTGGTTTTGTGCAGAGACACAGATGTAAAATAAATGCCACACACCTCTTCAGGAAAAGAAGGCAAAATCTAAAGACAATTTAGTCTTAATCAGGGAGATGAAAGAATTGTACTTGGCACTACTTTTTTCCATTTTATGCAGAGAGCCTTGTAACAGTGCTGCTCCACAGGCCACCAGCCAGGTTTCAGCCAGCCTTCCGTGCAATTTAATGACACAGCCCTCCTCAGCAGTGTGGCATACAAAAACATGCCCAGCTTAATAAAGTTTCATATCTCTGCAGTCTGACCTCTGCCATATCCACCAGACCCCTTGTTTTGGTGCCTCTGCCAGGCAGAGACCCCGAGGCCAGGGAAATTCCTAGTCAAAGGAAACATTTCCACTCTTCGGACTAGGAGTAAAAAAGGCAGCTCTGACGTGCAGCAAGATAATGAGGCTAAAGATGCCCTGCTCAAATACCACAAGAAGGCAATGAAACTGTCTTGTGCACAAGTGAAACTGCAAAACTTCCTGAATTAGTTGGCACATATAACATTTAGAAACTGCACCAGAAAAAGTCTACCTAAGTCTGTTTCAGAGGTTTTAGAGCTTTTCGTGTATGGCTGATTTCAAACACTGGCAACAGCTTTTGGTTTCAGAGGTACTAAATAAGCAGTCTGGAATAAGATTACTTTTGTTTCACCAACTGATATTTTCCAATTAGCTTCTTAAAAAGAAAATCTTTGCCAGTGTACTAGCTTCAGATGTTTAAAGTTCAAAACCATTAAGATTACACTGTAGCTAGACATCCCTTTTCCACTCTTGTACTCAAACACTTAATATTTCTGGGCAAGAGTCCACTATAAAAACCAACACAAGCATTGTGAAGAGCCCTGTCCTTCAAACATGTCATCTAAGAATGCAAAGCATGCTGTTCTACAGAAGATACAGAATAAGGAGATTTTGGCTCCTCTGACAGTACTTTATCCAACAGGTCTGGCCATCCAATGGTTGGCCATATATTTCCTACAATTATTGAAAGCAACCTTTTGCCAGCTGAAGGACTTTAGAAGACTAGTAAATGATAAAAGGAAAAAATACCATTCTTTAAGTTTATTTTGAAACTCCTATACCCTTTCAAACATGTTCTTGACTACTGGTCTTTTTTGTTTCAGGAATCTATTAGCCTAAGGTACATTAAGAATGCCTTGTCCCAGGTTGAAGATTACAGACTTTGAATGCATTCTTATCAGGTATAGATAAGTATTCTGTACATGACTGAAAATATTGTGCTTAGCACATGAAGTATTGCCAGAAATACAAATGGGACAAAGTACTGATCCAACTTGCACATTGTGCAATCCCAGTGAAATTTCTCTGCCAATACTGCTGTCTCTAGACTTCTTTAAGAAAAAGACATTTTTTAAAAATCTTAAAATCCTTTCAAAACACTAAGATTGACAATGAAAAATTTCCCAACAATTCATCAGCACATAAATAATGTCTTCCCATAGCCTGGAGAATGTCATGTCTATCAGACCAGCCAAGCACTTGGCTTCTTTGTGATCCTACTGCAAGTGCTGGTTTGCCATGAGCCAGCAGTAAAACCGTACAGACAACTTTCCAAGTCCCTACCTTTCACAGTGAAAGAAAGGCTAACTTATCCCAGCAGAATTCACCCATCAGATTCCAAAATATCCTCTACAAAATAGTCTTAGAACAATATCCAGTGAAACTGAAGTATCATGAAATAGAGCTGGCTAGTGCAGTCTTGATCTGATAGTTTCCGAAACGGCCAATTCTGACATCAAAAAAACAGTTTTTCAGAGGTCCATGTCTTTCACTTCGTCAATACCTACCTCATAGATCTCTTCCTATGTCAGAAATAGGGTTTCATTTTTACAGGAAAAAAGTATAAGCTTTAATTACTTCCACTTGGACGATATATTATTCCCAAGTTAGAAAAATGCCTTAAGTAGCAACATAAAACCAGTTTCAGGTCTCAGTTGAGGTTTAAAGTATACTCCTAGTTTCCAAAGTACACAGTAGAGCTGGACATCATAAAAATGTCTTAAAACAAGGTAATTTAAGGGATGTTTTGCTTTCTTGAAACTTAGCTTTGTCATGAATTTCACATGGTTACAAAGACAGTAAAGAAGACACAAGACACGGTAATTTTTAAAAAGGTCCTTAAAAAGTTCTTGAAAGCCCTAAGATTGACTACAATTTATTACTATGGTTCGTTACTGAATGTCTGCATTTTTAAAGAATACCTGGAAAAATAATCAAAGTACAAAATTTCTACAAGAAGCATATCAGCTGAATGACTTTATTATTTTAGCCAGGATTTCTAAGCCCAGATAAGCAAGACTAAGAGAGATTGCCTTGGAGGACTTGACACTGACAACCTTCTATTACTTTCCATGCACAAGGCCAGCTTAGCCCAGGGAGCAGAGCCAGCCTGACAGGTTATGTTTCTTCAATTAGTAGGAAAATTGAACATAGTACACAGCACATAAAAGGATTATTTTTCTTGGACTTTGACATGCACAAGAAAGTGCATGTTTTAAGTAGTAAGTTCTGCTTGGCACTATTTTGTAAAGTACATGACTTCTTAAGTGAATTATTGCACCCTGCAACTCAGTAAACAAGCTTGATGTCTTGTCTTCAATTAATATCTTCACATGAACACCTGAATGTGCAGAAACTTTAAGACAAATGTAGGAATCTGTCAGGGAAATTAACAGCCTTGGGAAAGACAAGGCTAGAGAACAGCTAAACACAGATGGTACAGTGGAGCATTAAATGGTGAAAAATTACAGTAAACAACAGTAGAAAGAGGTATTACACACAAAAGGGCATCCTTTTAGCTGAATGATAAGGAAATCTTCCCAACCTTACTACAGAATTATGAAATGATCCCTTGGAGAAAAACAGAAGGCTCAGCAAAACATTATGCAGAGTCCCATGTCAAAGGAAATAAATACACCCAGCTGGATTAGCCAGCATGTCCTTTCCATCTTCAAGTTCCCTGGATTCTCCCAGTCTGACTCAAAGCTTCCACTGACATTTGTGTTAGCCATTCCATGATCTGGAGGGGAATAAATGCCAGAATGCTGCAGCTCAGCATGCCTGTGTTGAGTAAGCCAATGCTTGTGACAAGTAAGCCACATGCTTGTCACTGAAATATTCCTAGTATTTCAGTGCCACGCTTTAAAGTCCTAGTTCTACACTTTAACACCCATTTTTTAAAGTCAGTTTTCGCTGCATTCAACAATAAAGTTGTTCTCCCAAGATTCACTCTTTCCTCATATGCTGGACTTGCACCACACTACAACTTACAAGATCAGTGTGGGGTGTGAGTTTTGAGGACTCTGAAATTAAGCCCTTTTGTCATTACTGAAAAGAAAAGTTGAAATAAACACAAAAGCAGTTCACCTACTGAACAGTATCAGGAACTACTCAAAACCTCATGTTCCCAATTTCTGCACTTTCTTCCTTGTCTGACAGTAATTACACCCACACTTCAGTACAAAGCCACACACTTACACATAGGAAAACGCTGCCAGAGTCTTTCCAATTCATTAATCCTTCTCTGGAAATTTTTATTGACAATTTTTTCAACAGGAGACCTAACATTTAATAGTAAGTATCTTGCACAATTCCATTATCATATCTCAGGTGAAGGGTGGATCCACTCAGCTTGGCTTTACGCAGTGGCAGATAGTGAGGAAACTGCCAATGTAATGTAATGACACATAATACACATGATTTGATACTGTGACCATGTTTTTGCAGACTTTCCACTTTTTTCCTTTTGCAGTCTATCATACACAATTAAATTCCCCTGCTTATCCTACTGACATGAACCAAATCTAACAGGTTCTAAGAAGAGATAGCTGTTTACTTATTTCTAATCACCTTCCTAACCACCAGCCTTTGAAACAAACACTGCTGATTGTGCAAGAAACAGGGGTATAAAGTAACTTTTCCTCAAGCTCAGCATCAACATGAAATAGTTTTAATTAGCAGTAGAGTACTGCAAGGGTTGTCTTAAGTGCTAGATTGACCAGATTCTGAAGCTGGTTAAAAGCTTCTGCTGGCATGATCTGATGGGAGTTTCTTTCTTTATTCTCTAGGAATTGAAGAAATTAGCTGATGAAACATTCAGGTGTGCAGATATTCTGTAAATTTTATTTGAACAAAAGTATTACACACTGATGGGACAACGTAGCAGAGCAATGACTACCTAAACTAGCTATTTTGCATCTGACAGGAGAAGTTGATATCAGCAGCTACCAGGGGAATAAACTTGATTGTAAAATAACCAGTATTAAAAAAATTTCATACCGTTACTGGATTTTTTTTTCTTTTAAAATAAGCAGCAGTCAATCTGCACATGAACTTCCAAATTTTATTTATTTTAGCAAAGGAGCAAGAAGTTACCAAATCCTGTCATTTATGCCGTATAAAAACACGTACATTTTGAGCTTTCAATATTCCAAAGTCCAACAAAATCCATGCTGCAATTTCCTCATGAAAATTGCAAAACTATTACGAAACAAGTTATCTTTCAACAGTTCTGATTTTATCATTCTATTTAACTCAATGCAAAAAAGGAAAGTTTAAGTTTCTACTACACTTCCAGGTAGCCTCCTCCAGTAGGGAAGAAAATAAAAATTAGGACTTTGTTTACTTCTCTTCATTGTAATTCCATCTCAGGAAATAGTAAAAGTGAAAATGGCATCAAGGGGTACTCAAACCAACATTTCTAAAGACTTGTAGTTTGCTCTCACTTGCACTAGATCACTCCTGTTCCATTTATTGTGTCTGCGTAACTTACCCACAATATGTTTTTTACTGGCAGTAGTGTTATTTTTCATAAAGGGAACGAAGACAGAAAATTATAATCTCTCTTAAATCAGGGATTCATATGCTATTCCTTCTTTAAGGAATTGCTTTGGGTAAGAAGTACTTGACAAGTATGCAGAACACATCCTTCAGCAGATTCTTATAATCTTCAAAGGGGAAAAGGAAAGGAGGCAGTGGGAGAACACTTAAGGGGATACCTGTTCCTGCAGCACTATGTGGTTGATACAGTTATACACACCCCAAGTTTTATCATATGAGACTTCTTCCTCCTGTTACCTTAGATATAAGTTTTACAAACCAGTGAAATTCTGTGAATAAGAAGATGCATCTACCTACTTGGCTGGCCACAGCTAGCTTCTAAATAATTTTCAGGATGCACTGAACACAGGTACATATTTTGATTTCAAATGACCTTAAGCATGATAAGCTACTGAAGCAGATTTCATGCCCAGCTTGGTCTGAAAACCATTAAAGGGGGAAGGGTTCTAGTTTCAGTCACGAAAATGAATGTTACCTATCACTACTCAAAAGGTCCAATTCACACTAAGGCAAAGGAGATGTAAGCTCAGAAACAAGATCCAGATTGCAGAACTGCATCTCATTTGATTAGAGCATGTTCATTTTTCAGATTCAATTCTCCCTACCACCAGTAAGTTTCATTTACAAAGGCAGCTCCTTTTGCTCACAGATCAAGTACAGCCCCATTTCAACACACACTGCCAACCTAAAAGCTTCTAAGGCTTAAATATTTAAAGGCTTTTATTCACTACCATGGCTCATTTTTCCTTCCATGTAAAATTATGTATAGTTGCCCTGACTAAGCTCCTTCTCAAACTTCTCAAAGGTGATGAATAATTTCAATTGGTCTGTAAGTGTTCCCAAACCAGCCATGTTATATCTTGAATAGGAATGGCATAAGGATGAAAGCAGTGCTGAAGGAAGAGGCTGCACTATCTGACCAGTAGTACATGTGTGGACTTCTATTCCTTTCAAATGCCTTGGTAGCCAAGCTGCTTCAGTTGTTTTTTGTGGGGTCTTTTTACATGTACGTTTTCAGAAGTGAAAACTAGTAAATCAGCCTCTAATGAAAACTCCTATACACAGAAATTTCAATAGTGTAGAGCACTTCACAGGTTGAAAGCTCCATAAAAGAAATAATCAGTGCTATATACAACATACCAGTATGCCCGTAGTAAATACATAATAAGTCTCTGGCATGTCAAATTTCTGATTCATGATGCTGATGGAAACTGCCGGATGAGAAGTAATCCATTTAGTTATGCTTGAATCATTAAGTGCAGTTTGGTTTTCAACAAAGCTTTAAGAAGTTTCAAAACAGAATATTGGTACATTCTATAAAAGCCAAGTAATTTTAATGCAAAATTCACTATAGAAATTTAATGCAAATTTCACTATAGAAATACTCCCAGTACTGACAGGCAGGGAGACAGATAAGGAGAGGGACAGACAGGTCATTTAATAGAGATGGGTTAAGTTAAAGTGAATGTTCAGACTCTTGACTTAAGTTTAAAAATTCAAAGCAAACCAGTTGCTATCTAATGAAACAAGGGAAAACAAAAGCATTCATTTAAATAGAAGTAAATAAGGCATAAGCCTTGGAAGTTTTGCAAAGGTTTTTTTTGGCTTGTAGTTGTTTTTTGTTTTAACACAGTTACAGTTTTGAAGGGATAAGATAGAACAGACAACATGAGAGTTTCACAAGTTGGTTGAACTCCAAACAAAGTTATATGGGTTAGTCCCATATCAGCTGCCTGGCAGGGGCACCCTGCTTCTGGGAACTGCTCAGGGATTTAACTCACAGGCACTCACAGCTCATGCAGGGCTACAACCAGAGAACGAGATATGAACAAAGCTGACAAATTCTTGGCAAATGATTGGTAAAGGGCACCACCTTGGCAATTGTGTTGAAATAAGGTATCAATGTCAAAACAGTCAGCTCTATTTCCTAAAAACTTCCTTTGAAGGCTACATTTTGAACTTGCAATGGCAGACTACACACAGCTTGTTTTGAGCGCAGACGGCACAGGAGCAATACATCACCTGAAGCAGGGAACTATTTTTTCCTTTAGACAACTGAGTTGTAATATGAATCTGTACATTAGTAATACAATTATAATTATGAACCCTGACAGCTGCATTATCCATTACCATAAACAGAAAACTGACAGACTGAAATTAGAGAGCTGCAAATACCCAAAGTTAAGTTTAACTTAAAAGGAAGTGTTGCACACACATACACATCCTTGCTAGCTGTGCAAGTAAGCTTTTGGGGGCTAAAAAAGCTCAGACTGCACAGAGTGTCCCTGAAGTAGCAGCCTTCTACAATATGGTGTAATATTTACCACTTCAGGTTCTAAGGTTTAATTTCTATGCATGTGCTTAGTGAGGTGACAAATAATCTAGGAAGAGCAGTTTCCTGGACAGATTCCTGGATCTGCTTTGTCATGAGATTTTCAGTGTTGCTCCCAACCCAGAACTTTGAACTTTTAGGTCCCACTGCACATCCATACTCAGCAAAAGGAGCTAAAAAAAATAATACCTAACAAAAATGTCTAGAAGTTAGTTATTGCATTTATGTGACAAAGCTGCGCTGCTCAGCTAAAATGTAGTACGTAATGTTTTCAAGAAAAATTTGCAGTAAATTCAGAAGGTCTAAGCAGTTAGATAAAGGAGAACAATTATATATAGGGAAAAAATATTACACTGTACAAGAATTTGTACTGAGGAGAATTAGTTTGACCAGTGTTAAAGCAACAAGGCACAACAAACTGCACTGCAAACTGCAACCAAATTTAGCATCATTAGAAGAGAAGGCCACTATCAAGCTGTGAGAACATGCCAGCATTCAGTTTATTTTCTGAATATTCATAACATGCTCTGTTCCTCTTTCATATTTACCTGTCCCATTAAAGGAAAATGTGGATTTTTGAAAACAATAAATAATGATTTTGTTCTAACTTCATTCTAAAGCTCTGAAATATTAAAGCATGTTCTCCAAATTTGAGTCATGTTAAAAACATGACTCAAACTTCTGCTACAAAAGGCCTTAACAACAAATTCCTTGTAATATATACTAGAGAAGATAACTACAGCAACCACTTTAAGTACATCCACTGTCAGTACTCATATGCAGATCACCCACACTACTGCTATGTGTTCAGAAACAGAGGTAAAACAAAACAGGGTATGTATGCACAGAAGCACGGCATGTACTCCTAACTGCTCAGTTACAAACTTGCCATCATACCTACGACTGTTTGCTTAAAGGGCTAGTCTTTCAAAGGACTGTTCAGACATTTTTTCGCATCCTTCACTAGAAAAGATCCAGACCTTTGCTTCCCACTCCCAGCTTTGCAGTGTACTGGCTAAGGAAGAACATGTAATGCTTACGGCCTCCCATCTGCTACTGTTCCATGTCTAAAGAGCAGGATACTTAAGCACTTTACACTCCTGGAATAAAAAGGCTACTTGATTTACATGATGAGCATAGATCCCTGCTAAGTGTGCATAATTGCCTGACTTTCTCCATTTTAAAGGGCATCGAATAACTGGGGGGTGAGATGTTTGCTACATGCATCTTCTTGCCCTAATGAATACTGCCCCCTCCACTTCTAGAAACAGAAACCTGAACTGTTTCCTTGTACACTGAAACTGCATTATGGAAGTAATATCAACATAGCAGTTCCAAAATGTGAAATAAGGTTTGGAATTGCATTCCTAAAGACTAAGTTTTATTATATTTTTTTAAAAAACGCCAAAACTGGACTCAGCAATTACCCAGGTTTGAAATTCAATCCAGATTTTTCAGTTACAGTACAAAAGGACAATAAAATTCCATCACAAGGGGACATCTGGCATTTATAAGATCCAGGACTTATACACAAATGTAACAGAAAGCCCTCCTATCTGCATCTCAAAAGAAGAACCAAAACAAGCCAGCAATACCTCAACAGTACATGTTTTAAGAGACAGGAAGGCCTCCAAATCTACACCTTAAATGACAGCTCAATAAATAAACTTCAGAGTAAAAGTTAGTGAATTGAAGGTTTCAAGAAATTAAACCATATGTTGATCCTTCTCCTTTTTTAACTGATGATAAGGTACAGCTGGAGAGGCATAAAAACAAAATGCAAATTCATTACAGAAGGTCAGCAATTAGAAAGAGCTTTTCTAGCCTCCCAGGTGCTCATGCTTAGTAGCAAAGCTCAGCGAGGAGAGGTAGTATCCAGCCACAGAGGATCTTACCAGCTTAGTAAGAAGCAAGACAAGCCCTTGAGTCCATGAGACACACATCCAGTGGTGCTGAGCAAGGCAGATGATGCCATGAAGAGGCTGTCGAGATACCTCTGAAAAGCCATGTGAAGGAGCCAGTGTGTCCATCCAAGGGCTGGAAAATGGACGAGTATTCCACAGGGCTCTCTCAAAACTCCACAGCTACCCCCACATTAATGACATATTTAAATCATTCTTGCCAATCACTGTAACATCTCCACAGTCTTCAAGATGATGTGGACATTATAACAGTGGGGGGAAGGTAACTCAAAAGATATGATCTTTTAGGAGAAACAAAAGAAGCCAGCATATTTATTTTCTGGAATAACTTAATCCTTTTTATGGTGACATTTTATAAAGACTTTTTTTTTAAAAAAACAGCTCTCACCATCATTGGTATAAAAATACTTATCTTGCTATATCCAAAACTATGAAGAATAATTTTATAACAATAACCAGGTATCTGAGTTGATTCTTAAGCTTGTATTCACTAAGTGGATTTGTCCCGGTTAGTCTGTTTCAGAGATTTACATATCCACTATGGCACAATAGAAAACCGGGAATAGGTGGAAGAAGAGGAACACATGCCTCTAAATAAAAGGATTTTGCTTTCAAGGGCTGTCAATTCAACACAACATTAGCAAATTTGTGTTTCCTTACTGAATACAGACATTGTAAATTTACTTTTTTTTCTACACGATTACTGCAGGAAATTATTTTAAAACAAGAAAATTCAAAGAAGTACACTCTAAAGCTTTGAAGTTCTAGGGAGACATCATTTGCATGAGCACTAACTAGTACTTTATTACACCCTAGTATATTATCATCCCTGTGAAATAATTCAGCAGACACTGAGTAAGAGTACAGCATACTTCATGCCACAATACTTATTTTTAACATTTTGTGGATAAAATGTGTGTTTAAATAGTATCAGATTCAATACACCTGACCTTTACACAAAGCTTTAAAATGCAGTTTGTATTGCCAAGCTTATAAAATTATATATATTTATACACACTCACCAAAGTGACAGCACAATCCTAAATTAAGTTCTAAAAATACTGTAAGCTCTATATAGCACCTGCTACATTGTTTGAAAATTAAATAAGACTAATTCAAATATTCTTTAAAACACACACAACTTGTAAATATCAGAAGTTTGCTTTGGGTGTTCTTCATAGATTTTGTAGAGTTTTTGTCCAGTTTTGACTCTCTCTCTGCTGGGAAGGCTTAGGAAGCTTTACTTGATTTTGTTTTCATTTTTATTTCTTGTAGACAGAACTTAATAAAACTGGAAACACTAATTATCATTTCTCAGTTCTCAATCGCCTCAAAAAAATATCAACAGAACCTTTATTTAAGTATTTAAATTTAACCTTTTTGAGATTAAATTTTACAACCAAGAGGAAATGCTACTTCTTTGCTTAAGATGATAATTAACACTGACCTTTACCAGTTCAGGTCCATCTAGTCAAGTGTGTTCCCTGGATTCTAGATTCTGCTTCCTGCTTGAGATTACAAATGCTGTTCTACACAAAGGCAACCAATGTTGAATTACCAATTCCTGATTGTCAAAATGAGTTGGGAGTCACCAGATGATACTGCCACATAGTTCAGTACATCCCAATGATAAAGAGTCAGAAGGCACATTATCACTGTCTTGAAATCTTGAAGCACAATATATTTCAGAATTACTGAACAAATACCATATAAAGTTGTCTCTTTTTTCCCCTCTGCCAGATGCCAAAAAGTCTATTCCAGAGCAATCAAGTGTCTGCATACTAGAGGAAAAGAGCAGCTTCTGATGTTCTCCTTTGTTACTCTACTAGACTCTAAGCCTCACTGTTCACACACTCATTTCAGACAACCAGCAACTACAGCAAAGTATACTCACCAGAGGAATACTGAAATACTAATTCGGAGCTGCTGCGGAACAGCTGTGGTTTCTGTTCAGTCTTGTGGATGCAGGAAAGCTAACAAACAGGACATATGCCAATCTGCCATGGACTGGTTAGAGCAGACAGGTTTGGAAACATGCCTTAGTTAACAATAACCAAGGCAGAAGCTATCATGTGTCCTACCTACCTACTTCTCCTTGAGAAATTTGGGTGTTTTGCCAATTCACTCAAGGCCAGGCAAAGGTATACAGTGGAAATCCAGAAGAAAATTAAGAGGAGCAAAAATGAAAGCTGCAAAAGCCAAAGAGATTAGTAAACACTGCTTACTCACATCACACTTTATCAGGGTTATAGCCTGGCACACCTACCTATTTTACTGAGCCTTGCTTTGCCTATTTGAAAGGGGAAACAGCCAACTGACTAGTCATTATCTTTATAGGTGCTAAGGAAAGTACCCTAAAGGCAATTCAGCAGCATTAAAGTATATACCAGTACACTAAAAGTGGCTTGCTAATTTTGCAAGCACCAGTGACAACAGAACACGATGACTTTGATCTTTCTTCGTTTGTAGACACTAAAACTTGTGCTTCTATATCAAATTTAATTTTCTGTAACTAAAACAAGCCAGGTCAGGCATCTTTACTGAGTTACTGCTCTTAATATTTATTTAGAAGGAATACTACACAGCTCTACACAAAACCAGCTGACAGCAAACCTAGCAACATCTCCATAAAAGCTTGAGATGGCATTTCAGTACAAGCCATTCACCTCAGGAAAGTGCCATTCAGTAGCACCTTGCAAGCTCCTGTGTCTATCTTAAATTAAATGACAAACACTGCCTGAGGAATGGATTGCCTTACAGTGAGGCACAGAAAAAAGTCCATGTTAATATTTAACCAGATTTTTTTTTATATAACCAGTGATTGTTATGCATATTTTAGAGATGTTTAAGTGCTACAAACTTGGATGTATATGTGCCCACTCTTACATGCATCTTTCAACAAACATGAATCCGATTTACTAAGCACACTACTGTGTTTGTGATCCTCTGATTACTGCTGCTGGCTCAGCAAAGCAAAGTGCATACATACTATAAAAGTTGTCAAGGAGAGCCTAAGGTATTTAAACCTGAAAAGGACTGCCTTCAACATGATGTATAGCGAACAAGATGCTTCAGTCCGCAAAAACTGTTTTATTAACCTCAGGTAACCTCAGGTTAGAAAAGCGAAACTGTTATAGATAACTAAGTAGTTCTTGGCTTTTACAAATTATTATTAACGATTTTGATATAGTACAGTTTATAATCACATTTAACTGCTTTTGATATAGTATAATTTGTCCGTTTTTTGTGGCCAATGCTATGGCCCCTATGTAGCTTGTATTTTCAGAACATCATTTAT
The DNA here is from genome assembly GCF_017590055.1 of Onychostruthus taczanowskii. Lineage (NCBI taxonomy): Eukaryota > Metazoa > Chordata > Aves > Passeriformes > Passeridae > Onychostruthus > Onychostruthus taczanowskii. The sequence goes on along the minus strand of NW_024506221.1, from coordinate 182,814 downwards.
ATATGATATTTTAGTTAGTGAACAGTATGATAAACATACATTACAGTTTTAGCTTTCACAAAATATTCACTTTTACAAAAGTAGCTGCAGCTGTGAAATAATAACTAAGGCTTCTATTTTTGTACCTAAGTGACAATAATGAGAATAATTCAGATATATTTGTAATACAGCTAATGTTGATTGAAAGCACTTGTGGAAGTAAGTAAAACTGTCTGCTTAGTCAGGTAATATTCAAGGAATGGATGTGATAAGGACTCCTGCCATTGACCCTTCAACTGTTGATAACTGTCACCTGCTGAAAACACAAAATGGGGGGGCCATGGTGAGTAAGTGACACATGACTCTCAAAAACACAATATATATTACTGCACATACTCTAAAAAGCAAGTCAAGGGTTGAACAAAGCTAAAGAATTCCCAGAACATGTGAGTTCAAATAAATGTTTGAATATGTATAATTTTTATGAATATGTATTTGACCAATGCAATGGGAAAGGTATATAGGAAGAGCTGTTACAATCAAATGGTGTGCCTCTAGCTACACCTATGCACTCAGCACTGTTTACTGTCCCTTTTATCCCTTATTAAACCTTTTAAAAAACTTTTGATACTGAGACTGGTTTATCCTTTCCGAAATTAACTGTAATTCATGGGTACTTTACTCATTTAGACAATCAATCCTAATCCATCAACTTACATTCCTGGTAAGGCAATCCTGTATTGTAATGCTGTTGTTGCCACTGAACAATAAAAACTAATTACTGTTTTTCTCTCATGCCTCCATGTTACCACACTGTAAACATATGCAAAGAGTTGGAAACATCAGATTTACATGAAACAGTACTGGAATACAATATGCAGTATGTTTGCCTAAAACATTCTCAGCTTCCAACCATAAAACTTATGGGCTTCCAGAAACACAGGCTGTTTTCTTGAGGTTAGTCTTCCAGAAGTTCCTGCAAGTGGTTTGAACCCATGCTGAACCAAACATACACATCCCACTACTATAAAGAACTTATACAGCTTATTCCTTAATCTTCATGTGGGAAAAAATAAACTACTTCAAAAGTTTCTTCTTCCAGTTTTACTGTTAAGAAGGAAATGGAAGCACTGATTGATTACCTCAGTTCTGTACCATTTCCAAAGTATACTTTAGAAGCTTCCATCTTACACCTATCTCTTCAACACACACACACACTTATTCTACTTTAGAACAAGAAGTCTAATCTACCCAGGGATGCTCCATACTGAAGCTATTTTATACTTTTGATTAGTAAAAAATCGTAAGAAAAAATGAGAAGGGAAGAGATAACCAATCACAAAATACAATATGAATAATGGAAGCACACAAGGAATTTTTACACTGTTCTCATTGTTTTCAATGAAACAATAAAATATTAGTTTGTCTTTTTGACTGTACAATCAAGCATGAATCTTTAAAAACATTCAAATGCAACCTCAAGTTTTAGTACCATAGAGGTACATAGGTTCAATTTAGAACATTTAATTTTACATGCAACACTATGACTGTCCTGTTTTCATTCTTCCTTTACGTTTCTACCTGCCTATTTAATCTGTGCCAACAACAGCAGATGGTACTAGGTGTGCCACTAAAAATTTTGTCAACTGATGTAGAAATTAATCTCTGGGTTACAGCTTGAGAGATTACTGACCTCTTCCAGCTTCCTGTAAAAAACTGCCTGCAATCCACCTCTCTCCTCTTAGTGGGCTATTAACTGAAAGGTTAATGCCCTTGGGCACTTGGCCTCTGTGTGGGCACAGGGCCCAAGACCATGAGAAACCCCAGAAGATTTACTGGATCACTGCATCCAGGTCATACACCTCTACAGGGCAATATCCAACTTTAAGCTATGCTATGCTTCTTTGATCCCTTGCTAACTTATTATTTTAGAGCTTCCTGTGCAAAAGCCTCATCTGATAGCAGAAGCCCCACAGCCAAGTACATGCTCAAGTGAGCACTTCAAAGCAAGCTCTGACCAAAGAGGAGAGCCCTCTCACATCATTCTACAGGGGAAACAGCAGCAACAGAAAAGGGAAACATGACAGTAGTAGGAAATACAAACCTAACAGCTGATCAGTTAAGAGATGACAAAAAAAATCTTGTTTCCAATATAGATGTCTGAGACATCAAAACACAGGGAAGAATGCAAGATACACAATCACGATGCCATTGTTCCCCCATTCTATTCTCCTACTCAAAAAAACTATTTTTCTTTTGTTTAATCATAAGCTAACTCCTGTTTTTCCAACATCCCCAAAACCCAGAAAGACTATTTCAGGACCATTTCAGTCATCACAAGCAATTCAAATTTTCTCCACACTCCTCTTTACACTTAAGAAGCTCTTTTAGACTCCTGAAGAAGTTAAATACTTGGAGTTGGCTGGCACTGGCTCTGTGGGACATAGCAGCTTCCCTAAGAAGCCACCCCTGTATCCCCTGCCACACGTACCCAGTGTGCTGTTCTACCGCCTATCCATGCACTTGCTCCTCTACCACCACCAGCCATTCACATTTCATCAACATTTTCCTAAGGCTACTGAAAAATACCATGCTACTGGAACATTATAGGGAACACATGCCAGAAGAGCAAAGAAGCACACAGGACAGTGAGCATAACTACACACATCTACTTAAAAACTACACAGAGATGATCTAACTAAGATAGTATATAGAACTTCTGGAAAAAGAAGTCTCTGTAAATGTATGGTCACTCAAGCCATTCAGTTTATTCTGAGCATTCTTCTAGCATTTCCAGCAGCACTCAAACACTGAGTTTACAGCAAAACAACTAAAGTTTGAAGTATCAGAGGCTTTATTTTTGTTTCCACAGTATCTTGCTGCAATTGAACTGGCAGTTCTAAGTATTTAAGATTTTAAAATTCTTAATAATGAGAAAAATTGACAGAGTGACTTTAATAGACCTCCATACATTTAAATGGATGCAGTTTTTATTTGCTTTCATGCCACAACTAAAACATTTCGTTTGCTGTTCTACATCCAATTTCTAAGGCAGATTTCAAATTCTTCTCTTTGTTGGGATGCAAACATTTTAGAAACAAATAAAAGCAAATTGACACAGAAAAAAAAAAGACAATCTCCCATAAGCAGAAACAAACTCTTAATTAGGCATTTATCTGTATATTAATTAACAAGATTTCACAAATTGAAAAAAAAAACAAACCAGGGTCTAGACACAGTTTAATTTTTAAAATTCATTACAATAGATTTATTCTAGGAGAAGCACAAAAACTGCAGCAGCATTACCAAACTCATTGCCCCACGTTAACAAATATGTTATGCAACCAAGTATACAAGGTCAGTCAGACTCACCTTCCCTCACTGATTTTTGCTTTGTCCCCATGGCAAGTGAAGTTCTCAATGTAGCCCAGGCTGCAGTTGATCCGTGTCCAGTCGGGCTGGCACACAGCAATGAAGTGAGGACGCAGTCTACCTATGGAGTACTTGGCAATGTCTGTCAACGACTGGCTAGCAGCTGCCCCAAAAATGAACGTCCCAATGCCTTTGTAAATAGTGGCTATGTAGTTATTTCTGACAAACGAATTTGAGTGCAAATTATTATAAAAGACCGAGAGAGTCTCTCCTACGATTATCTGAAAAAGAAATAAGGAGAACAAGTTAAAGATAATAACATTAAAAGAAAAGTATTCTGCTATTTTTGTTAATACTCACAGTTTCAGAAACTATTTTTTTATAAACATTAAGCTGCAAATTTAAGTTTTCCAAGAGTCAGCAGTAACCATGTCCAAACATTATAAACACTTCTACACAGAAGAGAAACACCTTTTTCCTTTACCCTACCTCATGTTGAACTTAATCATATTATTTTCAGAATACTTACTAAAACAAAGCCTTCTCGGAATAACATTTAACTGTATTACTTGGTATGGCCCTAATTAGAAACATTTTTTCCTGCATAACTTCACTTTACATTGAGTCTTCAACTAACTTCTACTGAGTAAAATTTTTCAAAGCTTGTTAGGTTTTTCATGAAACCAGAAACTATTCTGAAGGGTTGAAACTTTATATCCAGATCTGAAAGGCCAGATGTTTCAACCAAGAAATTTCCCATTCTTCAAGGGAATTAAATCCTTGGGGAGAAAAGAAGACTAATGGGGGTAGGGAAAGACAGGCCTTATTGAGGCCTTTCCAAGAATTTTTCACCCTACTTGTCCAAGATACATGTATCAAGTGCTGGCAAGAAAGCAGATCTAATTTTGTTTTCTTGCAACTTCATCTTTGGCAGAAAGTAAGTTTTTCCTTATGCCAGATACAGAACTTCACTCCAGATAATCTGAATATTGAACCAGTTGGTCCCATTCTGTATAGAAAGGATCAGTTAATACAGATCATCAGATGTGTAGAGGACTGGATGTATATATGTAAAGTTACCTTGAAAAATCATGTAAAAATTAAAATTATGGCTCTGTCACTTGAGGTGCTGGGTCCTGGATCCCAGCAAAGCAGAGCTTTGGTGAATGAAGCCATTACTTAGACCCTGCCACCCAGGCACATGGAGTGACAGCTTGTCAAAGGCTTGGCACATGGAGGCAAACAGACAATACTGCCACATGGGTGACAATAATGAAGCTTTACACTCTCCACCATACTCAAACATGGGCTGAAGCAGAGAAATACCAGAACATGGACTAAAGCTGAGAAAGTCTTCAGTAAAGTACACAGACACCTAATCCAGAAAGTAACCTCTTAAGTAAGATGGCTGAGCACAAATAGCCACACAGGTAAATAATTAATCCCTTTCAAATAATATTGCTGCAAAACCTGCAAGAAGGTCACTTATGTCAGGTACTAAAAAATTAGTTGATGTCAGTGCAATTACTACACTGGACAGTCATCAAAGAATATTCCATCTTCAATAATCTGACTAAGCACTGAGTAAAGGACACCAATATTTGCTTTTACCATCTGATTATGAAGCAATCTTGACAGAAAAGCCTGATTTCACAACTAAAAGATATTCCCTGATGTTGCAAAAGAAACTTAGTTAGCTGAATATTCATATGGGCTCAAATAGAGATTGGATTAATCCAAAGGGAATACATCCATTAAAAAGCTATATTTAGTGGAGCCTTTTCTGACTCAGGAGGTCCCTGAGCTGCAAATGGCTGGTAGCCAAGTACTCAAGGCAATACATCAATCTTCCCATGTTCTATTCTCTTCTTCCTCACTCAGCTGTTTTAGCTGCTCTAGAAATGAAATCAGCTCTATGGGCTTCAGTTGTGACCAAGCACTGATGCTCTCAGGTAATACTGACTACACAAAGGTAGTAACAGGGTGAAAAAAAAATAGTCTTATCTTAAAGGCAGGATCTTCAGCATAAGCCACTTGCCAGTTAACAAAACACACAAACCCTCCCTCCACCCAAAATTTCATCTGCTTCAGAAGCATTTCTGTAAGTTTTTGAAGCAGACAGCTTCAATTCTCAGAACATATTTCTACACTTGCAAAAAAAATTCAACCCAAAACCAAATATGAGCTGAAAATTGACCTTTATGCTGATACCTTGATAAAAATCCATGCAGTCCCTATGGAAGGCAGAGTTAGATTATCATAATACCCCTCCTGACTGAAACCCATTGGCCCAGAGAAACAGCTGGTCAATACTAAGGATTACCTTTAGCTCTGCCTTTTCATTTTTGGCTCCTAAATATACTTGGATAAATATTTACACACCTAAAAATCTTATTTGGCATAAGAAAGTTTTAACTCTGTTCAAAGTATGGCTCTGATGAGTTTGGATGCTGCCCAACAGAACCATCAGTGGAGACTGAATCTTTTCAGCACATCTGGACAGGGATCTTGAGGCCCCTGTGGAAGGGCCACTGTAGGAACTGCAGGGCAGTCCTGTCAGACTTAGGACATGAAATGGGTAACTGAAGAGGTCCAACTGCCCCCTCTGCTTGTGAGGACACGTCCCAGCTATTTTTTGTCCCAGCACTGGTATTCTTCCAGGGGCCATTTGCACTCCATGTAGTCAAGGAAAGCTGCTGTTTTCTGCCAGGCTAAGAAATTTCACCAGCTGATCCTGGCTCAGACAAGCCACAAGAGGTGGCAACAGACCAGGCAGCAGAACATCAACTTTTGTCCATACATAGCAAGATATTAGGTTAGCTCAGCTGATAGCATATAATTAAATATTAGGGATAGAGAGTCTCTATGTGCTTGAGACAGTTCAGCTGACCTAGGAGTTGTGGTCAGAGAGAGATCCCAAATTGGTAGTCACAGAGAATCTGTCCAGCTCACTGATCTGGTGTGAAGAGGAGGAAAGAAGAAAAGTACCCTGTTTTCAGCCAGGTTAGGTGCAGTATGAAAGCAAGCCCCTGCAGTAACTTAAATACAAATGGGCACAGAGTTTTATCCTGACCTTCAGGGAAATATCCAGGGCAAAACTCCACACCTACTTATTCTTTTTATTCTATTTATGCTTTTGACAACATCTGACTAGAAACCATAATCTTTCTTTTAAATAGTCTAGTATCTGTTGTTACACTTCCACACACAGAAGTATTCCCAAAGATTTTGCGGCAGATAAAAAATACTGACTTAATAGGTCATGCACAATGATATTCTGAAACTAGCAGATCCTGAAATAAAAAGACTTGTGACAGTTACAACACATTAGTGTCATTTTCAACAAATATGGTAAAATCTCTCAGATTATAGAATTAAGCCACCATAGTTCTAAGGTTCTAAGGTATTATTTTTCTGTTCTGTAATTCTATCTGTTTTACTTCAGTTACAGAAAACCTTTTAGTTATTCTTGCCAAACCACCATTTCTACTGCTTTAGCACCTGGTCTAAGGACATAAGGTTAAGAAATCTTACAGAATAGTTTTGTAAACCTGTATTAACAGATTAACCCTCCTCTGTCTTCCCCACCCCCACTGAAATCAAAAGCAATGAAGAAAAAGTTTAACTTACAACAATTACACTGAAAGGAATAATTATTCCTGCTAACAATTTGTAAGAAATGGTGTCCTCTTTGTATGGATACCGGATGGATTCATCACTACAGAAAACGCCTCTCTGGAAGGGGGTACGTCGTGAACTGAGAATTGCAAAAGGCAAGCCAGCTGGCAAAAAGGAATACAAAATACATTACAAAACCAAAACAAACTGGCAAAGATCATACCCCCACATTTCCAAAGAGAAGTGCATAAAGAGGAATGGGCATGCAGGAAGTTAGAAGGTTATGCACTTCCCTTGGCCAGTGACTACTGCCTTGACTTTGTAGCTTCCAGGAAGGATTGCTGAATGAAGGAGAGCAAGGCAGGATTCCTCTCATCTTCATGTTTGTGGCACTTCAAGTGTGGAAGAATGCCAAAACCATGACTGAGTAAATAGTTCAGTGACAACCACAGAGGTGCTCAATCTGCTGCTACGGGTACAATTATCAAATTTTTCTTTATATTCCAGTGAGCAACAGTTGCCCCGGTACACCTTCTCTGGACAGCTCTACAAGTCAGAAAAGCATAAATTGCATTTCATGAAAGCAGAAAAGGAGGTGCTTTCAAGGGAGTGCAAGTGCAGAGGGAGTATTTGGGAATATGGAAAAAAGGAAATTACACATGCATGTGATTCTCTCACTTCCTCACGCACTGGGCATCTTCCTAGAATGACCTACAGCCTCAAGGAATGGAGATTTTATTCCAATCTCTTCCACCAAAGAGGATGCCTTTGGCTTAATCTAATACCTACAGGACATAAAACTAAGCTGCATAATGCTGCATGCTATTGCACATCAAGGTACCCACAACACAAACCAAAAGTAAGTCATTTGAACAGCAAAGGTTTTTTTGAAAAATTCAACATAGGGTGCAAATTACCATAAACTGATAGAATCCCATTTCTAAATCCTGTTCCTCTATCCTTAATGCACATACAACATCTGCACAATCTGTTTGTGTACAGGGATGAATACTCTTGGAAAGAAATGGCTGTATGGAAAACAAGCGGTGGAGGACTACAAAAAAGTTTAACAAAAAAATAAATAAACGTCTTTAGCTTAGGCATGCAGAGCCCAGTAGCATAAAAGCCCTTGACTTTATGCTATGACATAAAATTCAGTTGTGCTGCACATAAAATGCACGCCACTTTAAAGTTTTAAACAAAAATTATCTGGAGGAGACACTCCCATCCAATGTTACGGGATCAGAAAGATAAAAACAGTCTCCATCCTTCCTTCCCAATACAAGTAAATGTTGTTGTAGTCTCAGTTCTCTCCTCAAAACCACTGAGCCAAGGCATAACCTACCTCTTCCTTTCCAGATACACAGCTAGCCCCATAATAAGCATGTGCAAATAAAACTAAAGATGTAAAGAGCAGGAGAAAAAGGGAACAAAAGATACCCAGCATCAACAGAACTGTTAGGAAAGAGACCTAGGATCCTTTCCAATCCTCTTCCCTCTCTCCCTTCACCCATGAAGTCCTCCAAACTAAGCCTGACTCCTGGGACCATCACAAGTGATATAACTGGGATTTTACTAACCATTTACTATCAGTTTTATTCTGCACACCATAAAGTGCTTAAAATAATACTTCAGTTTGAAAACAAAAGAACAAACAAAAAGCTAATGGCTCAAAAGGTGAAAATTTCCCTGAAGTGAACTCTGGTGAATGACACAAACTCATTTCTTGATCAGATATCAGTTATATGTATGTCTATAATGTGGGCCCATGCATTCCAGCTAAGCCTGTTGCAAAGAACCAGGTACCCTCTGTACTGCTGCTGTCACGAAACCAATAGCATGCAAAATCTCCCCTCCAAAAGTGGTAGAAAAAGACCACTGTCATTGTCAAGAGGTGTTGTTTCCAATTCCATGCCAGTGGGACTACAACTGACACAGCTCTGGAAGCCATCCAAGCACACCAACAAAGCAAGAGGACAGCAGGATGGGCTAAGAGCCAAGCCAGAGCCTCACCAAAACACTGCACCATTCAGATACCAGCCAGCACAAAGGCTGGGAGCTAGACTCTGCAGTACAGTGCAAAAACACAGCCTTTCCTATGAAGAAAAAATTCCTCTCCCTTTCTCTTAACAGGAAGAATATGAGGGTTTTGAAAAAGACTGTGGATTATTTTTTCCCTCCTCTTGTGTTGGTATTGTGACAGATGTCATGATACACCATCAATTGTTTAGTAGTTAGCTGACTTGGGTCAGGGTTGAGGCAGAAACACGTGCAGCCATGGTGAGGGAAGGTGACTTGTCAACATAATGCTGTAGTGTTTCCAACACCATTTATCCTACAAAATAGGTATGAAATGAAAATTTTGTCATTTGCCCTGCACACATACTAACACCAACATTCCAGACTGAGTATTTGAGAAAAATGTATTGTTTGGACCTCCAAATGTAGAGAATTAGGCATATACAGATAAAGAGTTTCTTAATGATTTACATGGTTAGTTCTTTACAGTGGGTAGTTTTGATTATCATGGTAAAGCAGTTGTTCACAAAATTAAGTTCAGCCCAAAAAAACCTTATCACAGCTTCAGCACACTGCCACAAACACCTGTGGTTATAGTTAGATAGTGTCACTGACATCGAATCACTAGCGCTGAATCACCCATTTTAAAGACCTGCTCTGTGAATAATGGTGGCATGGTCCCTTATTCCTCATTTCCTCTAACTCACACCTGGATGTTTCAGCTTCTCAAGGTGAGAGACTGGAAATTTTCAGGATGATGGAGTTATTCAGAGGGAACTTTTTAAAATGCACTTTCCATCTACTAAATCAGAAATAAAAAGGTGTGTGGATCACAGGAATGAAGTCCCTCATGCAGTTCCTCTGTGTTGTTCCATGCTGAGTGAAGCTGCTTGAAATGTGTGTGCTCATTCTTCAGCAATATTGAGATTATGATGTAATTAGCCTGTAATTGCACCTTCCTGTATCCACATCATGGAAACAAAATACCAGACCACTCCAAGTCAGTTTTTGTTTTGTTTTGTAATCAAGTATGAACAGCTAAAATAAAATTGTCTTCTCTTCCATAATTTCTTTCCATCTCCTTTACTTTGAGTCTTAAAAGTTCTGGGTATCTATGTGGCAGCCATTAAGTAACCATTAATTGGAAGACCTATGTACTGAAATATATAGTAAACATCACAAGTCTTTCTTTAGTTTCCCCCAACTACACAACAGATTGAAGTAATTCCACCAGTCATTTATCTTACTGCTGTTCTCAGCACCTTTCGGTGTTGAAAGGATACATGCTCCATGAAAGCTTGAGAGAAAAGTTTTAATTTTTAAAAAACAGATTACAGTGAAACTGATCAGATTAACTTAACACTGTTAAACTGTAAACTGAAGTCACAGAATTAGAATATCTGTAATTTACCTCTGGCTCAATTCACGGCAGTCATTAGCCTGAAAAACCATGCCAGTAGGGGCTTTTGGTATCTTTTTGGTTAAAGTATTCTCCAATGTCAATACCTAATCCCTCAGAACATGCTCCATAGAGCAGGTTTAACTTACATCTTTTTAACATGCATGGATTGACTTCACTATTATTAACTGGTGGGAGAGAGCAGAAAAGTAGAAGTCAAACCAGAGGGGCATCAAGTGTTTCTGGCATGTGAAGCCAGTAAGAGAACCTTCTCACAATATTGAGGGTTCTGTTCTATTTTAAATAAATCAGTAAAGTCTGCTGTTGTGGGTTTTCAGGGTGTTTTTATTTCTAAAATCAAATCAAAATTATTTCAAATATATAGGTTAAGTATTCTCTGCAATGGAAGTTTCCCTTTAAGACAATAAAGGGACAGGAAAAAATAGTTTAGCTTTTTTATTACTGCAAGCAGAACAAGCAAGCAGAAGAACTGTCACTGAGGGATAAAGAGGCAAAGCTCTTTACTATATCAAGCAAAACAGTGGAGTTTCCCTACAGCTGGGATAGACATGTTACTTTTTCACCCTGACAGATATCATAATTTCAGAAGACAGGAATACGTTTTTGCATCATGGAGGCAATTTCCTAAGCATGGAAGCTCCTGGTACAGGCAGACAGGATATGACTGAAGATACCAAATGATCCTCGTCTTTATAATGGTACCACCATCACTAGTGTCAATGTCTTTAATTTCACAGATACAACTGAGGAAAAAATGTTTACTGTAGTATAGGAAGTGCTGTATTTTGACAGCAGATTTATTCACATAAACATCTAAAGCAGTTTCTCAAGAAAAATAGCAAAGATTCAACAGCAGATCACTGAGAGAAGAAATCCTACTCATCTGCCACAGTCATATTGCCACATTCGGTTAAAAGAAAGGTCCTACAAATACCTATTTTGCTCAATTTTCCCTGAAAGCAGAAAAAACTGGGGAGTTTAAGTACTCCTTTTATGTAAGAAGTGGAGACAGCAGAGGAGCAGTAAAAGCTCTCTGCTGAATACTTCTCATATGACAATTCCAAAAAGCTTCCCTGATGTACACTTCATCTTCTAAGCTAGTTGTAATACAGTGAAGAGATTGCCTAAAAGGAAAATAACAACATGTATGTGAGGAGGAATTATATGGTTGGGAAGAGGTTACCTGTAGGGTAATCTCAAGGATAAAGCAAACAAGCTGGTGTTATGCAGTGCATATGCATTCTTAATGAATAACTAGCAGATGTACTGCTGACAGAGCTGGCAATTCCTTGATATAGTGGAAAATCAAGGCCAGCCAGTTCTGCCTGCAAAACAGCCCTTCAAGACTGAGGCAAGAGAACATATGGAGATTTGTGCAGTAATGAGTTCAGAGTCATGCATCTGGAGGTTAAAGAACTCTGTTGACTTGGGAGCTTCTCAGTTCAAACTAGCAGAGGGAAAATAGTGTACTTCTTGCAGTTGTTGTATATCAGTATAATAGCACGACCATTAGAGAAGTCTTTTCAAAGGCATTAACACTTCTAACCAATTTGACAAGAAATTTCCTCTGAAACAGTATTCAGTCAGAACTGGCAAATGTCTTTATGCATTTGGTTTTAATTCATCTATCTTAAGTGCAGACAGAGAAGGACTGTTAGGATACATTCCTCATTATCTCAAAAACAAGAGTTTGGTTTTGCACAGTTCAACAGAGTCTAAGGGCTGTAAATCAGTCAAGTGCATACACAGTAGATATTAGAAAAAAGAGCAATACTGATCCAACAAGCAACCAAGAATTCAGGAACTACAAACACAATCTGTAATAAAGTTATAGGGAGAAATGCAGGATCTGAAGTGTTTCAGTCAGAATACATGGAGTAGAAACACAAGTAGTTCAACTGATAAGACTACATATTTTAAACAATTACTATACCCTTGTCCAAAAGTGTGACTCATAATGGATTCTATTTCCTCATAAGCTGGAGTGATTTCTGACTGATTATGTTAGGTTTTTTTCTGTAAATATCCTGTATAACACAGGTCTGTTTCTGTCCAAATATCTAATCTTGGTTAGGCTTCTTCACTGGGCATGAGGTTGTTCTCTCCATTAAAGTTGGACACATTACCACCCTGACGATAGAGAACATCAGATCGTACACCTCCCTAGAGTCATCCTTCCCACTCTCCTTAGGAAGGATATCACTCAGCATTTATCCATGCTGTAGCTCACCAGCTGTTACTGCCATCTTTTGTATTTATTGCTCTGAGTTCCCTACTTTGCTGCCTCACTGCACATGCTCTCTCCCCTCCAGGGCATTTATGACTACACTGAACAGGGCAGACTCCCAGACAGCTCTACTTGACATCTTCCTTCCTGGCAAAGGACAAGGAGCACTTACTCCTACTGCTTACTTCTCACTGTTAAGTGAATTATTTGTTCATTTCAGAATTCCTTCTCCAATCTCATAACTATTTAGTTTCTTAATATTTCGTTGAAGTACACATTTGAATATACACACCTAAATAATAATGAGATTTTCTTTTAAAAAAAGCTGCTTTAGCCTGAGTTCTTCATCTTCCTCATTTATCACAGGGATGAGGATAGGAACAGATATGACTGACACCAGGAAACAGTGAGTATGTTACTGACAAAGTAGTTTTCAACATCTGTTTTTGGGTGTTAGGTAGTAATAACCTTTCTCCAGAGTTCTGAAACAAAACAAAATTTAAAATATTTTGCTGTCTTCTCTCCCAGCACCTGAAAAAAACCTGCCACCACTTCTGTGCTGTTATCTACTGCCAGCTTCCAGCTTCATTGCTGTAGCTTTAAACTAGAAGTGATTCCTAGATTTATTTTTTAAAAAGTTTAAGCAATATTTTGAGGTTCAAGTCTCCTTACACCAAAAGTTCACATACAAAGTAGAAGTTAACATTTTTCCCAAATATGCTGTAGGTATTTCATTACTAATTCCATCAGCAAGAACATCCACAGTATTCATTACAACATTAGAAATACTGCCTGGAAAAACACCCATTTTGCAAAAGCTTAGTTAAAACTTTTGAGCTGATATTACTGTTCACATTCTGTGAAGGTTGGGTAGGGTGTCAAAACCTCTTTGCAGATTAAATTAAGACTCTGGGTTCTCCTCAGTATAAGAAAAGGGCTACTTTCCATTTCTCATAGGAGTTTTAGAGTTCAGGAGAGCACATACCAAGAAATGAACCATCACACCTCAGATCACTAATGGTTCCATCTTTTTGGCATTCAGCTTTCTCCTAAAAAGGGGGTGCATTTCCCTGCACAAGGCAGAAGAGAAAAAGGTACAACAATGTGAGACAGATTAAGGGAAACAGAGGAGGCAGCACAACAAGGAACACTCTCTGCTTTACTTTCCCTGTTGCTTGTCTCTGGTTCCTAGTGGAGTTGCTTCCCTTTTTTGACACCCCCTCCAGTCTCTGGCCTCAGTCCTAAATGTCAACAGTACAATATTAATAATTGCCTGTCAGACTTGAGAAAAAGAAAAATCTATGCCATAGAGACTGTTTGGGTTTCAGTTTTTCCTTGAATTACAAGACTAATGTAAGTTGCAACTCCCTCTACCTACATTTCTCCCTATTCCATTTTACCCTTTTGTATACTCTACTAAATAATATTTTAAAACCCCTCTATACCAGTGTGACTGCTTGGCTTTCTCATAGCTGTGACCAGGCTTCACTAAGCACTTTAAAAGCCCTTGTCTGGAGTTCCTCCCACTGTGAAAATGCCAATTGTCTTACTCAGATGCTATGTGCAATCTCCATCACTGTACTCAGAAATGTACCTGAAGGGCTGAGGAAAGTACAGTACCAAGTCCACAGGGCTAACAAGCAAGTTGCTGCAGTTTATTTACTTAAAATACAACTGCACTTAGTAAGAATGATTTGTACAAGTAACAGAGGCAAATGGTGCTCCTCAGACCTTTCCTCACCTGATTTCAAGCCCACCAGAAGACCCACACCCTGGACACATCAAAAAGTGAAGCCAAAAGCTGGATGCTGTTACTTCTCAACATCTGGCGCCACAGCACTGATCTCATCCAGGAATTACTCGTCAATTCAACAACTCAATAAAGTGCAATACCCCGACATTAAACCTTTACAGAGTAAAACCATGGATTATTATTATTATTATGTTTGCTTTAAAAGAGAACCAAAATAATAGCAGTTTATTCCCAGAATAAGGTTGGGTTCAGAGATAATGCTGATCTGTAGTAGTACAAGATGAACAGTTAGTATAAAGTAGAACTCATGACAGATTACAAAGTTCAACAGCATTGTTAAAAAAGTTTCCAATGCCATAAATACACCAAAAAACACAATGAACATAAAACATGAACACCTTTTCAAAAAGTTTACCAGGTAAGAGGCAGTCTTGTCAGAGCATAATAAAGCCTCTTACAAGTAACCTGAAACTTAAGAGTCAAGTTGGAGTCCACTCTAGTGTCAAACAACAGTTTTCATTTCAATTAGTTGCAAAATTAACAAGAGTGGGTCACAAAGCTTTGACACTGCTGAAAAAGTGAAAAGCACATCTACCAATCAACAGTCTTCAACAGGTTTCATTAATCCCCTGATTTACTGATCTCTATCACAGCAGTAACTACATTTGTCCATGAAGACCTATAAAAATAGCTCATTAAGTGCTTATATTGGTCAGTCTAATAGCTGCTGTCAATAGAAGTTTTCTTTCAAAATACATTCCTTTCATAAACAGCATTAAAAAATCAGTTTCTTTTGCCATAAAAGAAATCAGTAAATTGCCTTCAAAGTATGATTGTGCTACCCTGTAGAAGGGAAAGTTTCAGTCAAAACACTGTTACACATACTATAAGCAGACATTCCCAAAAACATTAAGCCTGATGCCTAACATGTTAAAGCTGACACAGGAGCAAAGCTACCTAGGTCCCTTTTGGGAAGTCATCATGATACAGAGGACATTTTGCCACACCAAACCTAGGAATGTTTTGATTCAGCCTTTTTTTGTTGTTATTTAAACTACTTAGAAATCAATGTAACCTAGGTACCCAAATTTTGATTGGGTTCAAGGTGGAGAAATTAAGTCCTACAGGCCCCATCGTGTCCCCTTGTCTCAAAGAAGGTCCAAAGAGCAGTGCTTATCCCAGAGAAGTGACCAAAATTCTGTTTGCTAACAAACACTTCCCTGTAAGGAACATCAGCATTTGCATTATTTGTTTTGGTAGCAACAAGCTGTGGAGAACTACTTTGTCTGCCAGATATTCAGTGCAGGCCTTTAGCTGAGTTAGAAGTTCTGAACTTTCTCTCTACATCAGTCCATGATGTAATAGAAACCTACCAGTGGCTTGCGAGCCTTCAGCTCTGGGACAGAACTGCCAAGCAAAGCCTTGGCAGGGAACCACAGAAATCCTAGAACAGGGAGCAGACAAAACTCAAAAACTCTCACGTTCCTCTGTTGTTCTGTTGCTCTGGTCAGAAGGATGTTTTTTTCAGAGAGGTTTTCCTTGCTCTGTGCTTCTCCCTCCCCCCATGTCACCTACCCCTGGAGCTAACACAGGCTGTGTGAACGTCACTAAAGGCAGCAGTCTGAAGAACAAGATGACTGGAGGAAAAAAAAAAATCAGTTTGGATCTTATGTTACCAGAAAAGCCAAACTGAACAGGACACCAACAAATAGACACAGTTGGAACCTCATTGAAAGAGAAACAGTATTAATTGGTCATTTACACTTGAAAAAGTTGGTCCCATGCAGAAAACGGAAAACCAAAAATGATTTGGTCATTCCCAAATCTTCCTAGAGCTGCAAGCCATGGACAATGCCTAGTCATGGCTTTTAAATTACACAGAATTACTATCTAAATATATGTAAAAGACTTGGTAAGATAGAAGTATCAGAAAGATCTTCTGGGGTTCCTTTAATGTCAGATCTAATGAATGTGTGCTACTCTAGACACTGGCCTAAGCCATCTAGAGAGATTCAGTCTTCTAGACCACTACCAAGACTTGTCTGACCCTAAATCTCAAAAGATTCTAGTACAAAAAATGTGGTTCCCATCCAGACAAAGAACAATTTAGAAAAATGAGAAGCATTGTATTAAGAAGTGGCACTTGGAAAAGAATAAACATGAATTTCTCAGACATTTTATTTCCTGATAAAAGGTGGCAATGGCAACAGAAAGGATTCAGGCTACAAACAGAATTATGATTCCTAACAGTATTTTTTATTTTTTAAGACTCCTGAGTTTCTAGCACATCTTGTAAATCTTCATAAAAGTCATAAAAACAAATTAATGTTCATGCAACCTAGTTTCTTTTATGTACAAGAGACTTAATAAAAGATCTATGTATGTTTTGGTTTTTTTGGGGTTGGGTTTTTTTTTCTCCTTGAAGTTATTTTCCATTCCAGGCCTTTTATATTACAGGTCTACCCCAACAAAACCTTCTAGTATTATAATTATTATTATACAGCAATATGTTCAGGTCATTTCTTATTACATTCTGAAGACAAGCAGGCCCATTGTGCAACAAGGGGCATATGCCTAAAAAGAGTCCTACCACTTAAGAATGAGTATTATGTTTGATGTACTCTGATTAGAGAAGTCTGTAGGAAAGTATAATTTATCAATTCTAGATTAAATTTTTGTCATCAATTGCTTCATTGAGGATTCTGTCCCTTTCAGTAAAGTCTCATGTCAGGATAACAATTTTCACTAGATGTGGGATAATCAGAGTCATTGCCCACAGAGTTATTGTCTTTCATGAGCGAGCTGTGTTCCTCTTGAGGGTATTGAATCTGGAACACACTACTTCCAAAAACTTAAACTGCCTTGGAGAAAGTCTCAAGCCTCCAGTGAGTCAGACCTAAACAAAAAAACATTCTGAATTCAGATTCCCAGACTGATCAACTTCCCCTGTCCATTTTGAATAAAGGCAGTCTTGAAGAGAGAAACCATTCAACTGCACCCACTTTCAATTCAGAGAGTTGCAATATTCCATATCTCATACTCCCTAGCTCTACAGCTTACTCTAGCCCTTAGTTTTAAGAAGCTATGGAAAAATTTTCACTTCTTGCATGAGACTAAAGAGCTCTCTACATCTGAAACTGCGATTAAGAGAGCCAGGTTAACATGTTAACTACACTGAGCAGTTGCATTAAAGTTTGGAAAATGCTCAGCCCGAAAAGCAAATGACCTGGTTAGACTGTATTGTAACAACTCTAAGTGCTCTAGAACTTTTTTTTTTTTTTTAAACCTTTCTATATGGAGACTAGAAGTGGTTGATCCAATTATAAACTCCAGCCCCCTGCACAAAGACAAGCAAAGAAAATCCACTGTGTAATTCCTATATAAAAGTATCATAGCAGAAAAATATCAGAATAGACTGGAATTACTGACATCTAATTTTAAGCGGTAACTTTCACTACAAAGCTTATCTAAAATTATAACAGTCCATACCACTCTTTAACTGTGTGGACTTTCATGTGAATTAGCCCTAAGTCAGACGTTTCTCCATGGCTTTAGAGCCAGGAAAAAACACACTCTCCACTGACTTTATATTACAGCAACACCTTCAAATCTAAAAATGAATGATAATTTAAAAAAAATAAAGCAATTCAACAGATTCTTGAAATGCAGCTAGAACATTTCTTTAGAAGCCTAAAAATGCACAGAGCTGCAACTGTTAGTTCACCTGTACCAATATCAACCAAGATACACAGGAAATCTACTGGAAAATAAATGTTCCCAAAGGTGTGCTAAACATACATATACTTGTCAAACTTATAAACCTTCCTTAGAAGTGAAACTATACTACTGATTACTTGTTGTGTCAACCTCCTATTCATTGCACAGGTCTAATGGAAGCTTTAATGAATAAGCACTAATGGGAAAACCAGAGTAATGTATGTAGAAGTTCTTCAGGCTCACTTGTTTTAAAGTACTGTCTTCCATCCTTAAACCACTTTATATACTTCTTACTGATATATTCTTCTTATACATTTATCAGATAATAAAATATTATCATCATTTTTCACATTACTTGATCAAGTACTGCAGGGACAAAGAAGATTCAGGTTCAAGACTGTTCTGCACCATTAAATTTTGATTCTCCAAATCAGCTCAAACCTTACTAAAAACTGGGATACAAGCCAGCTTAAAATATTGTTAGAAAAACCTACTGAAGAATTAAATCGTTCTTTGTCAAAATCATGTGGTCTTTAAAACACTGAGCCTCTTTTCTACAAGCAATTAGATTTTCAGTCTCTGTAACCCATTTTACCCCACTCTTCTTTAAAGAGTAATCACATTACTTTCAAGCTTAGAAAAAGTTTGAGTAAAAATCAGGCTTATTTTTGTAGAAAGTACAAGGTAGCAACAGTCACCAATTATAGGTGTGTGCACTGCATTACAGTGCCAAGTTCTAACATCACAAGTTAGCAGACTAACCCATTTTGAACATGAGATGTAATCATTCCATAACATTTTGAAAGACATTTTTCCTCTCAAGTGATAAAAACCTAGTTTAAATACAGGTTTTGCTGTTCCTAAAGCAAATTAAATTAGCAACACTAGCAGTTAAGAGATTAGTTTCAGATTTTCTGTGCAAACTATCAACAGCACCTTTAACATGCATATGACTCTATATATATATATGGGATTTTTCCTATATAGACTTGTGTTCAACTCATTTACAGTGCTGAGGTCTTGGAAGGCATACATTTTACTCCCATCACCAAAGCTCCCTATATATTAGCTACTTACAGAGAAAATGGGCAGGGTGAACCCCACTGTGTAGAGGACAGTGGATGTGATGGTACTGTCATGGAACGGATACTTGATGCTGTCATCATTACAGAAAAAGCCTCTCTGATACGGTTTTATTTTGGCCAAGTTTAGAACACCAAGGGGTAAGCCAGCTGTTGGGGGAAGGAAAACAAAAAACAAAAACAAGAAATACATGTGGTTAAATTAAAAAAAAAAAATCATTTCTAATCATGCATGGAGGAAGCTACCAAACATGCATAACTCAAATTTCCTAAGTATCATGCAATGCACACACTTATCAAATTCTGTTTACAGACACTTCTCTTTCAGAACACTACTTCAGAAAGACTCTGAGGTTACCCACCAGGTACAGATGTTATAAAAAAATACAGAGTTCAAAGTCTTCCATCTGTAAGGTGAGTTGCCAAAAAACCACACTGAACCATGATAACATTCAAGAAAAAACCTTTGCCCCTCACATGACTAAACAGTTATTAAGGGCAGGCAGCCCTTTGTCCACCCTCCCTCTTCCACTACCAGACGACCTTAGCTTGTATCTAATTTTCCAGCTTTATTCTATACACTATAATTTGGTCACTGTTTACAGATAAGACAAAGAACAGACACAGGTTTTGTCATGGTTAGGGAGTTAAAAATTTCATGCAAGTAGTTTTCATGCAGGAAATGGGAACAAAAGAACTGCAGGGACACTAATGGACACCTTGAATGGATTGCATCCACGGGTAATGAGATTATATCTTGAGATTGCATTTACACATATTTTGTACACTTCGGAAGATTTCTGCATGAAAATATACAAGTAATTAACATCGCAGCTGAGACCTGGGTACAAATTATAGCTCTCTGAATTTACACCCTGTGATATATTACCAATTCCCTCTCTTACAAGTTAACTTGAATTATATTGACAGCCATGCAAAAGAAGCCATTAAGACTTCTGGTAATTATATTCAGGTCTAACTTATTTCTGATAAGAACCACCTGCCATGAAATACACATTTGCAGGAGCGATAACCTCAGGAAATCCAACTTTTTATTTTACTTTCTCATAAAATCTAAGGTTGGAAAAGACCTCCCAGATCATCAAGTCCAGCTTTTAACCAAATAACACCATCCCCACTTTCTCTCTTTCCTTTCATCAACAGAGTAAGCAATAGAATAAAGTGGGCACATTGCATAATACTAAATCCCCAAACAAAACAAAAAGTAAATTTTGTTTTAAAACATGGTAAAAAAGGGCAAATAACTGTGTTTTCCCCAGCATACATGAAATATGCAATTCTGCAAACAGACACTCTATTAGTAAATTAGAGGGTGAGTGCCATTACTGAAGCAAAAAAGACTACTCGATATATTAACAACCTGCTGTACTGAGAAAAAAAAAGGTCTCAAAGAAGTTAACATGATGAGTGATTCCTTTGATTTCTGGTGACACCTGTTGACTACCAGGTAAGTAGCTCAAAGGTGTTTTAAGTATGCTTATTGCTATATACTTCATTAGAAGAAAAGACATCAAGAGTGAAACAGTAGGAACAGAGTGATGAATCCCGGTCCCTTCTTTGGGCTGCTGAGTTGCATTGCAAAGGCTTGTGAAGTGCATATTGAAACAGTACACAGTGGGTAGCACCCCAAATTTCAAATCCTCTTCCTCACAAGGAAGCAGTTTGGGAGTATTTTAAATCCTCTTATGGAGCAGAGGGAAATTTTTTTCACAAATCATCTGAAACATGAAAATTGTCCACGTTACTGATGCTTCCCATCCCATACTGAAAAAGTGAACCAAAATATAAAAGACATTAAGCTTATTCAACTTCAAGCACAAAGTTTTTCATTACGTAGCATGGTATGCCCTTGTATCAACTACTTCTCAAAGGTCTCTCTCCTTCCTTATGCTTTAATGATGAAGAAAAGATCTAAACCTTGACCACATGCAAGTGGCAGACAGAAACAGATGCAACAGAATTGCAGCCCTTCAAACATGAAGGGGGCTACACTGAAGAACTCTGAAAGTTCACTCTGACCAAAGGATTGCTGTACGTCTGCATGCCTGGAGCAAAGTTTCAGCTACTCTCAAGGCCATGGCAAGATCCACTAACATAATGTAGAGTCCATGCTTCCTGTCTTTACCTCTGCTGTTGCATACCCAGAAGGATGACGGAATGGTAATCCCACTACCTATCTGATACAATCATATCTTCTCAAACAGGTCACCAGATTTGCACATATGGAAATATCACATGCTCATGATTAACTTAAGCAGCAGCTTGTGTTTTGCATAAGTGGACTACTTCACAGACATGAATACCTGTCTTCCACAAAAAGCTGCTACAATCTAATATCAAGAACACATAATGAACTTCTGACCTGGGAAGGGGGGGAACACGAAAAGCACCAACTAAAGGGGTCAGATGAGAACAGTTTCAAAGTGACTGCAAAACTCATCTGTATCGCCTACACTAAAAGAATACAAAAAAACCCCAAAGTTAGTTACACATCTTACACTAACTGCCTATTTCCATTTCTTTCATTACTGTCAAATTCTCACTGCAATCTAAATGATGCACTGCTTTCCAACAGTGGACTAGAAGATTTTGGCAAGTGGCATTCAGTTGATCATTAACCTATCCCAAATAGCGGCAGCATTTTTACTGTTGCCCATTTTACAGGGAGAGAAGATGAGACAAGAGTACATGTAAGCAAACAGTCCTGAACTTTTCACTGCAAGCAGAAAAAAACCCCACCACTAATGTACATACCAGGTCAGTATTGCCATCAGAGGTGCCAAGCATTTCCATGACCTTTAAGCAGGCTGAACTTCTGAGGAATGTACTTATGTTCAGTCGCATTAGCTTTTACAAACTGGAGCAAAGAGTGAGCAAGATCTCATGCAAGATCACCAGGCTAAAAGGCAATCCTGTAGATTGTAGAGCAGCTCTCATGCCTTATACTCTGCTCAGTATACCTACTTTTCCTTTACACCTGGCCAGTACCAGCAGTAACCCCAAGGTGCTCTTCTGAACCAGGTTGCTTTATACCTTAAGGGATCATAACAGCTTAGTTGTTCCTCATATCCTATAAAGCATGACCTTCAGCTGTAAAAAGAGTATTACTTGAAGTCACCCATCATTCAGACTGGAACATATTAGAATTGGATTTCATCTACTCTCTGGTAAAAAATTCTGCAGTTTATCTTGTCAAGAACTAGTGACAAACAGATTCTGGGCTGTTTTGCTAGGTAGTAGCAAGAAACAGACAGCAGTCCTCTGATCTTTCTCTGCCCTTTAATTATAAAGGGAAAACAACCTGGTCACTCCAGTGCTGTGTGACTTACAAAAGGACAGAATTCTGAAATGCTCACACAAATAGACTCTAGCTAACCCACAGACCAGGCTGGATGGGGCTTGGAGGTACATAGTCAAGTGGAAGGTGCTCCTACCCATGGCAGGCATATTGGAACAAGATTATCTTTAAGATCACCTCCACTCAAAACATCCTATGGTTTTATAACCCCGAAAACTACAGATGTACTAACAAAGTTGAACAGGAAAAGCAACTCCAAAGATCTGAAGCTTTTGCCTATGAAAGAAAGGTAAACAAGTTTCATGTACATGAATAATCAAAAAAAAAAAAAAAAGGTTTTTTTTTAAACTCCCTCTCCCACAGTAAAGTGGGAGACAAAGGTGAGAAAGAAGCCTGAATGATTCAGCAGGTATTGCAGGGATGGAACAGCCTTTAAGTTTTGTGCTAGAACTGTAAGAACAGGGCAACACACATTTGTACAGTTACATGAGGTATGCTGAGTTCACAAAGAGTTTCCAATTCTAATTTGTAGATCCAAGCCAGTTGCAGTGTAGTTTCCACTGACAACGAACAGTAATTCAGAGTAATATACATAGCCTTCAAGAACTATTTGATCACATGTGACTGGATGACATAGTGTGACAAATGCCTGTAAGAAAGGAAGGAAGGGAGGTCCAGGCTAGGAGAATAGGGAGGAAGTCTATGTGAGAATGGTCCTCCACACACACAAAAAGAATTTTAAAAATTAAATACCAGTACCCAAAGGGAGAAAGTGACTTTTTTTTTCCCCCAAGAAAATCTGCTTAATCAAAAAATGTCAATTTACTGTATTTTTAGTGGGTTTTTAAGACTAAACAAAAATAAATTACATTTTTTGTAAATAAATTTATAATTTTTATCCTACAAATGGAAATGATGAGTACCAATCCATCATCTTTTTACAATGTGTGTAACACTGCACTACTGTTCTGATCTGTGGCATTTATCACACTGGTAATTTCAGAGTTAAGTGCTTAAGCTTGGAGTCAAATTCTGAAGACTTCCAGTTGTCCATATAGCTTTAGCAGCAAGCTGCCTGTTTTTCTTAAAACAGGAGAAAAGTGTTTAGAGCCAAATTAGCGTCTTTTACAACAGTTGACATAAATATTTAAGATCAGCAAAGAATATTATTGTTTTATCTCTAAAAGGAAAGAAACTCTTCAAGTTGCTAATCACTTCAGTGATACTGTACTACCTAGTTCTCAACCAGATGCAATGCTCGCAAAACTTGGCTCAGCTTTCAAGAGCAGCCCAAGACAACCTAGACTGTCCTGTCCTTTACCCACCTCTGGCCATCCCCCACTATCTCTTCCTTGCCTTGCCATTAGTTTTCACACCAACCTGTCCGAAAAGACAAGCCCATGCCCACAAAACACTGTTTTTTTCAGAGGCACTTGCTCATCTGGCCAACTGCATTACTTTAAGAGCTGGCTTAAAGGACAGAGTAAGAATATGTAGCCAAGGGTGTGGAATAAAGGACAAGGACAGACTGGGACAGATCAGCTTCAACACCTCATGAAACTGCATCTTGATCAGTGGTGCTTTCCTCCCCACAATTTTAAATAGTACAAAGGAATGCACTGTATTTTGTAAACACAGGTTAATTAACACATTTGGCCTCCTTATCTGTGCAAGTGACTGAATCTCCACTTGAGGTTCTGTGCAAACTCAAGCTGCATTGCTGTTTCAAGTCCTCCAAGGCAATATTACTCTGTACTCCTATCTGGTCCTCAATCAGGAAGTTCTCTTCAACAAAGCAAATTAGTATCTAGGAATTGGGAGAAAGGCAGTTACCCCTAAGGGATACTACAGCAAATGAGAACATTCTAGCTTGATTATTAACTAAAGTTTTTTCCTCATGCTGCAATGAACTCACAAGTAAGTGTTAATTAAGAGAACCTGTACTGGACTAACAAGAGACTGAGAAGAATTTTTATGTTTTTCTACACTTACCCTGAAGAACATGATCAATACATTTTGCACTCGATATACTGACAAAGTCAGCTTCAGGTTTGGTAAGAAATACAAAATACACAGTTTATAGTTTAGTTAGGGAGTGTAAAAAAATAATTACAGCTGCACCAAAGAAACAACAAAACACATCAAATTATATCCTGAAAACAGATGAGCTACTTTTTACAGCTTACATTCTTATTAGACAGATGACACTGTTAATAATACCATAGTCATTTCAAGCTAAACCTATACAGCTGTAAATCACGACTGAGAGCAAGAGAGAATTTAACGTCTCCTACTCTTACACATGTATTTTTGCTTTTATTTTCAGACAGGACAACCATGTTGGCTTCACTCTTCATTTTTCAGTGCACAGTCTGGTGTGAGGAAGTAGGCAAGAGATTTAAAGAAACTCAGGTCAACTTCATGCTACTGGAGAGAGTGTGGAAACATCTGTAAACAGTACTGCACTCTGCAGAAAAGCAGACGGGCTGAAATTCTTTTTCTATGAACAGTCAAGAGAAAGAATCAACACCTTTTAAAACAGGAGGTTCTGGAAATAAAACTACCAAGAGGAAGAAGAGATTAAAATAATGAGAAAGCATTTAGGACTTTTGATAACAAGAGGTAAAGAGTATACAAGAGAAAAATAGGTGCACTATTTATTTGCAGTAGCTGAGAGTACTAAGTGGGTAGCCCACAACTTACCTCCTAGCCACTTTAAAGAACTTTATCTTACTTTTCTACACTAAGGAATGTGAAGTATTTCTAATACCAGCAAACTGATTGTTCTGATAATGCCAGAAGCTGTGATAGGCTTCAGTAAACAAGATACCAGGATACATGTATTTAAAAGCATGAACAACATTCTAATCTCTCCTACAATTCTACTTGCAACTTTATGCTATGTCCATTTTTATTTGTCCTCTGATCTATGACTTGGCCAGCAGAGAAGCCAGATCAGCAACTGAGCAAGTTCCTTGCTACTCTTTGTTATGCCAGGCAAGGGTGATGGAGTCAGGAAGCAAAGGAAACCTTTCTCTGAGCTCGAACAGCCTCAACACAAGCACACAATTTCTAGTCCAGTCATTTACTAAGACAGAACAACATCACATTCCAGTTTCTCTGCATTCAGCAGTCTACTACATGGGAGCACTTCAGTCATCTATAGTCCCAATTAATTAGAACATGTCAAGACTCTTGTTTAAAAACATTATCATGGACAAGTGTATTCTCCCTTATATCTACATTTCAATTTTAAAAATTGCCTTTACAAGCACTGAATACAGGTTACTCTAAAATCCATGCAACTGTCTCTCTTGTGAGCACTTGGAGAACTGCAAATGCAAATTTAAAAAATGCAGAAACAAGACAGTAATATATTCTACCCTGCTCTATTACATAGAGAAACATACACCAGACAAGTGAGTCAACTGCAGGCTCTGCTTTGGTCAGGAGGAAGAGAAGGCTGAAGCTGGCCCAGGGATGGACACAAACCTGGAAGTCATTAGGAGTTAACCCAGTGAACTGGCTGAGGTCAACTGCCCCATTACTGACAGACCTGAGAACATTAAAGAGCCCCAGCTAAGAGCTAAAAGACACTGTGGGCGCAGAGGCAGAGAGGGGATGGAACAGGAGAGGTCAGCAGTTCTTCACATTGCAGTGCTGCTCAAGGGGTTAGTTAGCTATGGGAAGAATCCGACTGGCTGCAGCCAGAGTAAAGGGTGACTTCTCCCCTCCTGTGTATAACCCCTCCTTTGTGGAGGAAATGAAATATTTTCTCACTGCTTGCATTATGTGCTCAGCATCAAATTCAGTTAAAGCTTTGATGGTACTGTATGGAAAATTAAAAACAATGTACATGCCCCCAAAGACGTAAATTTCTGCATACAATCCACCTAAATCATGGAACTTACAGACCAGGAGGGCAGCACAGCCAAAGAAATGGAACTATCAAGGTCAGCTAGTCGGCAATACAGGGAGGGATTTGCTTTTTTTTAATGTAAGTGACACCAACTCTGAATGTCATTCAAGACTACTTTTCTTTTAAACACCAGAAGTTGTAACAGTTTTCCCATTTTAATCTTTGTTTTGTGGGAGTGCACAACAGGAGGCTTTTAGAGTATTTCAGCTATAACTACACACCCTAACTTGAAATACCACTCACTCTCTAGAAATATAATAGGCAATTAGTTGTCAGGAACGTAAAAGCTCATTTTCCAATGAGTCCTACAAGCATAACACTATTTTATTTAAACAGTCTTTAACAAAGTCAGCAGTGCTACAGAGGGACTCAGAATTTCCATGACATTGTGTACCCTGTCATACACCACGTCACTTTACACTGCACACACTGCTGCATGCCACCATGTCTAAGAGAACAGAACTTCGTTTTCATGTGAGACTGAAGTCTGTAGTGTCTAATGCTACATTTTAAAAACAAACTCTATAGAAAGCCCAATCTAAACAGATTTTAAAGGGAAAAGTGACCATACTCCATATATTCTTGAGCTATCAGAACAGTTTTGTTTTGTACTGACTCAGGAGACTGCCCAAAAAGTCCATTACTTCACAATATGGAAAAAATATTTATACAACATTGCTCTTGACACTTGAGTACAATGAATAATGCATAGAAAGTTTTACAGTATGTATAACAGACAAGGCGCTGTTTTCCATTTGTAGTAGAAGTTACCAGCATTAGATTTGTGATCTCAGTTTCTGTGTATTAAGGTATATAATTTTCTAGTGTTGATGACTGGACTCTTACATTTAAAGAATAGATGGGAAGAATGAAAAGAGTCTGCATGCAGAGATAGTGACCTGACTTCCATTCCTAGGATCTCCACTAGTGTTAGACCTAGACATCACACTGGCTTGGAGTATTTTAGCTGAATACTAGTACTGCAGCATAGGCTTACCTAACAACATAAAATTGAAGCCCAGTTTCCACAAGTCAGCAAAAACTACAAAAAACGCACTCCATGGAACACCAAGGAAAGCAGACACTAAATAAAATAATGACTAAGATGATTTTCAGAATTTAATAGAGAATAGTTTATGACTATTTGACAGGCTTGATCTCACTGTCTGCCTTCTGTATCCCTTAAGGGCCATTAGCTTGCTGTGTATCAGAAGTTTTTCCTGGTTATAATTAGCAGTTTATTCTCTCAGGTCTCTCCACTACCAGCTACCAAACCACCCCTTCAGCTTAAAATAAGCACAGTTCACTGCCCTTCCATGCCTCAAAACAAGGCATACAAATTCAGACATATGCGTTTTCCTTACCATCCCAGTACTCCAGTTTCAGAAAATATTGCAGCTATCGCTTAGTTTCAGTGACTTAGTAACCTAAGACTTCTTGGCAATAACAAAACTAATTTAAATGGACAAAAATGCACTAATATTAATTTGAGGTAAAAATGTCACTGTACTCCAAGAGAGGCAGAAGTCACCTGAGATGCTGAAATTTGATACCTAATTCCTTCTACACTAAAGAAAATAACTGAGCGTAATTCCTGTTTGGTACGGTTTTCTCCTTTCCTAGGAAAGGGATCACAAAAAATTGTGACCCTTCTTCCAAACCAGGCATGGCTAAGCAACAAACTGAAGCTACCTTATGAGACCCAAGGAAACCCCACACAGCTCCTCTGAAACCTGCTTATTTAGCAGAGGCAGAAAAAGCAGAGGAGGAGCTAAAATCTAGGCTATGTCTAGAAAATCCATTGTTTCCTCAACAGCATCACAGAAATAACAGTGTACTGATATGGCTCATCCATACCTTTTATTTCATTAAGCAGCATCTGGTAGACACACATTCCAAGACTGGTGTCCTGATCTGACACACCTATATTTTCTAATCTAAAATTTTTTAAACCCTTCATTTTCCTGTTGCCAAATATCAAGACATCACATGAATGAGAGACGCCAAAATTGAGCTGAAGTACAATACAAGTAAAACTGAAGTGCCTTTCCAAACTTTTGAGTCAGACCACTTCTTGGCCACAGCTTTTTTAAAGATGAATTAGTACAGTCTATAACAGAGCAAAAGCAGCCTGTTCTTGTACTGGTCATTTCCTCTAATTCAATGTGGTAACAGAAAAAGTGTTTGATAGGTGCACTAGAAAGTTTCAACATTATCTTTCCATATCACAATTTGTTAAAGAAGTTTATTTGGGTCAATTTCTGGCTTCCATACAAACAAGCAGTCTTGATTTTAACAGCTCTGACTCTGTATGAGAAGGATTAATGCATCAGGGAATCTGGCAAAAGTAGAGCCAAAAACACAATACAAAGGTTTATCAATAGACAAGTTTTGGTTCTGTACTTTGAGATCAGTCTCATAACTTGAAAAAGGAAAATTCCTCCCAGAAAGTGGGTCAAATCATTAGTAGTCAATTGTTAAACAAGAAGAGGCAGGCATCAGATCCTTAATATAAGTAGGACAATTTTTTTTAGTTTTAAAATTGCAGGATTGAACTATACTGACTGGTAAATTGATTATAATTGATCATCTTTCCTCTCCTAATGTGCTTTCTTCTTTGCATCTCTCTACTCAGTCTGCTCAGAGGCAGGACTGAGAAATTTATTGTTACAGCTGAAGTGACTATTTGTTTTAGTGAAGGATGTCCCTATCCATGGTGGGGGGCTGGAACTACATGGTTTTTAAGGTCCATTCCAACACATTCTATCACTACATGACTAGTGTTTCCAGACATAGTGGCAGTAATACAGATTTAAAAAACAAAACCAAAACAGTTTCAGAAAGTATCCTAAAAAAATCTTGCTTCTTCAAAATAGCTTTAAATGATGTTAATTCTTACTAGCTTTCTGCTGGCCATCCATTACCTGAATTTCTAGTGTCTGTAGATTTTTCAGTTGTTTTCAATTAACTATTTTACCTGAATAAAACCTAAGAATTATGAGCTTCTTTTGCAGGACAGGGGATAAGGAAGATAAGCACCCCCACCAAACCAAGCAGATATAGCAATAAATCAAGCTCATTTTAAAGCCCTATTTCTGTGGGTGGCATATCTTGCCAATAGGTTTCTATGCAATTCTGTTCAGCACTATTTTCTTTTTTCCTCCATCCAAGGCGAGTTTGTTTTAATTCTCCTGGACTAATTCTGGAAATAGGATTATCAGTTGTGGGGGATAGTAAATCCTAGTCAGTTGGCATACTACAAGGCTCAAGTTCTCTTCTCACTGGGTACTTCCAAGAGTCAGGTCACATCTTTGTGCTACCTGCCTTCCACTGCTGCAACACAGTCACAGATAGAGGATTATCACAGCTTAATCCGCTCATCAGCATCTAGTCAGCAACAGTGCTCCTACATAAAACTATGCAGTAGCAGGCAACCAGTAATCAACTCTTCATTTCCCCCCACCAGGGCTGTGATTATACAGCCTTCAGACCAAGCTGCTTTCAGTCAGTATCAGTTCATACTGCCTAACCCTTTAAAACAAGGAAGCATGTTGCATCAGCTGAGTACAGCATAAACAAGCACCCAAGCAGTATAGAGGGGAGGCAGGAATTCTTCAGCTAAGAGAGGTTAGCTATTTTATAATTTAATTTTAGTGTGATACTTAATTTTCTACATAAAATGTCAGAAGCCCCTCCTCCCAAAGGTCACCACCCTCATATAAGAAAACTGCAAGAGCCCTTCTGATTGTTTAAGGCAGGAAAAAAAAGGAGGAAAAAAAAATCACCAGGAATCAAGCAGCTAGTAAGGAACCTAAGAGCTGATAAGCATCTTGCTCTACTATGCCAAGAGAAAATAATATAGTCCTGAGTTCACAATTTTGCTCTTGGGAAGGCACTGGAAGGCGAAGTAGGATTCACCCATTGCTGTAAAAAAGTAAGTGCAAGAACTTCTGGTTTTGTGTCAGAAGTTAGTACAAGATGCACAACAGCAAAAGCTGGCAGAACATGAACCACACCACTGACTTTGAATAGAGTTCATTAACTAATTGATCTCTTACCTAAAGTTTTTCTGCAGGCTTCTGATTAAGAGGGAGTGAGTCTCTGGTAAAGCATCTTTCTTTATGTTAGGGAAAATAAAAAGTGACTGTTGCAAAGAAGAAAGCACATTAGGAGAGGAAAGATTTTCCCAGTTTCAGGTAACAAGTATGTCTCCAATGAACTGAGAGTGTCAACTTAATAAGTACTAGGTCATGGTACCTGGTGGAGAGTGTCACTGAAGACAAACTGCTCTTTCACATGAACCTGTTACAGCTTTACAATGTATTCATGAACTAGAAAAAGTATTTAGCACCCACATGATGTGGAAAATAAGAACGGTGACACATATGTCAGTGAGTCACAAATAATAGCGGAGGAGGTTTTATTTGAACTAGGGCAATCAGGAAGTGCTAACCCACATAGAAGAAGCCTTCCCTGACTGCACAGCAATACTTCAATTGTCACCGGGACTGCAGCCTCCAGCGACGGCTCGAGTAAACACTCCCAAGAGAGGAGAACAGCACTGAATGCAAAACACTGTGTAGGGTGTGCAGGGTGGTCCACCCATCTCACCCCCACAGGTCACACACCCTGCAAAAGAAAACTCACTGTGTCCTGTACACATGCATCTGCTGTTTAACAGATGTATGCACGTATCACAAAACATTCCAGCAGTCTTTAAACAGCAAGCTGAAAGCAATATGAGTGTTTACTATTTCTGGATTCAGTACACATGTCCTTCTGTTTGGAAGGATGGAAGTCCTTCCCCTACTCAGAGGTAGTTTCATGATAAAAATAATAATCATAGTAATGTATAAATAAGACTGCCATAATCTCACCTTGCCCACAGTCACAGGGTAGGACATGGAGAGGAAGATTAAATCCCTACACAAGGACAAGTATATTCCACAGCAGTTTTAAATTTAAGGAATTTTTTACTATTTCAAATATATTGCAGAAAAGTGAATAGAGCAGCAAGGGTTTAATTCTTTAGAAGGCTTCAGTTTTTCTAATCTTGGGTTGGACATATTCTTGCATTACACCAGCAATCTCATATTGACAAGTACATTCCCCAGTTATAATAAAAGTTATAATAAAAGTAATAAGCTTATAAGTAGTAAGCTTGTCAGTAATTGCATAGTCAGACAAGGGACTAAACAAATACAGTGGTATTGCACCCCTGCACTCAAGTTAAATATGAATTTCAACTTTCAACCGGATGAAAGTTGTCCTAGAGATGTGACAGAAAGTGCTGTCCTTATGGCTCCAGTCACCTCTACAGAACTTCCCTTAAGACTCTTTGTGAGACTGATCTGAAGATAATTGTATTTAGCAGTTCTTCCACTGATTGCAGGAATATTGCCATGTGTTTCCCAACTTTGTTCTTTAAGTGTTGTTTACCTGCCTTAATGAAAAAGGAACCTGATTTGCAATCAAACAAACAACAGACCTGTAAGAGCGGCACAGAGTGTACATATCTATAAATATACATATAGTGCCTAATGAAAACACCAGTTGCAAGCTAACTAATTAAGCTGTTCTAATAAGCTATCATTTTTTGCATGACAGTTTGGAAGTGTAATAAACCATAAGAACCAAGCCTCAGTATCTACCTGTGAAAAATGGTTTTACTACTGTCTAGAATGTCAGTCTCTGCCATGCCATATAAAATATCTATCAGAAAACCTAGGAGAGACAAGTAACAGAGGTATGAGGGAGAAAGAAATCCTGCAGTCCAGGCCACTCATGCTTTCCACTGCCAGAAGCAGCTGAGCACCGTCCACTGGCGCGTGGGGAGTAAGGGAGGTGCTGCCTGCAGCACTGCAGAGCTGCATGCGGACATGCAGCACACACACACACCCAGCTCTGCAGATCAGCACACACAGAATGCAGATACACACTCCTCACACTATTTGAGGACAGATGCTGCAGAAACCTGCAGCTTTTGCTTTTTTTAGATTGCAGAATATGAAGCTAATTTAATGCTGGTACACCATTGTTATTTTTAGAAGAGAATTATCATGCTGATAAGAGGGAAGGAGTTGTTTTCTCAGGGCATCAAAGACTGCTTTCCCTGAATTCTCTCTCCTTCAGTAAAAAAGGCAGATGAGGGAGAGACCTTTCTTAAGGATAATTAAAAGAAACTTAGACTCAAGTCTCAGGGAACCTAATTTTTAAAGATGTTTTTATCTCCTACTTTTTTTCCCCTCTCCCCACCTCCTCTTCTTTGATGTCTTTCTTATTCTCTTACCTCGGCTCCGTCTTAAGCAGTTCACGTCTTTCAACAAATCTATCTAAATCACAGACACACACAAAAATCACAGGATAGCTCTTTTTTCCCTTCCCTTTCCTTTGAAAAACTTATGCTGGGAAAGTTGAAACCACACAAAAATGGCTTGACTAAACCAGGAGTGAGTACACACAGTAAGAATCATGCACTTCCACTGCAGTGAGTTCATGGGTGTGTCAGATCACTCCAACTTCAAGTGGTATGCTTGGATATCACTTAGGCTTCAAGTCCAACATCACTGAGACAATTAAATTAATTTTTCTTCCCCATCTGCACTCACTTTGGAGAAGGTATAAACAGGAAAAAAGAAGAGAAAAAAGAAAAGCTCTGTATTAAGTGACATGAATAACCTTAGGGATTCTGAGGATGCTACCCCTTTTTGTGGTAGCATGGGCTACCACACCAAGATTGAGGGTTCAGTCCTCAACTGAAACTGGACTTCCTAGTTTTTAAACCTTCAGTTTTGTTGGAGGCCTTGTAGTCTTTGCAGCTGAGATACCAGGTATCATTTATCCATGCTGGCAAGTCACTTTATCTGGGCAGTTACCTCTGTCATTTGAGCAGATACGAAAGTGCATGGGCAGGGGGAAGGGCAAGGGAAAAAGTGAAAGTCCACAATCAACAGGAACTATTTTTATTTTTTACAGTAAAAAAATTAAACAGCCCACTAGACACAGGTAAGACCTATGCTCTTCTAAAGGCCTGTCTCAGCCACATGAGAGGCAGGCAGAGGAGGAAGAGAACTTGGTCCTACATCCAGTATCTTTCCCATTCTGCAAATGGAAAATCTTTTTATCTGAGCTAGAGTTTCACTGAAACCTGTAACTCAATGTGTTTAAAGTTGCAGGTGTCAGGGAACTTCCTATTATGCACTGCCTGCATTTTTCAGACTTTTCAGGAAGTAAACAAGCCCAAGGGAAAATAAAAAGTCTGGCAACCTCCCAGCACACTGAGGCACCAGGTAAGTGCATCTGTGATCCAAATGCTACCAGGGTGAGGGGGAGAGAAGAGAAAGGTGTGTGAACTGCTGCTACACTGCAGAGCAAGGTCAAAAACCTACCTTCCCAGGCAATGACTCGGGACAGGGAAACTCTCATCCTTTCAGATAGATGACCATCAGGTTATATGCTTCTGCAGCCTTTCAGTATATTTTGTTTTCCTGGATTACTCAAGATTACTTGCAATATACCTATATGCTTCGTGCAGACCAAACCATATGCATAGCACAAAATGTTTGTCTAATTAGAAAGATTTTGTAATGACAATTATCCAGACAGACAAAACTGCTTCAGTCACCATAAAGACAGCATGAAAGCTTAAGCCTCACAAGATCAGCGTTCGATAAAACTCCTGATCTGAATAAAGATCGCTCCCAGTGGATTACATGGATCCACTATCATTTTGCAAAAGCTCTCTCTCCTGTAACATTACCTCAGAGCCACATAACATTCATCATAATTTTGCTTTTTAATGGTATTTAGCTAGAGGTACAGTTACTATTTGAAGCATCCAGCAAAAGAAAAATGTCATTATGTTTATACTGATGCTACAGAAAGTACTGATCAGCCAAAAAAATTCAACCTAGCAAACATTCATGAGCTAGGCCTGAACACTATCCACTGAACATGACAAGAAAGTACTTCAATTACTGAAGTACTGACATTATTTGCTTAAGAAGCAAACATCCAAAATCAGCACTTCCTAAGACCAACAAGTACATCTCCAGAGTGTGAAGATGTTTCCCAAGCTCCCCTTCCTAAGTACATCTCCAGAGCTTCCCAGCTCCCAATACTGAGAGCTGCCACTTCTTTACCAAGTGAAACTGCCCCTTCTCTGATCGGTAACTGACGTAATTGCTCTTTACACTGTCTCATTACATAAAAGGAGAGTTAATGCAAATTGGCAGGACATAAAATAGTTTCAATAGGGACTGAAATAGAATAAAGCAACACTGGGAAGCCAATATTTGGGCTGGCCAGGACAAGCATTGTGGCGCTGTGGCAGTGTGCTGTGGCTGTGTCGGTTCAAGCCCTGACCATCACCGCTCCTGCCCGGTGTCTCCGTGCTGCCCAGGGACAGGAGGGCGCAGACACCGCGCTCTAATGACTGCCTCATTTCGCTTCCAGCCTACAGCTACAGCGGTGGCTCGGTGACACCGAGACCGCGTTCAACTCAAGCCCTACAGCGAATCCCTGCCCTGCCGCCGAGCACCGTCGTGCCTCTGCAGCACCCTGGACGGATGAGGCGTGTTTCCGTGATGACGGCCCCTTCCAGGACGGCTTCCCGACTCACTCGGGATAACAAACACATCCCAGGCTGCAGGTATCTACCAGACAACTACCTCTCCATCACTGGCTTTTGCCACAACCGGTTTTCATCCGACAGAAGTAGTAAGAGAAGGAAGTGCAAGGACACCAGAGAGAAGAGAGAGCTTCAGATGTCAGTGGATAAGCTGCAGCAGCCTCCCCCCGGGGCTTTCCCCTCCCCTCCCGGCCCACGGCAGCGACCAGATCCCCCGTGCGGGCGCGGAGCGGGAGGCGAGGGAGCGAGCGAGGGGCGGCAGGCACGGCGGGGGCTGCGGGCCGGCAGGAGCCCCGCTCCGGGTGGTGCCGGCGCGGCGGGGAGAGGGAGGCGAGCATGCGATCAGCGCGGTGCCGTGCGGGGGGGAGCAAGGCGCCCCGGGGGCGGCTCCCCCCGCTCCTCCGCGGCCCCCCGACCTACCCAGCAGCACGCAGAGCACGTCCAGCGCCACGAAGGGCAGCCGCGTCCTGTCAAACATGCTGGCGGCGCCCGGCGGCAGGCGAGGTGACAGCCTCGGCCCGAGGGGCGGGAGCGCGGCGGAGGCGGCAGGGAGGGGCTCCAGGCGAGGCGCTCCGAGGGAACGGCCCCCCCGCGCTCCGGGCACCGCTGAGCAGCCGCTGCCGCCCGCACTGCGCTACTGCCGCCGCCGCGGCCCCCGCGCGCCTTTAAGGCCGG
>NW_024506221.1:0-147057 GCF_017590055.1 Onychostruthus taczanowskii | reverse complement strand
CCGCGCAGCGCCCGGGCACCGAGCGCGGCCCCGCGCCCGGCACGGCGGAGGCTGAGCCGCCGGCTGCCCTCGCCTGCCCGCCCGGCCCGCCCCCGAGGGAACACGGGCCGTGGCTGGGATCTGGGAGGGAGAGGGTCGGTCCTCCGCGGCGAACACGGGGAGGTGATATTATTATCATTATTTAATAGTACTAGTAGTAGTATACAAGGAAAAAGCTGTTTCCATCTCTGGAATCACAGTCTTCCGGGTTGGAAAGGACCACAGTAGGTTATCTGGTCCAACCGCCCTGCTCAAGCGCCAAAGCACAACTTGGCTCCATCCTCTTGGCGCCCACCCATTTCAGATATTTATACACGTTGACGAGTTCCCCTCTCTTCCCAAGACTGAACAGGCTTTCTGCGTGAGAGAGATGCTCCAGTTCCCTAATCACCTTTGTTGCCCTCTGCTGGACCTGTTCCAGGAGCTCCATGTCTCTGTTGGGCTGAGCAGCCTAGAACTGGACGTCCTACTCCAGATGTGGCCTCACCAGGACTGAGAAGCTGGAAGAGTGCTGGAAAATTGCAAAAAAAATTACAAAACAGCTGGAAGCAGAGTTTCAGCCCAACCCAACCCAGAGCAAACTTTTTCCATGTTAAAACCTTTTATTTGGAAAGAAGACGCCAACACAAAGAAAATGTTTTCTGCATAGCCACATTTTTATTTTAGCACCATTGATGACAAACCTGACAATTTTATTCGCCAGTCTTAGGGTTGTTGGGCACAAACATGTAGCTCCTGCTACAGAGCATATCTGTGTTTTGTTCAAGGCAAGTACAGATGGCATGAGTGGTGCCTCCCACAGAAGACCAGACATAAACTTTTCAGCCATTTCTCATGTATTGCACTCCCTAATTCTGTAAACAGCTTCGCTTTGTGCAGTATCCTAACAGCTGAATAACAAGTTTGAGGGACCAACAAGAGAGAAAAGTTCTTGAGGTGGAAGTGTCTCACTGAATGTGTTGTATCTTCAACTGTGCTGCCTAAAAAGGCACATAAAGTAGTTCCATATAGAATATATAAAGAAATTCTACATAGTAGCCTATACAGGAGATCCCAATTTTATCTCAATGCCTAAGCATCATCCCAGCTACATGTCAAAATGCACAGTTTTAGAGATTAAAACTACCCTTTATGTCTTTGAGTGCAGTGTAAATTAAAGAGCATATTTTCCTGTGCAACTGTGCTGGGATGGTTTAATGGATGTAGAAATTCCTGTTCTCTTAAAATGCATGAAGTAATGGAACAAATTGGAGCACAACCTGGCAATGAGGAGAACTGGGCTTATCATTATGAGACCTGCTGCTGAAAGAAAAGTGTGCAATCTGCTCTGTTCCTCACAAAGCAGGGAATTGTTCATGAGGTCTTAAGTCAGTAGATAACATCCCTAAAATTGCAAGATGTTTAGAAAAACCAGAGGACAAGCAATGCAAACATTTCACGCACAATTGCCATAATTGTTTTCTTCAACTCAAAAGCATCAGGCTAATCTTGTTCAGGCTAAGCTGCAAACAGCTCCCTTGATCCACACCCCTATGCAGTAAATTAGAGACCTGAGATATTGAAGTAATTGAAATGGATCTCTTCCCAGAAGAATGTGAGCAAGATAGCGATTACACTTAAAAATACCTGGAAATTGAGTTGCAGCACAGCATTCACTGACAGAAATTAATCACGCTTTATTATTGTCTATTGTCTTGCAGTTTCTACATCTCTGTATCACCCTTGAGACGTAGATTGCCTGAGGGAAGAGGCATCTCTGCAACCTTCTACCAGAATTCAGGAAAGAAAGCAGTCACTGGTTCCTCTCCAAATTTCCATTGCACAAGGGACATGAGCCTTGCTGTTGCAGCCCTAATCTCACCACTTGGCTTGCTAGGTGCTGGAAAACCCCAGCTGAGCACAGTTTGGGGGTTTGGGTAGCAGTGCACAGTTCTAGACTCTCAGAAGGCTTTTCCAGGCTTTCTTATTTGGGCAGGTATTAACCATGGAAACATGCCAACCCAAGCACTTCCAGCCTAAAGTACTGCTCAGATTAGCAAAACCCTGCCTTTACACGAGGGCTATGTTAGCATAAGTACTGGCATCTTGAGATATGTTGTTATTCCATACAAAAAAGGATGGTTTGGTGTAAACTGAAGAAAGAGCAAAAAAACCAAAGTCTGCATACTTTAGTACCTTTAACAAATAAAAGGGTGTCTGCAGTAGCAACAAAGATCAGGGTAAACTGGGTAAACTGATGCTATTTGATTAGATTAGATGCTATTGATCTGGAGCAGTATATTCCACAGGGGATGGATGTTGGTAGATTATAAACACAAATGGAAATCATGTTCAGCATTGGTTGGAGGTTCGGAGTTTTTAACTATACAACACAAATACCAGAGCCTCTAAGTTTCAGTTCCTCCTGATACTGTGAAAGCTTTGTAGTGTCTCTCAGCTTCATGGCATTTTTACTGCGTAGGCTTTGCTTAGTAGCTGTCCCTCACAGCAAAGTGCTAACTGCTGCCACTGCTCTTAGCCACTATAGTGACCCAGTGAGATCAAGTCAGAGCCACTCATATGCCTAACAAAATGCTAAAGAACAATTTTGGACACAAGTAAAAATGAAGGCAGTAGACAAAGCTCATAATTTATGTTTTCTCATATCCCTTAATGAGATTTACATGTTAAGTTAGTCTTAATATTACTCTCTAGAATTTAGACTCTTCAAAATATCTTCCCCTCTCACCTATTCTCTTGTTTAGTATGGTTGTTTAGTTGGTTTGTTTGCTTGTTTTTAAAATGGTATCTTTTCATTTATTCAACGGAGGGCAGTGAGCAGCAGTAGACACCAAGACCAAGTTAAAACCCTATTAAAGCCTTTGTTTTCTTCGGTTTCTTCTACAAATTGTGATCTCCAGTGTTTCCACCATTCTTCTTAGAAGTTTTATGTGTACAAGGATTAAATTCTCAGGAAGTTTATCATCAGTCTCTAGTGGTACTTGTGTGACAATTAATTAGTACTGACCCAACAGGACTCTTAACTGCAATTAACATTCATATGGATCTGCAGCTTTAGTAAATGACGGGACTTTCCCAGGCTTGTTTCTCTGTAGCTTGTTCTGGGGTGGGAGTCAATAGCTCTGAATGAGCTGTTACCACTCAGGAAAGGGATGAGAGGGTCACTATGGATAGTTCTGGGAAGCCATCTTCTGAGTGCTCAGAGAGAGAGCACCACTCCAACCGTAGCACTCGGAATGCTAATAGGAAAGAGAGCAATTTGACAGATCTCATTGTGACACATTCCTGAATGCCAGAAATCCCACATCACAATGGGTAAGTAGAAGCAGAGAAAGCACGAAATAAAGCAAAAAAGAAAGCATTTTTAGAACTTGTATACTAGCAAAACCAGAACACGGTATTTCAACATTTAAACTGAGAGGAAAAGTCTTTACGAAGTAGAGAGCTAGAAAATAATGAAATATGTGGCGAAGGTTAAATGGGTAACAAGCATTCAGTACTATGTATCAGCTAAGAGCTAGGGAAAACTTCTACAAGATATTAGACCACAGGACTTTTTTACATCAGAATATTGGGTAATGTTTTGCCTCTGGATGCTGTGGAGCAGAAAATTACAAAGGAGCAAAGAGGCATTAGATGAATTCATAGAGGATAGGTCAACAGATCATGGCAGTTTCAGAAACATCCCTCTACTGATTTTCCCATGTTTAGAAAGAACTGCTGGGAAACAGTAATTCCATAGTGCCTGTTTCTTAAACTCCCCCATAACATCTGCTCCTGGGCACTGCTGCACAATTTTTGGCTGGATGGACTTGAACTGAGTCAGGTCTTCATATGTTCAAAGCCAGTCTGTGTGCACAGTGCAACACTGCAAAATGCATTAGTAATAGCAGAGATTTAAAAGTTCAGACATATTTGCAATGTTCCATCAGTTTCAGACTCTGCAACGCTTTTGTGTGGCTGTTTTGAATTTATCTGCCAAAACCCCACTCATGGAGGAAGGAGGACAAGGAGAAAAGTTTGCAGGATAGCCCCCCTGAATTTATCTTTCAGGGCACAAGATTTGCCTCTAACAAAATTGCATACTCTGCTATAGGATAGTAGAGACCTGAACTGTTAATTCAGCTGAAACCCCTTGCACAGAATGTTTCAGGAAACAGAATTTAGATTCCACAAAAATATCTTAGCCTCATGCCTCTTCTTTTGTTTGGTCTGGCCATTTAGTTGTTTTCTTTCTTTTGTTTCTATGTCTCATGTTTGTTTTGTTTTTCGTAAGGGAGCAGTGAGCAATAAAGAACACTTACATTTCTAATAAACAAAGTATGAGGACTTTCCTGTCTTCTGTCTTTTAATTCTTTTTCTTTTAAGTACAGATGACACTTGTTTGGGTACTTCATCCCCACATATCTCTCTTGAACTACTCCCCAGAAGGTCCTGCTGTCAGGCTGACTTGGGGTCACCTACAGGCAAGTTAAGATATGTGAAGGGTTCTGCTCCCCCATTTTTAGGTCAAAGTTGTACACCATTCCCACAAGAGATCTGTTTCAGTAGAAAATACAAGTTATTTCTAAAGATTAGTCACAGAAATAAGGAATCAAGCCGACCTCACCAGACAACATAATAACATATTTCATATTCATGCCCATATAATGAGCAAAAATGCATTAAACTCCAAGTATATAATTTTGTTTATATTTTATGGTGTGTATCATA
Source organism: Onychostruthus taczanowskii (assembly GCF_017590055.1). Classification (NCBI taxonomy): domain Eukaryota; kingdom Metazoa; phylum Chordata; class Aves; order Passeriformes; family Passeridae; genus Onychostruthus; species Onychostruthus taczanowskii. The sequence goes on along the minus strand of NW_024506221.1, from coordinate 142,305 downwards.
CAGCCTCTGAGGATCATACAGCATATTCTAGAGAAAACACTTCAGGCTATGTCTACACAAGTTAATTAAATGGGGCCAACTCACACTAAACAGGTACTGGCACATGATGGTACTGTTTTTATGTTAGCTCAGAAATGGTGTTGTTCAGAACTATCACAGGCTGGAGAGCATTCCCCATGGCAATTTTGCGTGCAGCCATGCTATTTTGATAGGAAGAAAAAGCAGCTGTGTGGCCATCAGCTATGCTCTACCAGTTGGCCTTAGGGCTGAGAAACTCTCCCCGTTTGCTCTTTATTGGTTTTCATTATTTGTTTCAATTACAAATATTGCTCTGAAGCAGTAGGAGACCCTGAAAAGAAGAATCGCTCAACAGCACTCACAAAATGTTCATGTCTGAGTGAAACTTTCATTAAAAAGTTCTTATTATTGCAAATTGGAATGGTTTAGAGGCTGCAGAATTTGTCCTCTGGCTTCTGATTTCCCTTTTCTTCCCTTCTTGATCATGCTTTCCTGTCAAAACAGCAGAACAGAGGTAGCTCTGGCAGCAGCCATACATCTCAAGAGATGATCTCCAACAGGCTAACCAGTTGCACAGGAAGAATTTGCCACTGATGTATTAAAGGCACCCAGTTTTGACCCATTGCACACATAAAGTGGTAACTCAGCCTCCTCTACCTGGTTGTGTGCATGTTTGGGTACCCATATATCCATTTCAACAGAGAGAAGATAAGCTTGGAGGAATATGTGTGTCCCTGCAGCTCTGTCTGGGTGTGCTTCACTGGCTGATCAAAGCTGTGCATTCAGACTGCAGCAGATAAGGAGCCTGTTCCCGCTGCTTCTCCTGCTTGGCAGCAGCAGCCCCACCCCGACCTGACACCCTGTGCTGTAAGCAGGCTGCAAACTGCAAGGAAACCATTGCCAGGCAGCAGCTTCCAGTCCTGTTGCACTTGAGGATGGCCTGGATTACCAGTGGAAGTACCACTAGAAGTACAGCATGGGAGCACACACAAGCAGAGAGACCCAAAAGGAGGTAGATCTAGGGTTTTTTCCTGGCCCGGTGCTTGTGCTGCTGCTGCGAGGAGGATGAGCCACCTGACTGCTGCCCTCCAGTGCTACATCTTCATTTATGTTAGCCTTCAGATCAGTAGTGCTCCCTTACCATACACATTTCCTAACACAGTGGATTGAGCCATTACAATACTTTCTAGTCATATTCATCCACAATTCTCTCTGAAGCTAAGGCCAAGCCAAAATGCCCAGAATGACTATGGAAATTTGTCTGTGGCAGACCTTTTGCAACACTATTAGTCACAGTGCTATGCTGTAACAGTTATCAACACTGTTTTTGTTTCCTCTCCACTCAAGATTTTCTTTTCTAGTGCCTAGATCTGAAGAAATTTATTCACAAGTTTATAGCATTTTGTTTTTTCAAGAAATTGTGACAATATTGGATAAAATTAAACCTTGGACATATCTCCCTTACTGATATAACATAGTTACAATAGCTTAGCCACGTAAGTGATGGCAACAAGAAAAATAAATTATGAGGGGGCTGAGAAAGTGAAATAACTGTGGACAAATTGTCACCAGAACCCTAAAACTGGAAGAATGAAGTAAAAAGGAAGCCTGCTTCAGTACAGATTGCAGAGCATATTTATTTCTTGTACATCTGAATTATTTCTCATGGAGCATAATCAGGGCCAGTTCCTGCTCAAAACACAATTAAGAATGGAGAAGAACAGATCAACAGATGATTGCAGCATTAATTATGTAGAATTCTTCCTCAAAGCATTATGTGAGAATTTGGGTCCTAATACAATCATTATCTAATGGAAGTTTTTGCTTTTCCACCTTCTATAAAATAGTATTTGATTACTTGAAATAGTCATCAGAGTTGAACACAAAAAGCCACAGCTGGAGCTGCTCCAACATACAGAGTGTTCAGTTAATGAAACCTTACACTTCCTCTTAGTTTGCATTCTACACCCTGAGCAGGAAACATGGGATTTCACTTTGCTGTCTTGTCTCTTTAGATGGATTCACACTCATGCCAATACCAGATTCAGTGCCTTAAAGCACAAGTCAATGTCTCCTCTAATCTATTGCCAGAGCACAGAATGTCCAGATTATAATTAAGCCCTGACCACTTGGTATTTACTTTCATTACACTAATACTGTGAGGCCCCAGTAAGATTGAAGCCAATTGTGTTATGTGCTGTGCACACTCACAGCCACTGCCTGAAAGACCTCAAAGAATAGGGTGAGAGAAAGAATTATTTCCCACAGCAGCAAAAAGATCTTAATTTTGTTGCTGTTCTCCTTGAGGCATTAACCCCAAGAGAGAAGAGGAATCAACCTGTCTCAAATGAGTCATCTGTGCAGAAAAAAGCATAAAATATTCTCTTATCTCCTGTTTTATCTTTCCCTTCCACATTGCTTCTTCTTTCCCAACCAGAATAATAACAACATAAGAGTGAAGTCAGCCCTGGGCAAGGACGTTGTAGTGTCTGCAGCACCAGAAGCAGTGGAAGCAGGCAGGAGTCTCACTCTGTGCTCTGGCTCCTGTAGTCAGAGCAAGCACTTGGCAAAGGTGAGGAGAAGGATTACATCTGTCAGAATAACTTTTATGGGACCCAACTCTTCCAGGAATTGTTTAAAATCCACATAATTCTTCTGAGTGTTAATGCCTGTATTGGGACATTTGCATTAGCAGATAAATGTGCAAGAACACGTTTCCAGACATCTGCCTAGTGATCGCATATCTGAGCAGTTTGCTGAAACTTGGTCTAAGGTCCGTGAGGTCCTTGGGCTCCTGAAATGATTTCCAAGGTTTGTAATAAATTGTGTTGCTGAAGTGTACCATGGTTAAGCAATTCTTGCATGATAGAAACAATATGTGGTGCACTGCACTAAAACCAATCTATGTTATTTTAACTTTCCAGCCTTCAAAAGCTTTCTGAAGGGAACACAGACTAGAGAAGAATTTCATATATATAGAGGCTTTGAAAAAAAGTAGAAAACTTTTGTGAGGATGCCCCCAAATTATCACACCCAAATGATCACCAAATTATCACTTGTCAGTGCAAGACAAGTGGATGATATAATGCTGATCATTGTGCATTGTATTATTAAGAAGTGAGGAATAACAGTGTAGTCTTTAAGGTAAAGGCAGTCTCTAGATTTCTACAGAGCCCTGGTTGAATTGCTTACATCGCTCCAGCTAGGTTCCTGATTTTTTAGCCATGTCAAAGGAGGGAGGACTCAGAGTGTGCAGTGCCACAGGTTTAAGTGGTGGTGATGTCTTGGAAGGAGGAGTTCATCTTCGGGCACAAAAGGCATTGTAGTATTGTTGAGTTTTCCTTCCTGATTGCAGAATTGCATCAGAGTGTGAGTCAACAAAGAAGGGATGTGGGCTTTCAGGATCTTGGGCTTGAATGGGAATGCAAGCCATGAGCTAATGTACTCCATGTGCCTTTCCCTTCTTTCAGGCAGGGAAAACTGCAGGTAGGTACTATGAAGATAAATGCCACAGAAATGCCACAGATACTACTGTCATGGGTATAGATTCAGGGCACAGACTCAGCTTGTTCAGTTCTCTAACAGTGTTATTGTTGTTGTTATTATTATTAAAATTATTAAATTCACAAATTATAATCTATTATCAGGCTACACACTCACTGTACATACTTTGTATGACTAAAGCAATTAAGACACATAAAAAGACCTTGAATTTTTTTAAAATAGGCAAATGGAGGGTATCCCATCCCAGACTCAGCACCTGGCAGAGGGTATGTGCTGCAGTCATTTACTGTGAAATTGAACTTTGTTTTGCTTAAGAGTCCACGAAACTTGTGATAAATTAACTTATGCTGGAGCAGCCACAGCAGGCTGGCAGAAGTACTCAGGACTGAGCATGATTTTTATTGCTCAGTTACCTGTACTCTTAAAAAAATGTTGTAATCATAAATCAATGTAAATTCTCTGCTGTGTTTTACACTGTGTTTCTGGGCTTAATAAAATGTAAAAGGAAAGCTATAGGAAGAAGTGGGAGGGTGCCTAGTTACAGCATATAAAGGCAGGTCTATAAAACATGTTACACAGTTAAAAAGTTACATGCAATGCAATTTTAAGATTGTATGTGCCAAGTGTGTTCATGGTATGCCTTGTGTTATATCAAGTAATTTGTACTCTCTTTGTTTGAAAAGTATTAACTAGTTTTCTAAAATTAAAAAAAAAGAAGGAAAAAAAAAAAAAAAAGAAAACAAACCCAAACCAAACAAAAACCCCAGTCCTGTTGAGAAATCAGGCATCACTTCCATATGGTCTTTGACTTTGTCACATGTAAAGACAATTGACAGAATTGGTTCTGTAAGGCTGTCGATTAGGAGGACCTCTGATAGATGGTATCTTTACTGTAAGTCTGCTCCACACGATGGAAAGGGTATGGAAGGGGGAACTCAGATTCCCAAATCCCCCATCTCCCATTCGAGTCCTTTTACTGCTGGACTGCTGGACTGCTGGATGTGGGCAGGACCTGCTTGCTTCCTGGCTGTGATTCAAGGGACAGTTAAGCAGGGCACAGCTCTGGCTATTCCTGCTCAACCACATCAGTAAGAGACAGACTGGAGAAGCCCAGTTCTGTGCATCTCCCTTGTTCTCACCTGTGAGGCAGGCTCTGAGCACTCTCATGACCCCAGGGATGACTGCAGACACTGGAGGGCTGGGTCCCAGACATTGTGAATACACCAAAGTGCTGATATCTAAAAGGCCTGTTAGGCATTGAAGACTTTGTGAATAAGACTCCGAACTGACACCATCACAGACTTGTCAGTCTTCATCTGAGAGCCTTCTAAGTGTTACTCACCTTCGCTGAGACTTGTTTGCTCAAAAGTTCAATCTAATACAACACATGTAATTGTTTGCAAGATGGGAACCTTCCCATTTGTCTGCAGTCTGCTTTGAGGACAACCACATTGATTTTTCTTGCACTTTTATAATTTGGAATACACTGTATTTAAATGGGAGTTGGGGGGAAGCTAAGGAGAGCAGGTGGAGAAAGACAGAAAGACTGTGCTTATGTGCATATCTGTATTTATCAGATTAAATAAACATATTTTAATAAGTTGATAAGAGAAGGATAATTCAGTTTGGTGCTAGATTTTAATGTAAGAAAAAACTTTGAGATGTTGCCAAGATTATGGCATTGGTTAGAGAAAGGAACCTTCTGCCATCAGTGTAGTTCAGAGTCCTGACTGAATCCTAAGGCTCCAGAGACAGATTTGCAGCTCTGGAAACAGAAACAATTATCAGTGGGAGAAGAGAAAGGAAGCAAAGGAAATGCAGAGACATCTCCTGGCATGCTTAGAGCATGCAGAGCTCATATGTGATTTTATCAGCATTGGTGTCTGGTCTTGCAAGAAACATTTTGAAATAGAACAGTGAAGGAGTACTGTACACACGGTGGTGTGGAGTGAGAAGTGGGGCAGCTTCATCTGAAGGCATCAGAGAAGTCAGTCAGTACCAGAGCAGAGGTGAAAGGTTCACTGGGTAGCTCTAATTTAGAAGGAAATTTGTGCAAATTACAAAAGTGTTTTAAATAATGTTTCACAGGGGAAGAAAATACTGGATTGCCTTCCGTTTTTTTGTAAACAGGAGGAAAGGTGACCAAAATGGATTAGAGTATTCCAATATGAAGATCCTGGATAAACAAACTCAGCTTTGGCCCTTCAGGCTTTCTCAAATGACATGACAGGATATCTAGCACAAAAACAAGCTGAGAAAAGTTCACATTCCAGATACACAGTGACTCATACACTTCCAAAACAGTGTTATAACAAGCTGCTGTCCAAATTTCCTGCTGTATTACATGTAATGCACGTTCAGTGGTGCTGCTGGCACGCTTCCCTGTGAGTCAGTATAGAACCACTGCCCCCATTCAGAGTTAGGTGACCACTGTGCAGCCAGTGCTTCTGTCTCTGCAAACACGTGTGAAACAAATGTCCCAATTCCTTGTAGTCCTCAGGATCCTTTTACAGATGGCAGAGTCTAATTAACCTCTGACACAGTGACCATGTACGAAGATGGACACCTACCTTCTACATTTCTGTGCCCTTCCATCTGATTACAACAATTTTCAGTTGGATTAACATTCATCTGTGGGAAGAACTTAGGGAAGGAGAATGGCAAGTAAGAAGGGAACATCACTTCATAAGGTTTTTCTTTGTTTCAGTACCTAATTCAACGGTATTGTGTCTTAATGCTACGTGTCCTTTCCCATGGACTCTGCTTGCATTGTGTGAAGCACAGGAAACCTGTGGAGAGGTGAGAAGGAAAGTTTAAGAGGAGAGAGTGATAAGTACTGGCCTTAACCATATTGACATGAAGGGATTCAGTGATGCCAGGGAGCAATACAACTTGTCTACTCCACAAGGCCTGAAGTAATCCTCCTCCATGGTGATTTCTCTCTGTTCTCTTTTTCTATTCTGGGTCATACTGTGAATTCTGTGAATTCCTACAGCTGAAGAGAGGCCTTTCAGCCTTTGAGAAATCCTGACCGATGTAGGCGTTTACTGCAGCTTGTAAATGAACTAGAAGAAAGGGTAATAATAATGAACAATTAACAATTTTGAAAATGCAAAAAGTAAGAACCCTGAATACTGTAATAGGGGTTTTCTCTAATCTTTAGGTACCATCAAAAAATATAAAGCAAAAGCTGTGCTTTGTTTTTCTTTCCTTTTAATGTACTGGTGGACCCCTTGAACAAACAACATCACGAGGCTTTTTGTGCTTTCCTAGTAAAACTTTTGCCCTCTGTAAATACCACTGTTTCATACCATGCAGAATTCTGGAAATAAAAAATTCTGTCCTAAGGGCAATTTATTTTAATTGATAGTCTGGCTTGAGTCAAGTTAGAATTTTTCCCAGAGCACATTACCTGTCTCCTGAAAAATAGTGAATTTTTCAAGGTTAGGTGTTTCCTATTGTATGCTTCAAAACCACCTTTGTAGATTTGCATTGAGGGAAGATGGTATTTGAATCTGGTGGAATGCTTTACATATTCATATTGCCTGAAGGCTGGAAACTTTTTATCACCAGAGGAGTAGCAGAGATGACAGTAAAGATACAGGGCAGTCAATGGAAATGAGATAAAAGCAATTGTTGAGATTTTCTTCAAAAATGCTTCCCCACATCCCCCATTCCTTCCCCCCCCCTTTTTTTTTTTTTTTTTTTCTTCTTTTCATGTGGAAGTCTGGATGTCTTTTGTGGAGATGTACTGATCTACAGAGTATGTTGTACTGGATCCAACGGACAGCTCCAATAAGTACAGTTTGATCCCTGAATGGACTTCCCATGTAAATATGGAAAACAACTTTTCATGGCTATAATGAGAAGTCACATGCCATGTCCTTGCAGCTCTGACTAAGGTAACTCCCTACAGAATTTCCTTTTCTACAGCATTCTTACTGGCTAGGTCAGTAAGACCTGATTGTTTCCACAGATCTTACCCTTGGAGATACAACTCTCCCTCCATGAACCTATCCTGAATGGCAAGGCAGTAAAAATTAGGCAGAGTACTGAGAACCTAAATCTGTTGGTTTTTTTAACTTAGAGCTAAGAAGTTCAAGAGAACCGGATAATAATCTGGTTTAGTCCTGAATGGTTTAGTCCTGAATGATCCAGATAACTTCTTACAACCATTCTTTTTTTTTTGGCAATGACCTTTCCATAACACCACCCTTAAAAATCTAGTATTAATCAGACAAGCAAAGTTGCAAATAGAGATACTGAAAGATGAAGAAAGGACATGATGGGCTTTTATAGTAGTGCTTGTTTTCTGTTTCTGCAGAAACAGGATCTATAACGTTTATTGATGTCTGGAGATCTCTGGGTGTGTCCAGCTATACTCCGATGCACACAATAGCTGGAAAAATTGCTGCTGCAGCCTTGGAAAAGATGACTTTTCTTCACAATTACAGTTAATTTAAACAACTGCAAGACACAAACCTAAGATCACAGCTGACAACACAGCAAATAATTAGGGATGCTCTACCTTCTGGGACATATTAATGAGTCATATTAAATAGTTATGCACTCACATTACATAAGAGTATTTGTGTACTTCATTACATGACACTCAGAAAACCCAAACAGACAAATAAGAAAACAGAGAATAATGCAACATACAAATACCTTGGAAAGGAAAATAAATAAAAGCTGTGGAATAAAGAGTGCTATAAAAAGTGGTAAAACTGTTGCCAGAGACCTTGTAGCCTTTTGCACAGGTTTACAATTGTGTTCGATCCTCCTTTGGTTTCTCATGGGACCTTTGTCCAGCTTTGTCATTCTTTATTATGAGACTGACATCAGTCAGCTGGTTTGTAGCCAGTTGCACTAATAATAAACTGGCAGGGAGCTCAGAAATTACTGGAACTATTTGGTCATCTTGAAACTGAAAATGAAAGACTATTCCAAAATTCTTGAAAGCAAAAATCCCCACTCTTAAATGCCTTTTCTATAATAACTGTTTCACAGCATAAAAAGTCTACAAAGTTCAAATTGTTTCAGTTTATTTAGTGCTACATTTGCCTTAAAAGTTGTAAGGAGTTCCAGCCAAGAGAAGACATCTCCTCCAAGAGGGATTCATTTAATATCAGCAAATAAAAATACATATTGTGGATATTGTGGAGGATCCAAACCTTCAAAGCTGTAGAAATAATTTATTAAGGAGAATGACATTTTGTACCACCACATTGCCTACTGGATTCTACTAACATACTCCATTTGTCCCTTAAGGTTAATAGTCAATTGTGGAGCCATTAACAGAGTGGGTAGGCTTTTGCATCAGCTACATGAGCAGAGTGTGTGATGTGTGCTGTGAGTTGCATGTTTGACTGACCCACTTGCAGGTTTTTTTAAGAAATTCAGCTCTCTTTTGCTGAGGTCATTCACTTACAGCTTTGCAGCTCTAACCTCACTCCACAGGAATATGTAGTGACTGGCTGACTGCTTTTTAATATCTGGCTCTTGATAGACCTTGCTGAAATTTGGGACTATCTTACTAATGTTCTTGTGAAGGTGGAAACACTGATACAATATTTTTCTCTGTCTTTGCACCTCTAGGTTTTTGCGTGGAACTGCCTGAGGAACAAATCCTGAGGTAGCTTTTGCTGCCACACTGTCTTTCTATTCATATTCTATTATTTCTGTGTGCTCAGGAAGGCATTTTATCTCCTTTGGAAGTCTCCAAAGTAAGAACAGCAAAGCAGTCCACAGTTACACCAATTTTAGTCAAGATTTTCTATTTGTCAGCTGGAAAGCAGCCCCCTCAGGTGTGTCTGGAAGCTGGATACAGCCTGGAGCAGCCATGGCTATACCGGTGTTATGTCCAGCTCAATTCACTCACGATGTTCCCACCCCTCCCCTGGCAGTGGGAAATGCCCCTCTGGCATTTGCTCAGGCCAGGCAGGACACAAGATGAGCTCAATATCCCTAGAGCCAGAACCTAGACGTGTCCCAGGCTGCCAAGCTGACTGCCACCACTGACTCCTCCTCTCGGTGGACTGGATATCACAGGAAGCACTGATCACAGCCCAGCAAACTTCATGACCAAAGAGTACCTCCAGGGCTCAAGCAACAGTGGGTTCGTGCGCATTATTGTGCATGCTGTGTGTCAGTGGTGCCCTCTCCAAAACAGGTCAGCACCAGAAATGTCTTTAGATGCCTAAAAGAGACTCACTCTTTCTACTTGAGCTGTGCAGGTCAGCGGCTCCTCTGAGAGCCCTGATGGGCTACACAAGTGTCCACTCACCTACTGAAGAACTGTCATCAGGACTGCCACAACAGGGACAGCCGGCAGTGACAGTAAGCAAAAGTGGATTAGTAAGTCTAAAATGCAGGGTGATATAATGACCAAAGTGATGGGGAAACCACACTTTGAAGTGAGGAGGAAACCACAAAAAATGGAGTTCTGAGTCTTCCATGACTTCATCTATACTTTGGCTAAACATTTTAAAATAAACGTGGTCAAAAAATTCACAGCTTCTCTCCTGCTGTTGGCTTGAGGTTAGTGGCTCTAGTCAGTAATGAAGGTAGTGAATTGCATGGAAATTCACACAGCACACAGAAGAGGAAAGATCTTTTAAAGCTCTGTGACCATTTCTTACAAGTGTTTTTGAAGAGGACAGAGTGCCCTTAGTGGGTTTTTTCTTCCTCAGAAATACATAACAACATCTACACACAACAGACTATTCACCAAATTTAGAAGTTAAGCTTGGTGCATACTTTCCATGTGGTTCAAGTGCTACAAAATACTCCACAGAGAAAAGCTACTGACAAATAACTAAAATGCAAAGAACAAGTACATAGGGGCCCACAGTGCAACGACACACAAATCCCAGAGTCTGAGTAATTTTTTGCCCAAGGAGTCAAAACAACAAACCAAGATCCACCCTGGAATGCCATAGCGAGCTGAGGGTGCTTCAGAGGTGTATTCCTCTATGAGCTATCACTGCATGAAAAAACCCAAAACCAAACTAAATAGCACTCTTTGTCCCCACTCCCCCAAGGGAAAAAAAAAAAAAAAAAAAAAACCAAGAAAATTTTAAAAAGGCACTTCCCATTTACCCACTTATGTCCTGTGTTTTACTTTGGAGCTCACCATTTCAGTGAGTTTTAAAAAAAGTAAATTTATTATTTCACACTCAACAATACAGCATACAAACTGTGATGCAGGTCCAGCTGCATCTGAGTAACAGCTGCTGAAGTATACCCAGATCCTTGCATGGAAAGCAGAGTCCTGCTGTTTCTCATAGAATCTTCCCTTAACTGCCAAAACCTTTTCAAAAGCAACTTCTCCAAGGGCTGAACCAGTGCCCACTGAAAGCAAAGGGAAAGATTCCTATTGATGGCAAGTATCCCAAGTAAGCCAGAGGCTTAGATTGCCCTTGCCAGAAAATTGTTTATGTGCATTTTGATGACTTCTAAAGCTTCTCTTTTTGTAGTTGTCTTTCATATGGATCTTACCATGTGATTATTTTCCAGTCACTTCACATACTGGGTAAAGTGAGGTTGATATGTTTCTATCCCTGATTCAACAGAGAACATAATTTTATCACATTAATTTTTATAAGACCTGCTGTAGTCAGGGTGCACGGGGAAGCATATGCAATGTTTAAACATTCTGCTGTCCAGTGGCCTGATTTTCCCTGTATAAACACATGGGATGAAGGTAAAAGACTCAGTCATGTGTTAAAGAAAACGATGTGGTGCCCTCACAATAAAACCACAGAAGCCAGGTTTTTCACAAGCTTACTCTGTGGTTGAAATTCACTTGCAGTTTGTCCTCAGAGGTAAGTATAGACATTCCAGTGCAGATTGGAATTGTGGAATTAAATGGGACAGTCTCTTAATTCTCAGGGAAGGTGTGGAAGCTTGTGGTCACTTACATTCTTCACTGATTCCACTAAATGGCAATTTAATACCAAGGTGCAAATCAGGTGAATAAACCTGCCTGAAAGGGGTTCACTGGGGCATGAGTTATCTACGAAAGCAGACAGGAAAGGAATGAAAAAACGTGCACCTTTAGGTAAGACCTTATTTCTGGAGAAGCTGAAGCCCATCACTAGTGCAATTGCTACGATGGGGTAGCTGGCTGCCTACAGAAAGTTGTATAACACATGCACTCAGAGAGCAAAAACTGTCCCCTTCTGTTATTCTTTAAAGAAACTTATTTTCTTCTGTCAGAGTAGAAGCGGGAACAGTTCATGCAGTTGCAACTCATATTTTCCATATTTTTATATGGACCATATAGACCAAAGTTGTTTTAGGCCAGATCAGTTCGTTTAAAAAAAACACAACACCCTCCTGCCACTGCCTTAATAGCAAATTTTATTACAACTTTGATACCACAACTAATTATTCAGAGAAAAAAATCACAATTAGCAGGAGTTTGGCCGTAGCGTTTATCCCCAACTTTGCACTCCTTTGGTATACAGTGTATCAAGAGGACAGAGAGGATGACACTCGAACCTGAGCCAACCCTGTAAAAATAGGGAGCTAGCGGCATCATAAACGCTGGAATTATTTTAGAAGGCTTAATAAATCTAGTCTTAGGAACACCAGTCAAAAGTAATCTGCTCATGGCAAGTTCCACAGAGGCAGGATATGATCTTTTGTCTATTGTTGTGAATCTGGCAGTACCCTAAATAGCAGCTATATTTCCATAACAGAGGACTTTAGTCATGCAAATCCTCCCCCTCAGGCCCAAGGATGTCAGACAGGGAAGGTGAGATTCAGCCTTCCTTTAGTGAAGAGTGTGACACCTCTATAGAAGAAATGCAGAGCAACCATGGGCTCTTCCAAATTCCAAACACAAAAAGCCAGCACAAAGTGTTCCTGGAAGACACAATCATCTTCATTGTCTCTGCTACTCTGTACCAGCCAGATCCCTTGAACTCTTATGCTGGAAGGTGAAGGGATGTACAAGAGTTTTCTTAGGCTAACGTGGGCTCTTATTATTAAAAAAACCCAAAAAAACCCAAAACGCCAAAAAAACCAACCAACCAACCAACCAACCAACCAAAAAGAAAAAAAAAAAAAAAAAAAAAAAAAAAAAAAGGACGAAAAAAGTATTCATTGAAGAGAGAAATAAAAAAACAGCAAATAGCCTTTCTTCTTTTCCCATGACAGGTCTGTAATTTGAATCCCCTGTGGTAATTTTGTAAATCAAACTTCTTTTGCTCTAAGAGAAGAAGCCAGATGGGCAGTGGGGCAATGTCTCTCTTTGGTATGGCATTTGGTATCTAGCCTGGTACTCAAAGCTGTAGGCATTTCCCTTCCCCTGCTATTGCAGCTGAATGACTTTGCTGTGCTGATTTGAAACGACCTGACTAATCTCAACTTCCTCTAACAGTTTAATGAAATGTCAGAAGTTAACACTGTTCACAGAACTGAAAAAAGGCCATTCAAACAATAATGAAAGGAAACACATGGACAGCAGTTTTTAAACAGTTTTGGGCTATTGGAAATAATTCAATGAGCTTTAGTCAAGCTGCAGTACAAGCATACTGAGATGCGACCCAAAAAAAAAAAAAAAAAAAAGCATTTTTCATCTGGACTGTTTAATATATTTCAGGATTACAAAAAGGACATATATAAGAAAAGCGATAATTAGGTAAATTTGAAAAAAAAGAGATATCCTTCCTGCCCCTCTTGGATCATCTGGTGTTTGGAAATACAAACAACAGAGCAACGGTTACGTGGCACTGGTTCCACCATCTGAAATTACAGCAGGCAGAGGTAGCAATGATCTGGCAAGTTGAGTCCTGCTCCTTTCCAAAAGAAGTTTAATGGTGTTCTCAAGTGCAAAGGAATTGAATACACTGATCATGATTCCAATCTGGTAGAATACCAACTCAGAGGAAAAAGCTTACACTGTACTCCCCCATTAAGCACAGTACAATGGGCTAAACCAAACACGTCATTGCTTTGTCCATCACTAGTATTTTACTTCCTCTTAAGAAGTTATTGAAGTCTACTAAAATAGCATATTTTAGTAAGCTCCCAGATTTTGTGACCTGCCCACTGGAATTATTTTTTGCTTCCAGCTGAAGGAGAGACACGGTTTTGTTGGTAGCAGTACCAGTTATTGCCAAGCACTAATCCTTCTCCCGTTATTAATTTTTCCTCAGGTAGGTATCTTCATATGTTATAAAGGTGACAGATGTTTAGTGCAGTTGTCCTCTGAAGCACAACATCCTGTAAGGCAAAACCACGCTTTCTAGAGGCTACCATCTCTCTCACCTCCCTCACTACCATTTTACTGTAGAACCTGGAGACTGCAGCATCAGTCTGGCTCTTGTACATAGTCTCTAGGACTTCCCATAGTGCAGACTGTACATCCTTTGACTGCCTCAGAATTCCAGGAAGTCTCTCCTCCTTCCCATCACAGCTTCAGCTGTGATGTAACTCAATTATACTGCTGCTGCCTCTCAGCTTTCCAGACATCCATGGGTGGATGGATATAAACTTTGTTTAGTAAACTCTACAAAAGAGTTTAATCAGCCTTAGGGATGACTACAGGCTCATTAACACTTGCCCATAGTTGAGCACTCAAAGTTGAGAGATGCCAGCTTAGAGCAGTAATGGGGAACCAACTACTCTGGCAACCTTCTGACTCTCCAGCTCACTCCCTATGGAAAAAAAGGTTCCATGAATACGTAAAAGAAGACAACACTTGCGCAGAAGCTTGGTGGAGAAGGGAGCAGCCTGAAGGTTGGGCAGGCAAGCTATCAACACCAGAGTTCAGTGCTGCAACCAAATGCCATTACCTTCATGTATTTTTGCACTAGGCATTGGAAAGGCTGAACCTCTAAGAAAACAGGCAATGTTATATAAAATATCATTCCGAGACCCTATGTTTACATGACACAACGTTTGAAACCTAAATGTTCATATTTGCTGCACAGGTCTTTTGAGTTAATGATTTAGTACATTAGCATTACATTGCCAATCCAGACAGAATGGGAAAAAATTACTTGTAGGAACAGATGCAGCTGTGAGAGACTGGAAGAACAAAGGAAAAACTGAGAGCCAGTAAATACAGGAGAAATTATGAAGATCACTAGAAGCTGGAAGGAAGAATGTGGGCCACAATAACTTTACAAAATGATGCTAGGCCATTACAGAGAAGGCAATGAGATTAGTACAAGCATATAGGGAAGGTAGTTCTTTTCTAAGAGAAGAAATGTCCTAAGAGAAGACAGACTTATAAGCCATAGCATCTGTCCTTGTCTTTAGAAAATAATTCTGTTCCTCACAACACTCCCACTGAAAAACGAATCCCTTGGCATCAGTGCTCAAAGTGTATAATAACCTACAGACACGTCCACAAATTCACTACACAGGCATGTCCACAACTGCTCTTGGAGCTTCCTGGGAATTCCCCTGGCTACTTACACTTTGGCAATTTTAGAAGGTCATGCTGGGTTAACGCCTTACGTATCCTGAGATCTGGATTTTAGCATGATGGTATCAGCACAGAGGATTGACTGCAGCTGCTCAAACCTCATGAAACAAAAATTTCAGTTTGCATCACTGAGTTATCACATAAAATGGGGGGCTGGATTGACAGAGCGCAATGAGTTAGGGATGGTGCCAAACAAGGAGCTGGTACTGCTAGGAAGAAAACCTTAGATTCTTAGTCAATGCCCAGAGACAGAAGTGTTTCACCTCACAAACTACTTCAGCAAAGTTCAAGTGTAAAGACATAATTCAGTATTTCCAACAGAAATTATTTTTCTTCTGTGAAAAGGTAATAAATGACATCTCACATTACACCACTGGGTCAATATATTACATTCTTTGCTCTGCTAAACTACATGATGATATCCTGGAACACAGAATCTAAGGAAGTGAAATTAGCTGGCCATCACTGCAGATGAAGTGTGGGTTTGTAAACAACTACATTTTGTACTTGCACTAAAAGAGACACTGCAATCTACCTCTGGCGTTTTAGAGCATTTAAGTTTCCATTAAATTTTAAGGTATTATTTAACTCAGGATGCTGACAAGAGAATTCCCAAAAATGCCAATCTACTTACACACTCCTGACTTGCTTCTTATGCTTGTGAAAATCTCAACCGCATGTAATAAAATTAAAAAATACTTTCTCATAAGAAAGTATGCTTCAGGGGATGACAGTGTAATGAAATATTTGCTATCACTCTACTGCTTACCAGTTTGTAACTCAAATCACAGGTTTTACAGGCTTGTATAAATAAACAGTGCAGGAAGAACCTATCTCTGTAACACAGAGCTAAAACAGTCTTCTATAAATGTTCTGAATAATTTCCTTCTAAATTTTAGCTCAGCCATTGTACACTGCATAACTGAAAAAAGAGATAGATACAAGATGCAATGAGGACACTTCGCCAAGAATTCTGTCTTTCTTAAGAATTTATGTGGACTACTAGATCCTAACAATTTAATTCTGCTAAAATCAATGGGTATTTTACTATCAGCTTCAATGACAAGAATATAAATAAAGGAATCATATTCAAATGGAACATGGAAGGACATAATAAAATTTCATTACCTGCATTCATCAGGGTTTGTACCTAAATTAAGCACTGAACCTATAATAAATAAGCACAAGAGCTTAATGTGAATAAGCCAACAATGCTAGGAAATCTCTATGTTTTGTCCTCTCCTTTTAGTTTTCAAGTACTTCTCTTGTAAGAGTCTACACAGGAGAAAATGACCAGGATGGGACAGATAGTTCTCTCTAATACAGAACAGATGATGGATGTATTCTCCAATTCTGATGTAAAGGCACAGCATGTTTCACATTGTATTCTGCAGATAGTATTCCAAACCCATATAATCTTGTATTTCATACAAATCAAAGGATATTTAGGAAAGTGAGTGTCCTTTACACAGTCTGAGGAGCCCAAGTAAAACAAATAGATTTAAATTATCACCAAAAAAATTCACATAATTTTCCAGAGAAGCATGGTAATAACCTATGTTTTTCACTGTCTTTCTATGAAAATATGAACTCTTAACCTGCAAGTTAATTATCTTTTCCAACTCCTACTTCACAAATATTGCACCACTCCAACTTTTTCATCTTTTACTTACTTTGGAATTTAGTATTGCTCGGAGTTCTTTTTCAATTATTCTACATTTGTTGATTATTTTAATGCACTGCAAATCTGCACAAGAGGAGCATCTACTCTCTCTCCAACCACAAAAATGACATTCCATTAGTGTCTGGCAACTTAATTACTGCATGTTTTGGGTTAAGACACAGAGTTACAGCAGGTAGATGAAAGAAGGTGTCTAGGTGCTTATGCATGTACACCCTCTTAATTCGTAAACAAGAAGTTAAAAAAAACAAACTACTCCACAACAGTATCTTCCCAGATTCTTCCAGCTTCTGGTATAAATTATTTAAAACTTAAATTCTTTCACTTCATCCACAATTCTGAAGACTGCTGGCTTTGTCTCTCTGTTCACATCCAAAATGTCTGGAGTAACGTAGTGGGGAAGTGAGAGACCACCAGAGGAAGACCCTATAAGGGCAGGCCTGTGATGAACAAATGCTGTGTACACCATGCATCCATAAAAACCACATGCAAATCCTGACAAGACAACTTCACAGCACATAATAGCCCAGTAACAGAGTTGAACTGAGGTCAAGCCTGGAATTACTGATTTTAATTGTCTCCTTCTAATTTTTTTTATCCTCCTGGCTTTTTTGTATTGTAAGATCACAAATAAGTTGTGTACATATTGGTTCTGAATAAAACACTGAAACATGAGTTTATTGTTTCTCGTTGTTGGAACTTCCTAGAGGAAAAATATTGCCAAAACAATTTAATAGTGTATTCAAAATTAAGAGTGCATTTTGACCCAAGTGACTATAAATTAACCTAAAAAAAAAAGAAGAAAGACAATAAATTCTTCATTTTCCAAACAAATCAGGAAAATAACTGCAACAAAAGAGCATTTCAAAGAGTCACTGAACAATACTGAGAAAGTATGTCTGCTAATCAAGGTAAGGACAGCTCATTCAGAGGAAAGACTTCCACAGCTTGAGGCTGGAAGCTGTGTTTGGAGAAATGTGCTGTAAAATATTAAAATATTTGAGCGTCGTTAATTTTTGATATACCTTCAACAAAACCAGAACTCCATTTCACTTCTCATAAGATTGTGACTTCAGAGAAGCAAGACATGTTTCCTGTAAAGCACTTGAATGATGTGTTTCAAATTTG
Source organism: Onychostruthus taczanowskii (assembly GCF_017590055.1). Classification (NCBI taxonomy): domain Eukaryota; kingdom Metazoa; phylum Chordata; class Aves; order Passeriformes; family Passeridae; genus Onychostruthus; species Onychostruthus taczanowskii. The sequence continues at coordinate 124,531 of NW_024506221.1, read as the reverse complement.
TTTCAAAGGTGAAACTTTTCCCGAGATCCTCACATGTAGGATGGTCCTCATGCCTCACAGTGTTACTCAAGGCTGTTGCCAAATATCGCAGTACCAATTGTGACAACCACGGGAGAAAGGGGAGTTTTCACAATAGGAATTGTGCAATCAGATTAGCCAGTCCAAGGAGGATTATAAAGATGTGAATAATCAGTGCGGGCCACGTCAGCTGCCCAGCACGGTGCAGGGAGATCATGTAGATGAGTGATGGATACACGAACACAAAGGCCAGGCCACATGTTGCTCCAGAGTATCTGAGGAAAGGGAGGGAAGAGGAGAAGAAAAAAAGAAAAAAAAGAATTAATGCTTTGCATTTATTCTTATTTCTTGTTGTCATTTCCCCACGCCAAACCAATGAACAATCTGGAAGAATACTGACTATCTGCAATCAATAAACATCAATTTCTGTTCCTTACTGACCTCTACCTCCTTCACTAGCACTTAATTACCACTCTCTGTGTTGTTCAGCCCCCTGCTTGCTTGTACCGGCACTATGGCATGGCTCTGTCCTTTCAGCCACACCCTGTGATGCTGTTGGGGACCAAATCCCTTACTTAAGCCTTGATGCTTCTATCTTCTTTGGGGAAATTTGTCAACATGCAGCAGAAAGAGACGTAAGAGTGCATCCTCTATTACACATCTTTTACTGTCAGAACTGCAAATCTCATTGCACCCCAGCCATCTGAGAACACAGATTAAACCATTTAAATATAGAAATGTTTCTGAATCTGCAATTCTGATTTTAATTTATTTACTGAGCTTCTAGCAAATCTTCACACCTAAAAGGAACAAAATGTCCTTCTGGTAACATGATCAACCACAGCAAGGGAAACATTTAACTGTTCTTTTTCTAACCTATCCCTTGTTTACAAAAATTTTCTCATAACTTTCACCTACTAAGAAGCCAAATTTTGTTATTAAGTAACAACATATTTTGTTTCATATATTTGAACATTCCTTTCCAAGGAATGATCAGTCTGGTTGCAAGCATGCAAGTTAGACTGCATAAAGAAAATTTATCTGCTGGACACCCACTATTCAATGTGTTTGGTTACTATGCACAATATAGACACATCAGAAGAGATAAGCACCAGTTTGCAAACAGCGGTATGTATTGCACAATGTTTAAACAAATTAGGTATCAGGAAGAAGAAATTCTCTCCTGTCAGGGTGCTGAGGCATTGGAACAGGTTGCCCAGGAAAGCTGTGGATGTGATGTCCCTGGAAATGTTCAAGGCTAGGTAGGATGGGACTCTGAGCAACCTGGTCTAGCAGCAGGTGCTCCTTGCCCACGGCAGGAGGTTGGAACTAGGTATCTTCAAGGTCCCTTCCAACCATAAGGGCCATTCTATCATTCTAAGAGTCTGTGATGACAATTAACTTGACCATTTCTATTACTGGAATACAAAAAAATTTACTACAAGGAGAGACAGAAGAAAAAGAGGAAATGGGGAAAACCTTCAAAGATCAGCCACTGAGCAAAAGTAAGTTATTTTGCTACTTTGGTCAGACCCAAACCTGTCATTCTGGTTTTATAATTGCAGATTTCGCTATTTTTAAACACCTCCCTCTCCTGGTTGCTTTAGGAAAGATGCAAACCAAGAATAAATGACAATGCATATAAATATGTTGACATCAAACATAGTAAAGTAAGACTCCTTATTATTTCCTCTAATATTTTCTCATTATGGAAATCCTAGCTTTTCATCAACATAGTAAATTTGAGATATCATTTAGAGGCACTTTGATGCCACTTGCTTTCTTGGATTTTTATTATGGACCTTCAGTTCAGGTTGAAATGGTCTGAATACGAAACAGAAACATTGGGAGAAGTACACAATAACAAAGCAACTTTTCTTCTGGTACCATACTCATTTATGAGTAGAGTTACAAGGTCCTAAGGTACAGCTCTGGTAAAACTCAACCACCTCAGACACAGAGGCAGAATAACAGATGTCAGAACTTTGCAAGCTGATTGTTTACCCACCAAATCATTATTTTACAACTTAAGAAGGCATAAGCTTCACAAAATATAAAGGTACAATTATTAGTGCTCCTTTTCAACATCAAGACACAAATATAGTAACACCACAGGGAAGCTCACTGCAAGTAACACTCACCTTATGATACCTCCTATATTTGGATAAAATCTTGCCATTGCTACTCCAGCTCCTACAATGGCTAGGTTCAGGATAAGCACATGGAAAAGGCTACATGAAAGTGAGGAAAGAGTGTTAAAATCTGTTATATTTTTTACAAAATACCACCACTGGCCATCATTTACTCTAATATTTAACTGGTACATGGATGGTGCTTTCATTTGCATGACTCACTCTATTAAAGCTAATTAATTTCACAGCAAACATGTCATCTACTGAATATTCAGAGTGCCAATTTCTAAATATCTAGTATTTTGACTCAAAATATTCTTAAGAAATAAGAATGTGTAATTTGGCAATTCTTACGAAAAACATCATACATGGTACTCAACACTCAAGTATTTCAGATGGATATTCAAATACCAAAGAAACAATACTGTATAACTTAATTCCCACAAGAAAAAATTAGCTTGTTTGCAGAATGAGCTGAATTGCTCGAAGTGAACTAATGGAAACCAGAAGAAAGGCAAAGATGCATCAAGTGGAAAACATTACAAACACTATTAAAATTTGAACTCTACTGCATTTTGATAGAGGACAAACATTTAAAATGTTGGATGTATTACAGTATATGAACTGCAATGAACTTCCTTGCTCCTGCCCTATTTATGCTGAATTTTTTTTACAAATAATTTCCTGTCGCTTTGCTTTTGCATTAAGGATAAGAAAAATGGAGGTTTTCTGTTCTGCAAAGACAGCTTTTACTGCATCAGACATTCAGTTATGCACAGAGCTGAGACTCAGGAAAGTATCACTTTTCTTTCGGGAATATGAAATGTTGGCATATTTTAGCATAAGGTAAAGTCAGGAAATAGAATAAAAACCTGTGATATTTTGGTCACACAGCTGTTTCTATGAAGGGAAAAAAGAATTCTCACAGAGGAAACATACATACACTTACAGGTTCTGTTTATTCTTCTGGAGGGTATGATTTCCTAAAATATACAAAACCTGTAAGCCAAGGCTAATTTTTTCTTCACTGTAGAAAGTATGTGTATTACGGAGGATCTAACTAACTAACAAACTTTTAAGCAGTGACAACTTCCATGGCTATGGCTAAAAGGCTGCCTGCCAGTTTCCAAGTTAGGAAGAAAGATTAAAAGACATAGAATAGTCTTATTAAAGTTCAGGGAAATGAAGGCAATTAAAGCACAAAGGAATAATTTAAGCTATGTACTGTTTTTGACCTTCAATCTTTAAAATTTGTTTCAAAAAGACAAAAAAAATCTTCAATTTTTTACATTACATTTTTACAGTGGTACAAGAGGGGTACCTTAGAGATCAACAATTGCAATGAGACCACAGCAGCTGTATAAGATTAAAAAAAACTTAACTGAATATAAATCTGGTAAGACCCCATGAACAAAACATAAAATCCCAAGAATCAGACTTCTTAGGGACCGAATTTGTACACCTCTCTAATACTGCTAAGGAAAGCCAGTTAACAGACCTGTTCCCAAAAAAGTGTCTGCCATTAAAAACAACTTCCTCTCTCCTACACGTGGCAGATTGCAAATCTTAATATCACACAATCAAAGCAGAAAGTTTATGGACACAGAAAATGACAGCACTTCTTCCACTCTCTTTTTGCTGAGATTATTTTTTTAGCAAGAGGGACTAAAACCAGTGGAGGCTTACTAGTTCAAAAATGTTCTGCAAATTTGTGTCAGTTCAGAGTATTTTAGCAGAAAACCTGAAAAATCTCTGAAGTATTTTATTCTGGCATGCTTTGAAGACGTGATTTTGTTGTTCAAAGCTGTTGTTTAAAAAAAATTACTTCTAGATTCTCTTAAATTTTGGAAGTAAATAGGAGTGTCTGTATCTCTGGTGTGAATTGAAACACTTCTCAATTTCTTGATCTGGGAAAGGATTATTGGGTTGAGGGGGGGACAATGTGTTCTGGCTCAATTGAAAACAATTGAAAAAAATTGGTCCTCAAATGCTGAAGTCTCCAAAGCAATTCAGTACTTGTAGAGTAGTGATTTGCAGTTTTCATTGTCAAAATTAATCAGATTCCTCAAGAACAATACCAAAATCAGAAGGTCTGAAAAGGCTTTGCACCTATCTGTTTCAATGTGAAAGATTACACTGCATTCCTTCCCTGGAATGTCATTGCTCCTTTCTTTACCTTTTGAAACAGCCTGAGTTGTAACCATGACAGTGGACAACAGGTATTTAACCAGCAAACCCTTTCTTTTACCCAGGAAGATAGTCACAGCTCAGCTGATCCCCAGGATGGGGGAAAAGTCTTGATCTTGATGGAGAGAAAGGCATTACCATTTATTAAAAAAACCCTACCCTTCTGAATAAAGTAAAATCTGATACCTAGGGCTACAAGGAGCTACACTATTTGAGACAGTACTTTTCTTAAGACTCTAGAGCTCCATGCAGGTATGGAGCAGGACAAGCATTTCTCATAGCCCATGACATTTTAGTAAGTCCTGAATTGTTCAAGTTTAGCCTGACTTTACTGGCTTACAGTAAAATTAATGTTCACAACACATTGCAAAAGGACAGTCAGGAAAACAGCATTTGGAGGCAGGGGAAATAACCACACCACTGCTTACTACAATTATACGAAGAAAAGTATTTAGAGGACATAAGAGATTAGAAAAGATTTGGCCTGTTTGTGCTTAATCATCCTGGTCACGTACAGGTGTTTTCTAAGTGGTGTAACTTTCTCCATCACGGTCAATGGCAGCAGAGCTGGGTGGCCCATGCCAGGGCTGGACTGTCTGCCTGGGCAGCCTGGTCAGGGCTGCTGCTCTGAGGCACAGGTTGGGTTGCCTGAAGGAGGCTATAATTCGCAAAGGAAGCACACCCATGGCAAGTATTTTATATTCTGTCCTCAGTCTCCACACTCTCAGCTGGGCAGATGAAGACTCTAGCTCTTTTCTATAAAGGGAATCACTGCTCACCTGCAAAAATCCTGCAATCCCACAAAAATGGTAATGGAAAGGAGAAGAAAAAAAGATTAGAAGAAAATGCAAACTTTCCCCTAAGTCTTTCTTTTTTTCTCTCCTGGCAAGGTTAACCTTTCAGATTGACAGAGTGGAGAAACAACCTTGTATGCCAGAAGATCATTGAAGGGCTTGCTCCACCAAATTCCCTCCCACTGAAGTGGTAGTGGTAGCTACACTTAAGTCACTGAACAGCAGTGACCATATATATCAATTTAATTAACATATATATCTAATTAACATCCTCAAAGTAAGAATCATGTAAAAAACAGTGAAACCAAATCCTAGCACAGGAGAAATTTAAAGACAGAAAATTTTAAAGAAGATTTTAAATCCCCTCAAGTTTTAAGTTCTCTCAGAAGTTTGAGACTCAGCATGGAGTCACAGGATGAGCACACACAATAAGGGAAACTGGAAAGCAAGGAAAGAAGAAAATCAGGATCACCCAAATAAGAATTTTTGAGAGGTTTCTGTATCTAAAAATGCATTTTCTTCCTGGAAATCTCACTCAAGTGACATTGGTCAAAAGACAATGAATCACAACCTTTAAGAGAAGCTAGGCAAAGATTAGAAGAAGAGCAGACAAGCAAACATGCATGCAAACAGAAGAAATGTATTTCATTGCATCAGAAGACACACATCTCCAGGAGAACTGGCAGGTCTGCTGGGCTACCATGGAGTAAAGGGATGACAACTATTAAGGAAAGCGAAGTGATTTCTGCCTATCAGCTTATTTCACCTCTCAGAACAGGAAAGATGTTAAAAAGTTTTAAAAAATCCTAAGATGATTGTATAAAGCTCTTTATGGACACCATATAATTAATCAAGGGAATCTCTGTCACAAATATTACTGTAGCAAAGAACCAGTAACAATAATAAAAACTGGCTTTCTGTACATATAAGATCCAGAGTCAAGCAAGAAACAGCAGATAAAGCACATGCATCTGGCCCTAAATCAGTTGTTAAATGACGCCATTACAAACATATCTCATTTTAGAAAAGAAAGCAATTACTCAATACACAGAATTTTGGCCTTCCTTAACAACACCAGGGAGAGCAGAGAGAATGAACAGTTCCTTGGGTTTTGTCCCAGTACATAATTTTCCCTCTCGTAATCCGTTTACTAACATACATTTTGCAAAATAAAAGAAGGAATTAGGATGTCTTCTCTCATTTCTAAATCTTTTGCAGGAAGTAGAGAAAGGCAGAAGGATTTGTGGATTGAGTGCACCATCAGCACCAATCTGTGTATGATGCAGTGGACATGTTAGAAGGAAGGGATGCACCTCAGGGAGCTCAGCAAGGCCAAGTAAAAGCCTCCTACACCCAGATCACGGCAATTCCAGGCACACCCACAGGCTGGGCAGAGAAGTGCTTGAGAGCAGCCCTGTAGAAGAAGGTCTTATGGGTAGTGGCTGGTGGAAAACTCACCATTAGCCCACAGTGAGTGCTCCCAACCCAGAAAGCCAAGGAAATCCTGGGCTGTATCCAAAGCAGCGCTGGCCAGCAGATTGAGAGAGGGGTTGTACCCCTCTGCTCTGCTCTGCTGAGACCCCACCTGGAGCACTGCATCCAGCTCTGGGGTCCCCAGCACGATGACAAGGAGTTGTTAAAACAAGTCCAGAGGAGGGCCAGGAGGTTGGTGAGAGGGCTGGAGCACCCCTGCTGTGAGGATAGGCTGAGCGACTGGGGCTGCTCAGCCTGGAGGAGAGAGGATTGTGCGGGACCTCACAGACACCTTCCAGTATCTGAAGGGGCCTACAGGGAAGCTGGAGAGGGATTCTCTGACAGGAACTGGAGTGCCAGGGCAAGGAGGAATGGGTACACACTGAAAGAGGGAGATTTAGGTTATATATATGGAAGAAACTGTACTGTGAGGGTGATGATACAGTAGAACAGGTTGCCCAGGAAAGCTGTGGATGCCCCACCTCTGGAAGTGTGCAAGGCCAGTCTGAATGGGCAAGTATTCAAGGCCAGTTTGTATGAGTAACCTGGTCTAGTCAAAGCTGTCCCTGCTGATGGCAGCGGGACTGGGACTAAATGATCTTCAAGGTCCCTTCCAATCCAAACCACTCTATGATTCTATGTGATGATGCCTGTAAGAAGACTACTGTGTCTAGCATGTGTACACGTGTCTTTGATTTTAAGATAGGCAGAGACACAAGTCACTGATACATGTACGTAAGAGCAAGGAGAATCCTCTTTCTTAGATTCAAGGATGCTTTTGCTCTCGTCCTGACTGTTGGAAGACAAGACTCTCATTTCCTTTCAGATAAGCAAGCTCCCACTGCTCAGCTTATGTCTACTGGGAAACCGGGAAAATTGGAAAATTGTCTGTTTAAGCTTTTAAGTTTGGAGAGGCTGAGCTGCTCCACCACTCAAGACTATGGGTTAGTAGGATACACTATAGGTACACAGCAAAGAGTTGTTAACAGAAAAAGAACACTGCAGAGTAAAAAGCATGACACAAAAGAGGTGAAAACCAAGTCTTCAGACAATAAAAGCTCCCTTGAAGACGAGTAAGTAGTTTCTCATTATAATCCAGTTACAATCCATGGTTTTCCAGAAAAAAATAGGATATTAACCATGACATTGCTTTTGGCAGAATTTGCCTTTGATTAGATAAAAAATCTAGACTATAAATTCCAAAACAGGAAACTAATATCTTAGTGCTTTATTATAACCAGTTTCAGGTAAAGAAAAAGGGGTAAAACCTAGATAATGAAATTGATCTGAGCAATACAACCACACCCAGGAAATAAAAACTGTCTGGCAGCCCTGTAAACGTGTGAGATCAAGCTATTTGCTTTAAGCTGCATCCGTACAGAATCCTATGTACTCCACTTATTAACTTAAGGGGTATCTGTAGCAGCAGCAGGAATCCACACCTGCAAATAACTGCTGATGTGAAGAAGCCTGGCTTTTAAAATCAGCGAGCTTCCATGTAAAGCAACCAACAGGTTAAAAATGAAGATAGGAAAATTTCTAATAGAGACTTGGACCAAAACAGTGTTTCTGTTAGGTGTTTCTGATTTAGATGTTTTTGTTGGTTTTGTTTGGACAATTATGTCAGAAGGCAAATTTATAAGATTTCTCTCATCTGCAAAGAAAACCTAATACAAGGAAGATGCACCTATGAAAAGATATGTGATTTAGCACATAGAATCACACGGTTAAACGAGGCTAGGTTGCCAACAGAGATCATGCTCTTTGCCTCCTTTTTCATCCTCACACAAAAATTTTCTCCAGGCATGTGACTCAGGATATTCTCCTCCATATATTTACTTATACAGACATCTAAGAGGTGAAGCATGAATCTCTACAGATCAATCTTCTTATTGCCCAAGAGCTGTTAGCCCTGATTAATGAGGATTTTGAAAAAAGAACCCAACTATATTCAACTATTACTACAGTGCTCGTTTTCCTACACAAAGAGCTACAGAATTTAATATTTCCACATAGGTTGTGCAGAGTGAATGAACAGGTTCTCCGGTAAGATATCAAGTCTATGTCAGTAAGAGCAAAAGTTTCATATTTGTAAAACATTTCCCTACAAAAGCAGCTCTGGGGAAAAACAAAAATACTGCAGTTTTTCCTACAGAGGTAATAAAGTGCTACTAAAGGAGATTTGTCAGCTTAGGTGACTGGTGAGAACCAGTCATGAAGACACATTTCACAACCAGTAAATCTTTACTATCCTCCCAGAGACATGCTCTGTGCTTGCTACCAGCCTTCAGTAAGTCTTCACCGCATAGAAAAAAACAAAGATGCAATGTAAATGCACAGAAGCCAGAGCCTGAAGGTTAATTCAGTGATTTCTGTGCTGTATTTGAGACACCTGGGATGCTAGACAGCGAGAGAGAGCCCATCAGCCAGAACATGCTACCTTATCACTATAGGCTGGAGAGGCTTATACGGCTTCCTAGAAACCATTTTTGACTTCTCAGAAGCTTTAAATACTTCACTATAAGCAGTCTTAAAACAAAGTACATTTAAATATGAGTGAAGCTACCCACAGGACATCCTGGAGACAAGAATCAAGCAAGCATCTGCATCATCAAATTCGTCATATGTGAAGGCTTAAAACAGCAAGCTGGAATTAACCTGAGACTGGCATAAAGCTGCAGGTTCTAGGAGAGCCCATGAGGGAAATGAAAACCATTCTGGTCAGAGAGTAACTAGAGGGAGGAGATAGGAAAAGGCATATCCACATAATATAAAGGACAAGACTATTTCCCCACGGCTGTGAAATCCATCTTTAGCACTTAAATAAATGGCCTTGTTTCCAGCAGTAACTTGCAGCAGTTCCTAAAAATCCCAATGTTGAACTGCATACAATTCTGAGTCAAAAAAGGCAGGCACTTATTTCACTGCCTAATTTTAGGCATTCAGTTTCTAGAACTTATTTCAGGATTCAGAAGAAACCTGAAACTTGAAACAACATCTCTGCAGACCTGAACTGCTGATGACACAGAGGAAACATACATTCCTTCCAGAGATTTTTTTTTTCCTTTCCTCCATCAACAGTAATTCACAATACAAAATAAGAAACTTGGAGATAAATGGCAACTTCTCAGCTGTGACAAATTCAGTACTCTGGTACTCCAAATATAAATGTCCTAGGTTTTATTTAAGAAACCAAACTAAAACTGAAATCTGCATCAGCTATTCCCTGGAGTACAGACATTGTACAAATGCAAGGGTGTGGTTCATCTCTGAAATTAGCATCTGAAAAGCCATTTTTATAAGCATAGCAGCAGCCCAGATAGCACAACTAACAACTCACTTAGCTATTAGCTCTGTTTGAAAACAGATGGATGATTACTAATCATGCACAATCAAAACAAAGATGGCATGCTAAAGGCCAGTATCTGGAATATATGTTTTTCACAGCTTAAGGATTGCAAGATGAAATGCTCCTGGACTAAACAATTTTTTTTCCTGTACAACTTTTCTTTTGTCATATAATTGCATAACCCAAAGGGACTGTGTTGACAAAATTATATTGATAAAATGAAGAGCTAAACTAAAAGAACCCCCCCCTTATTCTGCTCTGGCAAACTGTAACAGTTCTGATCCACAGGCATGCCTTTCACCCTGACTCTACAAACCGTGAAACTAGCTTATGAAATTAACCTAATGTACAAAGAAAATCCCCAAAAACCTAGCCAAATTTCTGACAACGGAAAGCCACTTAAGGAGAGTGTGCCAAACTATTGTACAGAAACAAACTTCTTACCTTGGGTAAGCATTTCCAAAAAACTGTTTTAACAGCTGAACTCGTGCCAGATAGCCCAATAGTGGGTATACAGTCATCATTTGGAACAGCAGAAATATTCTTGCAACAAATGACATGATGTCATCACTGGGAAAGTTATCTAGAAAATTCTAAACATATAAGTAATGTTACACATCAATGGTGGCTTGTTTACATATATCTGCTGGCTTTTAATATCCATGTGCCAGAAAGAATGGCACAAAATCCAAACAATTACAATTGCTAAATGAATTCCATAACATGAAAAACCCTCTCCCTCTTTTACAACGGCCACCAAATAACAATCAATTTTTGAATATTACTAAGCTGATGTCAGTGTTAATGTTAGTATTGCGTAACAAATTGCTTTCTGATCTTCTGAACATCCTCAAACAATCCAGGCCGTGAAAAGGCCACCTGACCTTTTAGGCAGATGGATTCATATGCTCCTTTTATCTGTCATATCATACCTACTTATTAAAAACAGTTACTTTGTGAGTAAAACTCCATTACATACAAATGAGGAAGGGATCATACACTACTAGTGGGAACATCTGAAAAAGCATTATAACATTTAAACATCATAGAAATACACAAACAGCTTCATAAGTACCTGAGATAGCTGCAGAAAATAAATGGGAAGAAAATCACTCATTATCTGTTATTTAAGTGAGGATTTCATCCTGTGAAATTATTTCAGGTGGTTAAAAAAATCATTTCATGGTTTAACAGTGGTACCAGTTAAATGCTGCCTTATTGCTAAATATTGTGCCAGAGCTATAGAACACCTAGCATAAAATAGATCCCCCACTCATAATTGCTATCTCTGAAGCAATTTAGGGTGTGGAAATCAGCTTTGCCTAGAAGCAGATATGAGTTTTTGGCCTTCAAAGGGTATTTCATGTGGTGCTATTATCTGAATAACTCTGCTGGCAAGGCTCACCAGAGTGTCAGACTCCAGAGTGTCAGACTTCAAAAGTAATTGCAGCGAGGACTCCTATCTAAACAAGCTTGCTTTCACATTCTATTTCTTCTGGAATCCCAATCAGTCACTGCACACACTTCTCAGGATTAAAGAAGCTAAAGAAATGAAGAGCTCAATTGTTCACTTGTTCATTTTGGTCCTTCATCACTTTCACAGAGTATAAATGTCTGTTTTTCATTGAAATATTGGGAACCATTTATGAATATAAATAACACAAGCATTACTTTTCGGTTCATGGTAGTGCCCACGAGGTGTTCCACCAACTGACCACAGTCAAGTGCAGATGCTTCTGCCAGGATAAATCATGAAGCAAGCAGCAGTAGCTGGGGCTTTTTTATTGTGTATTTATTAAAAGGTTAAGGACAAATATCTTTATAGTTGTATATATCAAATATAAATATATTTATCTTGGCATGTATTAGGAAGGGCATTGCCAGCAGGTCGAGGTAGGTGATCCTGCCCCTCTACTCAGCCCTGGTGAGGCACATCTGGTGTGCTGTGTCCAGTTCTGGGCTCCTCACGACAACAGACATGCAGCTCCTGGAGCAGGTCCAGCTCAGTGCTACAAAGATGACCAAGGAACGGGAGCATCTCTCTTACAAGGAAAGGCTGGGGGAGCTGGGCCTATTCCTGTTGCACCTCATCAGTGTATACAGGTGAAAGGAGGGTGCCACGGGTGATCTGGCTCTTCTTGCTGGTGCCAAGCAATAGGACAAGAGACAATGGGCAGAAACTGATGCACAGAGAGTTCCAGTTAAACATGACAAAGAACTTCTTCACAGTGTGAGTGACTGTGCACCGTGAACAGACTGTCCACAGAAGTTCTGGAGTCTCCCTCACCGAAGCTATTCCAGAACCATCTGGATGCAATCCTGTGCCATATGCTCCAGGACGGCCTTGCTTGAGCACGGAGGTTGGATCAGATGTCCCACTTTGGTCCCTCCAAAAAACCCATTTTGTGATTCCATGAAATACATACTGCAGTAAAATATCTCACCTGTTCAATACATTCTTTGGATAATGGTGGAGAAGGAAAAGATGCAAAAATTATCACTCCAACATACAGGTATGTTAGTCCAACCAGGAAGTATGCAATAGAGAGGTCTCTCACCTGAGGAAAAACAAGATTCATTTTGGCCAGCACTTACACACAAAACCAGATGAAATAAAAACCTCATAAGAAGATTTCTATTTCATGTTTTACTGTTACTTTTATATGCATTACTTTCTTATAATTACTACTATCACTTGTACATTTTTATTTTTACTTCCTACTGCTTGGATGGAGAACTGGTTCTGATCAGATCAGAAAACTGCAAGAAAATACCCCAAAGTGGTGCTAGACAAGTATTGTTTATCTCTCAACATACAAAAAAGGCACCATGAATGAGACATGCATGTTGTTCCTGATGCATAAGTATACACTAGTTATTAAAACATACATGGAATCCCTTCTACTTTCTTACATTCACCTATTCCTACTAAGACCCTTGGAACACAGACTCTCCTGTCTAAGACAGAAAGCCCAGAAAGCCCTATGTTATATTTCTTGTCATGAATAAAATCTTGCAATTGAAGACATCAGTCTACCCAACTGCAGAAGTAATACAAAGGAATTTAATCAAAGGTTTTAAGGAAGGAGTGTCAAAGCTAGGGTCCTAAATCCACACTTAACTACACTACATACACTTAAGTAGGGATTTAAACCTAAATTTCAATGTTCAGTTCTGAAAACTTTGGCTATCTTTTTAAGATATATAATATATACAAATATTTTCTACTACACAAAAATAAACACACATTTATTACAGGAAAATAACTGGCAAAACTAATTAAGTACTTTATGAAACTAGAGAATCCACATAGTCATCAGACTGATCTCAAAGCAATGTACTTGTTCTCCTACATAAATTCCTTCCTTTGGAAATAAAGAGGGAGACCATTTGTTTCTAGTTATTAGCTAACTAAATTCTGTATAAGCTTATGTTACAGTACAAAACACTCATCACCTTACAGAAAACCATTTGTTCAGCTGCTGCTAATCATCAGCTTCTTAACGGATTACTAGTAACGTTTCAATACATGGCCCTATTTTCCCAAGACTGAGAAGCAAGTCGTACTAGCTCAGGCACAGTACCAAATTATTAGGATTATACTGCTTTCCAGACCAGGGTGATAATTATCACCTCCAGCCAGCTCACTGAGCATGAGCAAAGCTTCCTTACATCTGTGCATGGAAACGTTTCCCTAAGTGCTTCTTCACCCTGTCTCATTGACAGAATAAGCATATCCTACAACACTCTAGGCTCTGCCAAGGGCAAGGCAATCCTTGAGGAAAGTATAAAATACTAGATTATGAGTTGTGAGAGAAATTCAGATGGAAGCCAGTTTTTTGTGAAAGACGTGGAATCTCCTACTCATTTTGCCAGTGTTTTTGGGGTAGAAGACTGCTGTCTGATGAGGAGTATTATTTGCCTCTTAGAGGCTGATGGGAAAAAAGCATCAGTATGATTTCAACATATTCCAGGGTGGCTTTTAACCTCCCAGCAGCTGCACATTTCCACCTACAACCTCTTCCTCCTGCTGACCACTTAAATGCACAAGGGAGATGATTTCCTACATTCCACTCTCCTCATACTGGCCACTGAGTAAGGACTATCAACTTTCATCAGAAGCTGAGCAGTCGCCTTTTCTTTAAACTATATGCAGAATTTCTCCTCATGACATGAGAAGTTGTACAGGTTTTTATATAACATCTGCATCTTCAAAAGCACTAGTTCCCACCCACTGTAAGAACTTATTTTAAGAATATTAAATATGAGCATCCAAATTTCTTGCAGGTATTTATCAATAACTTCCATTAATTTCAGGACTCAGACACACAGTAAGGTGGTTTTGCAAAGAGACACAGACTCTCATCTCTTGAGGACAGGATTTGGACAATTTTTCAAAACACATCCAAAACCTTCTTAACGCACATAATCTACCAAAACCTGCTTTAAATCTGGTATTTTAGGTGTAGTCTGACACATAAAAACAGTACACTAACTCACAGTTGTTATTTGTACTCTGCCTACACGTAAGTTCTAGAACCAACTGTAAAACTATTTTTGCTGTGACGAGTGCATACAGTTGTGAGGGCAAGAAATCTGAAATAAAATTCTTAGTGCTTCCTTTGGATATGAAAAATGGTAAATAGGTGGCGTGCTGTTACCTCCAACAGGTACTTGCACCAGTACTAACCAGCTCATGTTTCCAGAGTTTGTAAGGGTGTATGCTTTAACCTATGCTGAAACTAAGTGCTGTGATAATTTTGATAATTTATTTTCATAGCATGTAATACAACAGACTGTTTTCTCCAGGTGTTGTCACCATACAGAGTACCCAGATTTTGATTTGAATAAGCTACTAAAAAAGACAACTTGAGAACATGGATTTATTTTTTTCTCAAACATGCATCAGCTCCCTTCGAAATACATGCTTCTGTGTATGTTACCTTTGTACAACAAGATGTGCTTACGTAATAGGAACATCTTTTGATTAATGTTCATTATTCCTCAAGACACCTGGGTTCACTCCCTAAAGACCTTGACAGTAGTGTTTAGACAGCATAATTCAAGATAAAATCAAAGGACACATGGGAGAAGAGATAAAAGGATTATTTTAATTAAGAGCAATAGCTACACTTTTTTTGTTTTTAAATATGATACTTGAGGCATTTACATTCAAAGTGGACATTGCTGTGGTGAAAGCTGCCTAAGCATAAAAATATAGCAATTCTTACAGCCACAGTTTAAGAGTCAAACTTGTAGAAAAAAAAATGTTGGAAGCAGGAAGTATTTGTAGAATCACGGTTGAAATCTCAATGTAAGTATCTAAGGTCTGTAAGGATCACAGCCAGACACCTGCCAAACCCTTCTCAAATACACCTGAAGTAACAGGCAGATTTTCAGACAGAACTTGGAGAGTACATGTCAGCTGCAGTTACTGCTGACAGGGAGCTCTCCTGGTCAGATCCACAGAACAAAGTGTTAGAAGTGCTGCTGGAAGAAGAGAAAATTGGGTGATCAAGGCTGGCAGCAGCAGCAGAACAAAGGAAGAAATCAGCCTCCTAACAAAAGGATGAGTCGTGGAGCTAACAAAGACAACCCTGAAAGTTCAAGACACTGTACCACATCCACAGAGCAGTCGGAATTCAGGTGCCGGCCACAAAAAAAAAAAAACTGACATGGCACAGAGAAGGTTCTGTGGATCTATGGACATTTCTTACATGACGCTGCTACAGGCTACTTCCAGGCCTTGATTTGCCTGCTGAATGCCATGGAGAAAACAATTCACTTCCTTCCTCAGTACCAGTGAAAGCTAGTTTATGGAGCTGCTTCTTGGATGGAGAAGCCTGTATCAGTGCTTAGTAATGATTACTACATTTGAAATACCTTTCAATCATCCCATTTCAGATTAGTGTCTCCTCAGGAGAGACGCTGTCTCTGCAATATCTCAACAGGACTTTGATCTATATCATAAAAATAGACTTCACCTGCTCATGCATCAAGGGCAAGTAGTAACATTTAACTGGGTGACAAAAATAAGTACTTCACCAGGATAGATGATACTGTGCATAATTTTGGCAGGAAATAGAAACCAATGGTATGGCACTGTCGATGCAACAACCATCAGTAGAAACTCACACTGTTTACAGGGGATAAAGCATTTCAATACTGCAAAATAAATACCATTTACAGCTCCATGCCTTCTGCAGTTAATACCTAGACAAAAAACATCTCCCCAGTCACAGCCTTTCTCCCAGGTATATCCACAAATAACTGTTAGGAGACAGAACCAGCGTATTTATGACTGTAGATCATGGTGGGCTTGTGTAGCATCCATAGTGTGGCTCAGGGAAACTGATCACAAACACGAATCAGGAAAAAAATAACCAACTAAAACCCACACCCAAACTCCTTTTTGTGGGTGTGTTACATTTCCTATGCAATTTGTTTTTGAACCATTTGACTGATACTGTACAAAAACTTATGTTAATAAATACAAGGAGGCAGCAGCAGTGGGAGATGGGACCAGGAAGCTCAATTCTGAACTAAAAACCTGCTTACAGGGCTTCTCCCGGCTGTGCTGCTGACATGTGGCTTACTCTGGTGCACTGCTCTTCTCTTCTCACACCCACACCACTGTACAGGAATAGCGGCCAGAGCAATCCTCCCCCATGTGTATTTTAGCTTTGGGCTGTGATGCACGCCTGTGACCAGAATGGAAGCTGCTATTGTTTTGAATTTCTGACTCGGTAAGAGGAATGTTATTGTTTGTCTTACTCTTTTCCACCTCCCCAGAGAGCTGTTCTGTGACCTCTAGTTTCAGTAAGTTTTGCTCAAGACTAAAACAGTGCTTTTCCAGCTTGCCAAGTTCTGTGCCTTTTGACAGAACACTGAGGGAAGCGCCATGTTAACAGGTTCGTCAACGAAACAGTGAAGTTTTTATCCATGGAATTATGTCAGTATTACCCCACCAAATATTGAGAGAAGAAAGCATCCTGTAAATATATGGGAAAACTCCCCCATGACCTATGACAGAGGGCAAGACCCCTATGCATATGGAAATCTCCCACTTAGCCCAGCAGCTTAGTGACATAATCACAAAACAGCTCTTCAAGAGCATAGGTGCTTCATTAACACTTGCAAAGCACTTTTGAGATGTAGGTGAAAGGCTCCTGTACAGCTAAAAAGAGGAAAAGAAACCTCCAGCCAAATAAAACTACTACAAGAATTACACAGAGATTTGTTTTGCCATTAAAAATCTTTCCTGCCATGCTTCAAAGCTGTCCTTTCTAAGCAATCTGAACATTTTTTCTGGAATGCAGAGTTTTGTTAAGGGCTTCAGATCTAGCTACGGCTGACTTGGAAATTCAAGTTAAGCTCCAGGGAGGGTTTTAGAAAAGCTGATTCAAATGCAGGCAGCAGTTTCTTCCTCCTTCACACAGGAAAAACAAGCTGGAGAACACTCCAGGTGCTGCTCTTTGCATCTGATTGCTTGCTCTGATGTAAACAGAGCGGGAAAACACACAGAAAAACCTTGAAGATGGAATGAGGGTATTAGGCCTCCTGTGCATATAGAGCTGATTGCTGGAGATCTAGCCTTTAGAATTTGAAAGCCACAGTTAAAGAGAAGTCTTGCCCTTCTCCACATCATAAATTTTTCTTAAAGAAATGGAGAAAAAGCTTATTTAACCTCCAGCTGTTAAAACTAATTTCTGAGATGGCCTAAGCCCCCAGAAGCCTTCCTGGAGAAGAATTCATGACTCCTCTGCAGATACATCATTAACAAGCTGGTCTTGATTCACAGGTAAAAGGAAGTAACTGTGCAGACTTCTAAAGCTTAAGAGGTCATCTCACTGCATCAGTACATAATCTGCACTTCACTGTCAAATAATCAAATCTGTTATATTTTATCTGATGTGCTGCATAGGCATCTGGCTCTTCGTGGCACTGATTCAGCAGGGGGAACAAGATGACATCCAGAGGTTCCTTACAACCTCAAGCATTCTGTGATTCTATGATTTCATTACAGTTTTTCATACAGCTAGTATTTAAAAATCTTTTTATGTTATTGCAGGTACCTTTACAGCTAACATTTAAATGAAGCTGGACAAGAATCCTTGGAAGTAGGGAGGAAAAAATAAAATAATTAAGAGTAAAAGTTACTCTCAGACTCTGTGTACTGTGTTTACTCCATTTGGTATTTTATAATGGGAAGATATTAACAAAGAATGCAGTTCCATCTGGAGGAGAAGAGCTTAACTTTTTCAAGGGCAAAGCACCAGTCCAAAGACTATATACCAAAAAGCCTCCTGATCCAGGCTTCAACTTGAAGGATTTCCTAAATTGTGCCAAGTTTCTCTATGGACTTGGACTAGGACTGTGAGACAAAACTACTGAAGCAACTCTGAGAACAGGTATTTCCTAGACCACAAAACTACTGTTCAGGATTCTGCTAAAATCAATCACATACCAAACATTTCCCACCATTTTTCATTCTTAAATTGGTCAGTTTTCATTTGAGTCCTACGACATAGTCAACTCATCTGCCTCTTGTGTGCAATTTGGCTGTTCAATACCAGCTTGTAAGTTTGGAGCATTCCTTGGGGCTTTTATGTAAATGAATTTGTAATTTATCTGTTACTCCCTCATAGCAAGGAAAAGAAGGTGTAATTTTTTTCTTATCAAATCACAGGAAAAAATTACTGTTGTCTGGCAATCTACAATAAATAAGCACCGTCTTGTGAAGTTACTTACATTGTTTTCTTGATTCCTGTTATTCTGAAGAAGTGTGATGACACAATTGTGGATGAAGAAGGCAAGTGTTAGAATCCCTGTGAGCTGAGGGAACAGAATTCTAAACTCTAAAGGAAGAAAAAAAAAGTGGTTTTAAATTATTTCTTTGAAACAAGCAATGACAAAATGCAGATGACATACAGTGCTTTGGAGGATACTGGCAAACTCATGAACCCCCACCTTGAAATGGAACAATCTAGCCCATATATGACCATAGCCAACGGAGATATTTAATCAGGAACTACAAGATGCATGAAGACAGCAGTTACTATAGAATACACTTTCCAGCAAAGCTTCTCTGATAGACTCCAACCATCAGTGATTACTAGGTTAATTTAAGATTGGTACATAAAAGGTTTTCTGCTCCTGAACAGTTTAACTGGAAATCATTTGTGAAATTGGAATTGACATCAGTGAGGCTGTATACATACAGGTTCCTGAAGAGGGAGATGGAAAGAAGGAATCATTTACCCTGTGAACAGGGTAAATTTGTTAATTATAGTTATACAGGGTAAATTTAGTTATTAAGAAGTCACTTATGATACCAGAAGAAAAATTACATCTGTAGATATTTAAGAGGTTCTGCTTACAAGCCAGAGCACAAAAAAAGACAGAACAATTTCTTATCATGCTTCACAGCATGTATGAAGAAAAATTTTCTTCTTGTCTCCATGATAATAGCATTCTTCTGCTTCTTTTAATACTCAAAAGATGTTCACAAGATGGTGGTTCTTGAAGTGCTGCAAATAGTCTAAGAATTCACCAAGGTGTAACATCATTAAAGCACCATCTTAGTTGGTATTACCTAAGAAAGTATTTGCTCTTTAGAGTGCTAACGGCAATTAGAGAACCATAAGATAGCTCAGCTTCTGAAAAGCATCCAGAAGTATAGCACAACACCCTTCAGAAGTTCACAAACCCTTACAGAACAAACCGCAGAGAGCTCCATGCAAACATATTTAAAACAGACTTCTTAAAGTGCTATGAAGTTAGGAAGCTAAACATACTCCAGGCAACTAATGTAGGGCTTATCCAAATGGAAAGAATAAGCTTTCCCTAGAGCCGGTTTCACTGTATCTTCAATACGTAATTAGCATGATGTGCTACTGACAGAATTGAGAGTGCAAGTGATTTCTGGGCTCGACTTCTAGGCTCGTTTTCCATCCACCACTTCAATCTCAATAATAAAGCAAACTGACAGTTTCAGAATCTCTTGGAAGCTGTATTTGTATACATGAGCTACCTGCTTTTTCTATCTCCTAGCAGTACGAGGCATTTTTGCCAAATTAATCAAACTACTGGGTGCTCTACTTCTCAATGGCCTGCAGCACGTGCGTCACTACAGCTCATTTTTCTAGTTTGTTTCTAAGAACAGACAAAGTGATATTATTCTAATGTACAGGACACAGCTCCCTGGAGCTAACTGGTCATAAAATTTTGCTTATTGTAAGAATAGGGAAAAAGCAACTAGGACCTATCTCTCATTTTCTTATTCCAGGTTTCTTAAAAAAGAAACTTGGTCTCTTTAGGCTAGCTATTCAAGCAACACCAAGCGCCACTTGTTTATGACTGTGACATCTCACAGAGAAATTTTAACAGTAATTTGGAAAGAACAAATAGCCATCAAACAACCTTCAAGAAAATAAAAACATACTGAGGGGTACTGATGGTATAAAACTGTCTAATGGGTGTTTGAAAAAGAAGAGCTACTAAGATTATGGCCTAAAACTTGAGATAGACTGGGAAGTACAGGAAAACTGTACTTGCATATTATGATGAACGAGCTATTTCATTTAAGCAAAACAGTGTGTGGGGAACTTAAAGCACCCTTAACAGTCAGTCTGCCTACAGTTTGCCATTTCTAATTGCTACTGAAACAGGCATGATCTGAATCTGGTGCAAGTAGAACTTAATATAACACAGGTGAAAAAGGACTATGGTAAGCTCTCTGTCACAAGATATATATTGAAGGTTCCTCTGATAGGCACTCCTTTTCTTCCCTACCATTGATACTGCCTGTTAACTAAGGAACATCACTGGGAAAGGGATTCCTTGCCACTTGGTCCAGAGGGATCTTTCCTCTACTTGCAGTATCAGACAGCATTTCCTCTATTTATGTCTCAGAGGTGTTAAAAGGTAAATGAGAAAAAAAAAAATCTTAAACTCACCAAATATATACTTCACCACTGCATTTCAACTATCTTACCTGGCACAAAAAATTCATTCTCTGTAAACCAGTTGAATTCTAAGTGTATTCCCAGATGAGCAGCCTTTACTGTAACCAGAAAAACTAAGTAGACAACTGAAACTGTACCTGGAAAAAACAAAAGCCAAACAAATACATGATATAGTAGAAAGCATTTATGCAGGGTTTAATTTCTCCTCCATCCATCTAGTTATTAGTATTCAAACAGTTATGGTAGTCATTCCTAACAGAAGACTAGGTCTAAACTTCTTCTTTACTTCTCTTATAGGTCAGAGAGAAAAAATAATGCATATGCACACACTGTAAATTTCCAGCAAGTTTAGTACCTTCCAGGTGCTGGTGACAGCAGAGGAAGTACCCTGTAATCCCTGTTGCTGGGCAGGTAGGTCTTTAGGCAAACAGACCAGTCCCAGCTCCCACTGCCAGGATTTCAGTCTAGGTGGAGATTGATCATAGCACTCCAGCTATTACAATGTTAATCTAGTAACTGACTTTTTGAATCAAACAGCTCAATGGAAAGTGAAATTACTGCACTTGTGAACTTTACACTGGGAGCTAGAAGTTGATAATGACTCTTCAATACTACTGATTAAAACACTGTGTTAATTGTAACTTTGGATAATCTTTATTGTAATACTGGATTTGCATTCCATCTCATTGGTTAAGAGGCATCCAGGAGGCACCTGCACAGCTTAAGGACTACAAATGACATCACAGATGGGCATAATGCCTTGCTGTGCATACCTGGAATGGTGGGTATAATTGCTGTGGACTGGAGAGTATATGGTCTTGTGTTAGGCCATTTGAAAGAGACAAGAGCAGAATAGTAACTACCTAAAAATTGAAGGAAACTGAACAACAATAATTAAGGCTACCGCAATGAACCTCATGGCCAATAATGCTGCTAGTGAGCAGAGAACTGGCTGTAAGTAAGTGAAGACAAAACCCCATCATTTTAACCCAGCCAGGTTAAAAAATAAACAGAAGGAAATATCATTTGATTGCTAATATCTTGAGCACAGTCAAGAAATTAGGAAAATAAAAGGTCCTGTATGTGAAGATCAGCTAAAATACTCTGTAGTTTCCTAATGACTTCTGTTTCCACAGGTATCAAAATAAGTAAAACTCTACTGAGATAAATTTCATCGTCTCAAAATTGCTTTCCATTTTTTCTTGTCCCATAAACTTCAAGGTTTACAAAAATTAAGTCAATTTTGAACCGCTTCTGAATTATATACTAATCTACTGAAGCAATGAATAATTAATATTCTGGCTTTTAAATTCTTTTTCTATATAAATCCCACACCTTTTGAACAGAAGCAGTATCAAGTACCCAAATTCCCGTGTGGTATTTTCACTTAGTGGAGCAGATCCAAGCTCTGATGAAGTGCCACTATGGAACAGATGAACAAACTAGACCTTCAAATCCCTGTCCTCTACCTCTTTTCAACCTTTGATCCACATCTAGTTTTCTCTTCCTCTTCATTGTGGGCTTCAGGGCTACCGCTCAGCCATCTTCTACTCCCTAACTGTGACCAGCTCCACCCATCATGCATACGCTTTACTCACTTTACCAGCCCCACCCACCTTGGCCTTCCACCTCAAGACATTTAAGCAGCAAGTCACAATTGTTTCCTCTGCAGCACAGAAGAATCCACAATATTGGAAGTTGGGACAAAGACGTTGTGATTAATTAATCACCTGACTGGCAGAAAATTACTTCAGATCAGAAGCAACTGCTGGTTTGAAATGTTTACCAGAGGAGGAACAGTATGCCTGACTACACCAAAGCAACATGTATCAAATGCTGCTCAGTAGTATGTACAGAACCATTTGGGAAAATCTGTTGTAGATGTAATGGAATTTGTTTCACAGTATTATCAAGCAAGAAAAAGGAAGAAAAATGAACTCCCTAGTACCTGCAAGATTCAAGCAAAGCAGCAGACAAAGCCCTTGGGGTTAATAAACCAACGAACAACCCACTCTGAGGCACAACATGGGCTGCCACCAAAATATTGGAACAGTGGCTGGAAAGCTGCGTAACAGAAAAGGATCTGGAGGTGCTGATGGACAGAAGCTGAACATGGGCTGACAATGTGCTGACAGGTGGCCAAGAAGGCCAATGGCATCCTGGCCTGGATCAGCAATGGTGTGGCCAGCAGGGCCAGAGCAGGGATTGTCCCCTGTGCTGGGCACTGGTGAGGCCACAGCTCCAGTGCTGTGTCCAGTGCTGGGCCCTCACTGCAGGAAAGACACTGAGGAGCTGGAGAGAGTGCAGAGAAGGGCAGTGGGGCTGGGGCAGGGTCTGGAGCACAAGTCCTGTGAGGAGCAGCTGAGGGAGCTGGGGGTGTTTATCCTGGAGAAAAGGAGGCTCAGGGGAGACATTATCACTCTCCACAACTGCCTGAAAGGAGGCTGTGGACAGGTGAGGCTTGGTCTCTTCTCCCAGGCAACCAGTGACAGGGTGAGAGGACATGGCCTCAAGCTGTGCTAGGGAATGTTCAGATTTGGAAAATGTTCGTCTCAGTTGTCAAGCTTTGGAATAGGCTGTCCAGAGAAATTGTTGACCCACCACCCCCATATGTATTAAACAATGTGCAGATATAGCACTTATGGACACGGTTTAGTGGTGGACTTGACAGTGCTGGGTGAACAGTTGCACTCAATAACCTTACTTAGACTTTTCAACCTAAAAGATTTTTTGATTCTACTCACTGGAGTAGTTTTCACTGTCTTCTATACACTTCAGCCAATACTTTAATAGTATTTGTTACCTACCTAGGACATTAAACTTCGCAAAGAATGACGGAGACTTCAGATTTAGCAGGGGTAGAAGAACTGCAATCAGGTAAAATGGTACTGTTTTTGATTTGTCCCACCATTCCTCAAAGAGTTCAAAACCTGTTCTGTTGCCAGAAGAGAACATCACACTCCTGTTCTGTGGTGGGTGATCACCAGCAGCACTTGGACAAATGACTGGAAGAAAGGAAAAGAAAAATATCCTCAGATGAAAAGGGTTTTACTTGCACAGAATATTCAGAGCCAAGAGCCCGCAACTACTGGTTTGTTTTTTCTACTGAGGACTGCTCAAGTGCAGTGTTCAGTATCTCAGTTCCTAACTTCTCTTGTTTTTTTATTCAGGAATTCATTGTTAAGATTCCACTGCTAGGCATCTTGCACTCTAATCTGACAGTGGTATAGTTCTCCCAGCGGAGCACAACAAAGACAATAATTTATCTGAAGCCCAAGTTGTGACACAGGATCGCCCTTCTAAGTCACATACCTATAATGAAGCCTGTTCAGTGCCCATGTGCACCTGCTAGAATCAAGTCACAGCAATGCTCCCCTGCATCTGGCTGCGTATTTAGCGTCCTAATCTGTCCCTGCATACTTCAGTAAGATCATATCAACCAAAATCCAAATGCACTGAAAAGCCTGAATTACTGTAAATTGCTCTAAAAACAAACTAAGGATTACAAGAAAGCTACTGTAACAACTGGCAGGTTGAAAACCCATACACTGAACAAAAACAGTCTTATCTTTGTGCCATGACAGGGGCCAAGTACGTCACTGCCAGACAACACAACACAACAAATTTAAGATGTGTTCCAGTAAAAGTGCTAAGAGGGAATGTCATACTCCTCTTACATGGAGGCTGATCCATGGCAACACCTGAAAAAGTGATTGGAAAAAAATCAACCAAAAAGACCTCTGAGGAACACATGCCTATGAAGCTCTGTGTTGAAATACAAAACTTACTGTTCTCATATTTAAAATCTTGGCATCCCACACTAGTCGATAGCTACTATCCTACACTGTCTCTATTCCTGTTCTTGCCAAAAAGGCAAAGGCATAAAAAGCACTCTGAAAGGCTTTTTTTTTTACTGATCTCCTGAATGTCCTGTCAAGAGTCACTTGAACATCTGACAGCCCTTAATTTTGTGTAGCAGCTGCTTTAAATCTTCTAGCTGGTGGAGGATAGTGTGGAATATTGTCTACTTCGCCTCCAAGTTAAACCCACTGCTGCATAAGCATGGGAGAGAACAGCAGAAGCAAGGGAGCGCACAAATTGGTGCCTAGCTGGTAAGGACTGTTACAGGAGCAGGATTCAACACCAGCTCAAACACAAATAAACTGGTTTTCAGAATTGTTTCTCAACTCCTTTGCCTGACTCCAACATCTGTTCTCCAGAAACACAGCTGCAGCTAGTGTTACACACAGCTGCCCAGCCGGCAGTGATATGTTTCCTCATTCCTCATGCACTCAGGATAGAGAAAGCTTTCTGCTTCCTAAGAACGCAGTACAGATTCAGTCACTGTGACAGAGGAAGAAAAGATTCAGGGGTTGACAATGCCTGCCTTGCTTTGCTCCTGCCTTCATTCTACATTATTCTGCCTACACTTAAGAACTTGGAACTGTTCATACTTGACTGCAGTTTCTTCCCTTAGCTGTGCAAATGTCACACTCTCCAAAAAGCACAAGCAGAGGTTCAAGTCGCTTGACACTTGATTCTTTTTTGCACCCAGCATCAAAAAAACTGTTCTTACGTAAGTTTTTAAAAAAATAATCTTGCTGCACAACTTGTGAGTAGTAAAGTTGCCCCAGCCAAGATTTTAACCAGTAAACAGAACTAAGGCGCCTCAAATTTAGGGTGTGAAAGTTAAAATTCCTTAAGGCAATTCCTCATTGTGCAACTACTGTTAAAAAGTTAACAGTAAAGCTTTTAAGGAGGATGCATCTGGGCATACAGAAACTTGCAACTGGCTCTTTAATACTTATTCTCACCTCCACTTTTTAATCTTATTTTTTACTTCCCCAGTTATTCAGATCTCCAAGTGTGTGGTTATTTGTGGAAGTACAAATCCCAGACAGAAATTTACAGTTTCTTAAGAAAGAAACAGCTAGAACTTATGACATATACTTTATAACTGGCATGTGGTTAGGCATTGAAACACGATGATTTGCCTTTAAACCCCCACCCAAAACTGGTAACACAATACTGCAAGTGCTTCTTACCTTTGTTACTTCCATTGGTGCCAGGAACAATATCTGTTACATTAATGTCATGAACAAAGTCTGCAAAGAAGAAAATCTCAGAATCAATGTCCCATACCTGTTATTAGGCTTTCATCTGTTGACTTGACTGAAATTAAGTAAAAAAACATTTTGGAAAATCCTATCAGAGCAACAACACAGCAGCTTTCACTCCCCCCAAGACCCAACTGAAAGTTTTCCTAATTATTGTAGAAGTGTTTTAAAGTAGCTCTACACTATATTACTTTCTTCTCAGAAGCCCTGTTCATTTATAAAGTTCCAAAGACTCCCCACTCCCAGGATTCCTGTTCCACAAGCACACCTCCACTTCTCTCAGCTACTCAGTAGTGCTGAACAGTAGGCCAGTGAGGAGATGCATCTTAAATCCAGCCTCTTTTGGGACAGAAAAAAAGGGCATACTAAAATAGCCCTAGTCCAGACAGTATTATGCAGAAAAAGCTTCCCTTAATAATTTACTAATATTTTCTTTTTCAGAAGAGGCTCTGTGGGATGCTTTTTCCATGCTTCTATGGGAAACCCTGGAGAAAGGTTAAAGCCTCACTGTTGTACAGGCATCTCTAGCAGTGTTTTACTTCCAGTACACTCCTGTGCTACTTTACTGATATACCACACCAGTTACTTTCAAGTTTCTGCAACCTCACCTTTATGAGGGTACAGGATAGCAATTTCATTATATTTATGTATTATGTGTATATATACACACAGAAAATGCTCCATCAGCTTGGAAACCGAATTAGTGTGTCACTTGTTGAATTCTGCTTCTGTTGCATGTGGGCATGTTATGCACAGAAAATCAAGTGGAGCAGCTGGCTTCAGATTTTTAAATGCAATTAACAGCAGCTTGTTTCTCATAAAGACAGCAAAGGGTCTTGTGGGAAGAAAACCGTTTCCTCTTTCTTTATTTTGATTTATGACACCCTGAATCACAAACAAGTTTCTCATACTTATTATTACTAGTTCAGAATATCAAAAAATCAGAAAATTTAACTAAAATCACAATTTTCTGTTCTTAATTTTAAAAAAAAGTACCTAGTGAGAAGCTATTAAAATTAATAGCTTTTACAGAATTAAAGCACTTTCAAATTTGCTACAGATGTCAGCTTGTGTTTCTTCTGTATTTAAAAAGCAGTTTAGCACTAGCAATTTCATTTGTGGATCTTGTTTTTCCCATAAAACAGAAAATGAACAAGACCATGCAACACCATGTTAAAGACATGATATTGCACTCAGCTACCAATTATTGCATTCTTTGTGTCCTACAGATTTCTAGACCATCTTCCTGCAGAAAATCAGTTTTTCCCCAACTAAACTGTATGTGCAGATGTTTTAAGAAGTCATCCGAATGTACTAGAATTAAACAAAATATAAGCTGCTGCTGAATACTTAAGAGTACTTACTGAATTCCTGCTTGGAATACTTAGAAACACGTGGCTGGAAGATGCCACTGTGTCAAGCCTACATCCTATTATGCATTTTATTACCTAGTAATTAAGCATGAAAGTTAAGACAAGAAGCTAGTGATCTTAGACTGTACAACTTAATTAAGAACTACAAACAAATATAGGTAAGGGATAAAGTAACATGCCAGTCATATGGAAAAGCAGGACTTTTTCCTAGAAAATAAGATCTTTTCACCATTTTACGTTTTATTTATGCCATTTATAATAACAATGCCATTTATCAGAACTGTCATTATTTAATTTAGAATAATTTAAGATTAAAGTGTTAAACTTCTAAAAAAAACCCCCAAAGTCTAAAACAAATGTCTGTAACAACATATAAATTAGGTCAGCTATAAAATTCATCAGTCATTAACCAATATGGTAAAGTACGTCCTATAGGGATAGTGGGAATTCTAATTAAACACTGTTTAACAGGCTTAACTGTCTGTGCTTTTATTTGCCTCAGAGATAACCCTCAAAACAGAATATTTTAAACCTTAGTCAACTTACTCAACAAGTCAACTTACTCAATGAGTCAGATTTTCAAAGCTCTCAATTCCATCACCAATTCCCACAATTCTACATTGATTACACACACAAATGCTTGTGTGCCTGTGCAAGCACCAGGGAATAAAAACCCAATGTGTTTTATTTTGTAGCAATGCCACACTAAGAATCACTTTTACTTCAATAGCGTTCATTGCTTCCTAATGGACACTTGCAAAAACTTCCTATATGGCAATATTTTAAGTGTGTTTGTTGAAATCTATAATGAAACTGTGTTTTTTTCATTATCCTGAATCATTTCAACAGTCTAGCCTGCTACAACGCTGTTCAAATAGATACACCCACACAAACAAAGGGGGAGTGAAAATACAGTGGAAACAAGCAGCCAGGTTTAGGTTGTTTAAACCATACAAGAAAACTACACTTTGAGAGAGAAATTGAAAAAGTGGCTTTGACAACACAGAGGACTTTGCCTGTAACACCACACACAGTTACTTATTCTCAACTGATTTTTCACACAATGTACCAGGAAAATCAAGATTACGTAAAATGGACAATCCTTTTTCAGTATAAGGCAGTCTTGATCTTTACAAAGGATTGCTGCAAAACTTAAACAAGAATGTATACTTACTGTATATAAATTTCCCTGTGTTGAACAGAAAGTTGGACATCAGTACCCAATAAACAACCATAGCTCCAACAAGTGATACCATAGAAAATAAGAGGCTTGACCATTGACCAAAGGATCCAAAATAATATTTGCAAACATCTGGGAATTCCCAGTTTGAGGTATCAGTTAAAGCTGAAAAAGACACAAAAACCAAAAATATATCTAAACAAAATATTACATTAGTCAGTAGAACTATTCAGGACAAAATGTGGTTTTTTTTAAGAATATTCTGACACACATTCACGGTGCTTTCAAGTACAAAGAAAATTGCAAGTAACTTTTAAAATATAGCACTCATTAAATGTTTGAATGAAGAAGCCTGAAGTAGACACTTTTATTGGGGCCATACTACTACTTTTGAATACTTTCAGAAGCACTGAAATAAGACATGGCAAAAATGCCACTATGCATTTGCAGCTAAAGCCTTTTGCAAAAGTTATGGCAAAGTAGGCCAGACTATGAACTATTCCTCAACCTATTCCTCTGCTCTGAAATTAGTTCAGTCACAAACTGACAAAGGTCTTAATGGCCTTTATTTGAGCAAGTGAGATGTTAGTTTATGCACAAAAGCACCAACCAAAGAAGAGCCCCAAGGTGAGTTTTGAACAATAAAAGTACATTCTAATTAGAGCCGCTGTCAGTGACTGCTTCAGCTGCTGATAGTACTTACAGGGCTTTCAACACAGAATACACACAAATATTAGGGTAATACAGGCACACAACACAAGGAGATACAGCTACAGTCCATGCTGCTCCACTGTGCAAATTAACAGATGTGTAGAGAACTGGACAGTGCTTATGGAGAAAAGATACCTCTAACTCCCAAAGTCCCCAAAAACTTGGTAAGTGAACATCTGAAACCCTGCTTGAGAACAGATTGTGTTTGGCTATAATACCCAGGTCCCAAGAAACTGAAGGAATTTCTAATAAGGAAAGACAGTCATTTAGCACACAGAGCTTAGACACAGACTACAAAAATAGAGATATTCATAGAACAGCCTTTATTTACAGGTCAGGTCTAACATATAGTAAAGACACATACAAACAGAATCTAATACATATTGGTATTTCACACTTAAAGTATTTGCATGATGCAGCTTTGGATTTCTTACGTATCATTTGCCGTGATTTCACAACTCTGTAACAGCAATAAAGAGTCAAAATGCCCATCAGTAAGATGAGAACAATTCCAGAAGTGAAGCCTGCCTGTTAAGAGGGAGAAATACAGTTCATTTGATTTATGAATATACTACAAAACGAAGAGTAAGCCAGGTTGCCAAAACCATTTTCATATGCATATATTCTTCATAGTTTACCTGTTTTATTCCCCATGGTATACTTAATATGGATGTACCCATCATGGTATTCCATATCATAAATCTAGGAAGAAAAAAATCCAGTGAATATTTTAAGAACCATTCTTATTTCACATGCTTGTCTCACTTAACAACAGTTATGTTATTAATACAGAACATTCAATAATCATGCATTTTATGGCTATTATATGGCAAGGTGTTTAACATACATTGTCACTAGACTGGAGTTTTTACCATAGCCATCTGTGCAACTGTCAACTTTAAAAGCAGTTCCCAATGGACTGTACACATAGATTTCATCAGGAGCTGGGAGGACATGATCAGGAGCAATCTAATAAGTGGATAAAAAACCAAGATGTATTAGTAACATCAATGTAACTAATTGTCCCAAACACAGCAAGTCAACTACTGTAAGTCACAGGAAATTACAATTAAAAAAAAAAAAAAAAAAAAAAAAAAAAAAAAGAAAGAGAAGGTTGTACTATGCTAATTCTCTTCCTGGGGGGAAAAGCCCAACAAACAGTTGACAGGATTTCTAGCTAGATAGCTCGAAAATGCATTTTTCTTCTGCAAAATGTGTGCAAATACACTATGAACAGACCTGCTAGCTCAACAGAGCAGTTACTGCAGCTGACCACTGCTTTAATCTTATACATGGGAGAAAACTGGGCAGCCTGGATTACTGTTATAAAATTAATGCTGTTTGTATATTTTCTTTTAATGGTGAAGGCATTGCACAAGAAGTAAATAACAACTTGTGATAAAACAAAACCTCTTGAAGGCACTCAGCTACCACATACTTGATTCAAAGCAAGCTGCAGAACAATTCTCCCCCAAACATTATTTCTGCTACTTATATAAATGAAGGCTGTGTAAGACCCAACATGTCAGAGGCCACCCAGTTAATGAGGCTGTCTTTGCCTTACCAATGCTCTGTCTGCAGGGGATGTGAGCCTGCTATAGTAATGAATCCGCTTATTCATTGCTGAAGCTTCATCAGTGACTCTTTGCATGTCATCATTCACACTGACTATGTTTGTGGGCTCCACATGAAATGGTCTAAAGGAGGGGGAAAAAAGGGAAGAAAGGAAAACCCTTAAAATCATGGAACACAAGATACAACTCAGAGAACAACTCAGCAATACTCAGGATGGTTTTGCCATTCATTGACACAAGGCAAATGAAAAAATATCCATCAATGCATTGAGGGAAGCTGCCATCTGTGAAAGAACTGTGAGTTTATATCCATATTAAAATGGCCTCCAGCTCAGATTCTGTGGGGCAACTTAACATCAGACCTAATATCCAGCTGTTAAGTTTTCAACAACGAATCACACACAGAAATACATGTTAATGAGCTTGGGCAAGCTTATTAGTGCTTAAACTGGTGTTGCCAGAACTAGTGATGAGGAACAGAGGTAGAAAGAGAAAGCATGAGAATGCAGAAGCAGAGAAACAGGAATGCAATGAGCGGTGGCAGTGATGACCACATATGAAAAGATTAGGAACTACTAATCTAGCTGAAAACACCATATGGAATTGTGTTTAGTGGGGAAGGAACCAGGCCCAAATAAGTCCATGTGCTCATATATATTTTTAAGTCAAGGCAATGAGGAATGGACTGTAGACAATGTGCAAGACTGCACCAGAGTTAGACTGCAGGCACGGTCACGGCTGCTGAAGGAGAAAACAGGAACAGCACATGCCCCTCATGTTCTCTGCACACACAGAGGTACAGAGCATGCACAGTGAAAGCTGCTCCTGAAGTTACATCACCATACACCTTCATGCAAGGAGCACTACCAGACAAATGTGTCCAAATCATGATATCGCTCAGATTTTTTTCTAACTCTAGTACAATTTACTTCCATATTATGCTCTTGCGTAAAAACAACACTGACTCCTAGCACTGAGAGGCTAATTTCTCAAACGAGACATAGGACACTGCTGTCCTCTAAACCTTAATACATCAGCTTTTTTTTTTTCTTTCAGCAGTAATTTAATTTCTAAAACTACCACAACGGCTTTCCGATCCTCCTCTTCCAGACTGACGTTTAAACCACTCAAAAGCCCAGAGAAGCAGAGATCACAACAAGCTTCCAACTACTAACAACAGAAACTAGGTCAGCAATAAAGCCATGCCATTTATTCCGTAATATGAGCAAAATCTATTTGAATTTACTGCTTTTCAATACCCATTTCTGTTTCACACTACAATGGAATTTGGGCAACCCCTCCAACCCCAGCTCTCAATATCATCCATAAAGAAGTTTCCATACTTTTTCCCAATGAATCATTTACGCATTTGTACTATGACACCACATGTTATCTGTAAGGAAGATAAGAAATGCAGTTCTGAAGTTCTTTGCTCTCTCTTTGTAAGAGAGGAAGATAGACTCCTATTCCTATTCCTGTGTACTTAAGGGGAGACAGTAGAATGGAGTATCTATGAAAGTAAGAAAACCTGACTCACAAGAGGGGAAAATAGAGAATACAAACTTTCATCTCCACAAATTAATTCTTTCTTTTATCTTAAACTTAATTAATTCTTACATATTCCTTCACCATGGAAAAAAATGGCTTAGATTTGCTAAGTTGTCTCCTACTTACTGAAATGAAAATGAACACTTTTACATTTTTAAAACATTCTCAATTGACTCTTCTTCCTATGATTATGACATAATGGGGGAAATATGTGTTTTATGTGTGCACTTTTGTGGTGTTCTTATAAACAATTTAGAAAGATATCTCAATTTAACAGAAACAAATTTTAAGCAATAGCTTTACTACTCAAAGCACAGGCTCATGGGGCTAACTGACTCCACATGTAGGTAATATACAAAAATACTCATGGACTTTCAGTTCTGAAGGACTTTACTCATTTTAGCTTAAAATTTATTAGGTTGAGCAAATCACTGGACACAGCTAAAAAATATTTCATTAGAAGACCTGTAAAATGAAGACTGCAGTCATGAAAACAGGAACAGTAACTTGTATAAACTTGTTTAAATGCTGCCCCACCTCCAGTCAGCTCTTTGCCATTTTCTTTTTGGATTGCTGACATGCACTATATTTAGAACACTTATACTTATGTGTTTTGCTAATTATACAACAACTGCATAGTGTGAAGACCTTTCTCTCTTTCCTCATCTCCACTTAATATCATTAGTACATCCCAATGAACTTCCACTGCAACTGTGGAAAGGTTACAGTGAGACAAATCCACATTTTGGTTAAAAGTGAGTAGGCAGATCTGTGACAAAGATTTCTTTCAAAATGGTGTTCAACAATTGCTAGCATGGATGTCAAAGAAAATTCTTCCAGAGTGAAAGACAATCAGAGATTATTTTCTAAAGCAATGCAGGTGAAATCCAAGGATGATTTTAAAATTAAAGTAACAGAAAACATGCATACAAGATCCTATTTTGTGGGGAAAGCAGTGTTGTCAATGACCAAACAAATATAAAGAAAATAAATTATGTATAGTAAAAACCTATCTGTAGGTAAGAAATTGTTTAAAGAAAGACATTTCATCTCCTTCAGAATGATGAACAGAATCTGGATTAAACAAACAATTTATGGTCTAGCACAAAACAAAAGGGTATGATCCAGAAATCTAATCTATGGGTGAGGAAAAGAAAATCAAATTAAACAATCCCTATGAAATTGTATGTACCTATTGCTTCTGCTTCCTGACTAGAGGAATGTGTATGTTTATTGTTGCCAATACTTGGGCTACTTCCCCTCTTGATCCCTGCTACTGTGCACCTGCTGAGAATGAAAATTATGTAAAGCATCACTTAATTTTATTTATTCCAGGGTACCACTGCACCACTAGCCCTGCTGAGCAAGTGACTGCTAAAACATACTGACCACCAATCCATTTTTTGTCATTTGCGTATCTCTTTGGCAACATCAATCTGACTTAGAAGCTGTGTGAGCAGCCGGGGAGGCCTGCTACTTACCTACCCTGACCTCCACTAGGAGAGGGTAGCATCCTGTTCATGATCAAGGTCAAGGTAGTGCTCCCAGCGAAGACTGAGATTTTCAAAGCCCAAAGCAGGTAGGATATAATTTGGGATATATTTTGAAAAACTCTGTTTAGGGACCTTATGTCTAGCAGGCAAGCACTAGCAAGTATTAGCAAGCACATGCAAGTATTAGCAGGTACAACCCATTCCTATTAAAAATCTGATTTATACAGGCAATTATATCCTATCTCTCACGTGGCAAAATGCTTATGAAAAGAATGGACAATGAAAAGTTGGACAATGTGATCAGGGGGAACGGGAGAGATTACATGGCTGTGATTATAATGTGAAACAATGCAGACAATTTCCATACACTGAGATAAACTACAAAGGCCCTTGAATTTCATACACAAAGAACGACACAATTACAATTACTGTTTCAGCAGCTAGCCAGAAAAACAGCGCTCTTTTACCAGGGCAAACACACCAGTAAAACAGAGCTGTCTTCCACAGGACCATGAAAATGGACAACTTGCAGGACCTCATGCAGGAGGTCCACATCTTCCATACATTACACCCAGCAGGTGTACTTTTCAGAAACCATTCCCAGAAAACCTACGGCTGCATTCATCTTTTCTTGCTCACACAAAGGGACAGTTAATAATAATTTGCTAGAGCTGGTCCAGGAAAAGAAAGAAGAGTGCTTCGGTCAAAACTTCCTCACATTTTTAACTTCAGTAGCAATTTTGCAAGCAAAGAAAATGAAAAGAGTGGCTCATGATTAACACTGTTCCCTTGTGATAAGCAAAGTTCAAGTGCTGGATTTGGAGGGCTAGACGGAACAGCATAACAAGAACACTGGTCAACTATGTAAAATTTTGTATAAGGGTGCTACATTCATCTTATGTAATTATCAGCAATGTACTACATCTTGTAGGGCAATGAAAGAGTAAGACTCATACCTCAAGAACTTTCAGACTAAACAATACTGCTTTTCAAGTACCTTTGCTGAAGTATTTTTAAACGTCAAACAACTGGTTCTTGAGATATAACCAAAAACATGGTAAGTATTCAGCTATTATAGTATAATAGTTTTTTTGTACCATAATGTCTTTCAGCTCTACAGTACAGTATTAATGACTTTAGACAAGCTCTTAATTTTTAAACAAATATGAAAAACCTTCTTTACAGAATGCTTTACTATTTCTTTCCTCCAAACACACCACAAGGAGCCACTTTAGCTTATTGCAGATTTCTTTGACACCCCACATCAATCATTTACTTTTAAGGGATGTGATAGGATTGTTGCAGAGAAATAAAGCTATGAAATTCCTATAGCTTTATTGCCTTACTGAGTTAACAAATTATTATAGGAATGCTGCAAATGGCACAAGACAAATCAGTAAAACTGATTCATTGTATTGGAAATTAATGAAAGGAGAAGTAATAAGAATAGGTATTTCATAATTGGCAACTACGTATCTGGATAGGAACACCAGGCACTGGAACAGGCTCTCCAGGGAACTGGCCATGGTACCTAGCCCGTCAGAATTCAAGAAGCATTTGGACAACAGTCTCAGGTACATCTGGTTCTTGGGGATCTCCTGTGAAAGGCCAGGAGTTGGACATGAGGATCCCTGTGGTCCTGTTTCAACTGAGGATCCTCTCTGATTACAGATATCAGTGTGCTTCTCTTAAGGAAATCTGTATCAAAGAATTCCACAAGTGATTTGGATTTTACTTTCTAAGCTCTCTGAATTCACTGAAATTTACTGTGAGAATTTACATACTTTAAAGTGTGCTTACAGTTATTTTGTAGATCTTCATTCTCTTCACAATACACTTTACCTACATTTTTCTGCATTTATATCACCATTATAGTAACTACAGCATGATCACACAAGTTTCTTAAAATGTTGGATGCTGAACTAAAATAACTTTTTTGAAGCATAATGTCACTGCTTGCACATTTTAACAAATTAGGAATCACAAGCTTTACCACACTATACTTCAATCACTACTCCCCCTCTCTGCAAAAGACAAAAGCTATTTTACTCATCACGTATCAAGAAATATGAAGGTTCTTAATTAAGGTCACAATTCTTTCCAATTAGTAAGAAGCAATACTAGGAATTCACAAAAATGTTGGCAAAATAGAAAACCAGTGAAAAATAGGGAAAGCAAGCAATGGTATGAAATGATCACGTTGGTGTGGAGTGGTAAAGGTACAATGAAGGCAGAAAGGACAGATTTGCACAGGTTGCCGACCTTCTCCTAAATTAAAAGAACTTTGAAAATAAAGGGAATCAACCATTTTTGCATTAAAAAGGCTTCTCTGACTGCCGTCTACAGACACTGTTTAATTTACAGCTGTTTAATTTCACTTACTGATGCCTCCTGCATTCTGGGAACCTGTGGGCCTTCAAAAAGAGTAGGAAAAAAGCTGGAAGGTTTGATCCCTCTTTAGCAGGAGGCATTGTCAAGTTTTTTTGATATGCAAAAGAACCAGCACAAACATCAATTGTTTCTTTGAAGGTTCAAGTATTCCTGACTGACAACTGCAGTATCTGTTGACATTGAACAGATTTAAAAAGCACTTTGAAGAAAATAAGAAACGCTCTCTTTTCCACACAATAATCACCAATAAGCCAATAGAGGAATGATATTCTAGTTTTTAAAGGGAGCTACAAAATGGGAAAAATACACTGAATACGGTGAAGAGAGAAGAGCAATAACATTCTCTTTAAAAGGATTAAAAGTGGCCTTATATTTCCCTCAAATTAGCAAAACAATACTACACGATGTAATTTACAACCAATCAGCTTATTGTTCTTATGTAAACACTGAAAAACATTCCTTTCAAAAATCCCAAATCCTCCAAGCTGTTAAGAAAACCAGATAACTATGTGAATTCCTCAAACGTCAAACAATCCAAACAAAAGTATAGAACAGCACTAAGACAGACAAACAGTAATTACTACAAATCACACACAACATATGAAGAGCTATCTCAATCAAAGCAAAGCTACCAAGCATTCACTTGGGACACAGTTTCTGAACACCAAGGTAAAAAACAGGAACAAAGAGCAAAAACACACTGCATTGTACTACTGCATTTTCACTGTTGGATATTCAATGCCTAACAATTCTCCTTCCCAGGAGCCACTGCTCCCTGAAGGTTTAATGAAGAAGCCCTTCAAACTGTCCACTTGCTCTGACCACGACTGACACAGAGGCCAATGGCCTCTTCTTCCTTATTTCTTCTTTTAAAGTGTGGGGGCTGCCTATTCTAGTACAGAAGTGGAGTTCAAGCACGTTTGACTCCACTACTGTTTCCAGGCCTTTTTCTGATATCCCAGGCTTCCTGCCCTTCATTGTTGTGCCTCTGCATACCTGGAAGGCAAAAAGGCTAGGTCGTGGAAAATGGGAGAAAGAATTCAAGAGAGGAGCAATAAGGACATTTAGGCAGAACTGGAGGCCATGAATGTGGGCACACAACTCAAGTACACAATTCTGCTTTTAGTAAGGGAACCAAATGCCACAGGCTAAGACCTTTTATGAAGTTGAGTCTCCAGATCCAAGTACACACTTCTGCTTTCAGTGAGGGAATCAAATGCCACAGGCTATGATCTTTTATGAAGTCAAGTCGCCAGACATGAGAAATCACAGGGCAAAAACCCAACCCTACAATATGGAAATAATATCCAACCTCACTTAGAAAAGTGAGTCTTAGCATTTAGATGTTTCAAAAAACCTTTCC
Organism: Onychostruthus taczanowskii; assembly: GCF_017590055.1. NCBI lineage: Eukaryota > Metazoa > Chordata > Aves > Passeriformes > Passeridae > Onychostruthus > Onychostruthus taczanowskii. The sequence goes on along the minus strand of NW_024506221.1, from coordinate 86,861 downwards.
TATTGCTACTGCATCACCACAACACCCAAAACCCACTGCTCCTCAAGCAGAACACATACTTCCTCCAAAGCAAGTTTCTCCTCAAAATCATACCACAAATTATCAGTCTTGAAGGGATCAGATACTCCACAAAAAGAGAAAGATTTCATTTACATTCATTCACAGTTGCTTTTGTCATCTGCAAGTACTCTACCACATCCTGGCCTTTATAAAGGCAATTCTGTATGCTTCTAGACCTGTGCTCACTTTGTTCCCTTGGATTCACTTAGACCCTTATCCTCCTTTCTTTACTTGCAGAGCAGAGGATGTACCTAGGCTCTCACAGCTTTCCAAAGCTGGAGGCTGATAGCATCAAAGCACTACCCTCAAGAACTCTTCTTGCTGAAGCGGCCTCTGTCAACAGGATTTTGTATGCAACAGTGCCATCTTCAGTTCTTTTAGGAAAATTGCTTTACTGAAATATGATGGATGCAAATAGGAAAAAATCAACCATGAATTGGTCCAAGAGGTGCTACAGTGCTATTCCTTCATCTAAAAATGCAAAGCTGATGCCTTCAGCTAGTATGAGGGGGGCAGGTCCCACTCTGATCTCAGTTTTGGTTCCATAACCAGCCCACAAAAATCTTAACTGTAGCAGAGGAAGTCTCTCATTCCAAACCCCTTTGTTAAACTCTTAAGAAAACATGTAAAATAGCAACTTAGCCAGAGTTATTATTTTTGAAGGCACAGTAATAAGGCTGGACTGACGAATTTTTCACATTTGCTCACTCCCAGAAAGCACTACACTGTTTTTCTTAAAAGGCACTAAAGGTCACTCCGCTCACTTAGTACTACCAAATAATGTATTTTTCCAGCATCACCTGCAGAACGCATACAGAACCATCTACACATACTGACAGCAACATCAGGCAAACTTGCTTGCATAGTCTCAACATTTCAGTTAGCTGTTCTAAATAAAAAAAAAAAAAAAAAATCATGCTCCACTATACACACACATGCTGTTCAATGTCTGAAGAGCACTTTAAAAGCCTCTTCTTAATGGAGAACTCTCTCTGAAATGATGGCAATATAAAAACCATATCCTTATAAACAAAACATAGTAAAAACATCTGTTCCCCATGCTTGGAAATAAAATACTATCATATAGTGACAAAGTAGGAACTGTTTGTACAGAGATTCTGGCTTCCAAATTTTCATCTTCTGTTTTTGTAGGATTCTGTTGCCAAAAGCAAAGATTAAACAACTCTTTGCCTCACAATAATTCTGTAGGTTCATCTTTCCTCGTACCTTTTGCACTTATAGTCTTCTGGATTAAACTGTATATTCATGATTCCATAATTGCTTTCATCACCTCCCACAGGAACCAAGATAGGTTTGATATCCTCTTCCATATTTGGTGAATATGTCTCCTTTTAGATTCTGTCAGTTCTCTAGCCTGAAGAAAAGGAACAAAAAAGAAGTAAGTTCACTGAATTAAGCAAAACTATGTCCCTCCTATTAATTTAACAGTGGTACAGTCCCACGGTTTCAGAAGTTCCTGGGCTGAAAAGCAACAGTAAATAACTTCAAGATGACACTTGAGAATTCTTATTCCATAATGCAAATATCATGACACATATATGGTGGGGACAGTATTTTTTTAAAACATGCTATCCAGCCCTTAATCTCTTTCAGCACCACAACAAAGCAGTATGAATTAAATATAAATTTCTAAAGGAACTGTATTTCTAATGTGCAATGGTACTGCTGAGAACAATCTATCAGTTATAAGAGCCTACTGTTTCACTAAATTACTTCAAACTTTGCAGCAGACACATATGCAGTTTATTCCAGTTCCAGTACATTTCCCATAACAAGGATCAGATCATTGCAGTCTACTGTGTCCGGGTCTTTTGAATGAAAGGTAATAAATGGTTTAATAATGCATTAATAACAACTATTATATGGATTTAAACCATTCCTGGCAAAAGAGTGGGGAGCAGACAACTTTTAAACTAATGCATTTCTACTCAGTTTCAATTAAAGGCCTCACATGGAACTTTCTGTGGTCTTGTGTGCAGCTGAACAAAAACAATGGCTTAACAGCACTCATTTCTGCTATCTCCTCAGGCAGGACTCCTCCAAACAAAAATGTCAGAAGCCAGGACACTTTCAAACAGCAATGGCAGAAGTATCTGTTCTTCCATCATTTCAGAATGCTTTAAAATGTTAGGCTGATGGAAAGACAGATGACAACCACAGCTGGCACAAGGCAAGGAAGGGTAGTGCTGGCTGTTTGAAACCTGGAATGGCAATGGAAGATAGAAAGAATAAGGTGTGTATGATCCTTCTGCATCCTCATGGAAATACACCATAAAGGCCCAACCTCAGAAATCACACCAACCCAAGTTAAGCAGACACAGTTTTATCCCTTCCTAGATACACACTGTCAATCCTCTTCCATTAGCTTATCTGCCAATACCCCTGCCAAAAAATCAAAACAAAACAAAACAATCTGAAGGAGAGGATGAAAAATGAAAGTTACTACATCTACTCTCCTGGACTGAAAAACTGCTGAAGGATTCACAGGAAAACACTGACGGACAACGTGGCAGGAACTGCAGAAGCATTAAGACTGGCTCAACCTGCCAAGGAAGCACTTTTTAGAAAACAGACAAAGGTAATAGCTCTCTGTTCTCAAGGGCAGAGGATCAGTACAGGACTCAGTTTATGACAATTGCACTGAAAGTTCAAGTCCTGCTTTGACAGCTCAATTGCATTTATGCGATCCCATACTGAACTGGACAAGGAGGACTGACATGGATGAAAATTAGCCATTCTGTCTTTTGCTTTAAACCCACATCAGTGTTGAGTTTGGGGGTTGTAATCTGTATGCTTGCATGCCTGCACAAGGGAGGGGATAGTGCCATAGAAGCCATTTAATCTTGCAGTGCTGACAGATTCCTCGTAGTTTCAACATCCACAACAAGGGATTTGAACAGTTACTAAATTTAAAGGCATGATTTTGAGTTTAAAGAAATGATTGTATCTTGGTCACTTTAGCTCTTTGAGAGAATACAATATGCAAATGGTAATAATCAAGGCAATCCTAAGACACTTATTTGCACTTGCTGACAGCATTCTTTCTCCTACACTTAATTTCTGCTGTTACACTCCCTAAAGCTTTATTCTTCTACCTTTTTCAGATCCTTTCCAAGGGATCCTCTTACCACCCTTAACTTACTGCTTTCTCTCTTTTGCCACTCCAGCCTTCTAAAAAACATCAGTTCTGATTCTTCACCCTGAAGTCCTTCTTACCCAAGCAATACTGCTTCTGGCTCTTTGGCCCAGCTAAGCACGCTCTCATCTTCTCTGGTCCTCTGGTAATGCTTAGCAAATGGATTTCTGCTCCTCACTTTCTTTTTATTTTCTGTCTCTCCTATACACTGTCAAAATTGCTTATCCAACCCACCTTTACTAAGCACTACTTACAAAGAGTTCACACCAACATTTTTACTTCTTTTCATGTGACATGCTGTTCCTCTCCAAACTCTCTTTACAGATACCCTTTTATACACTTCTTTTCTACTGCCTGCTCTTATTTTTCTACAGCTCTAGGCTTTCTGCTTTCTCCCTGCTGATGCCCTTCCAGTTAAAATTTACCCTGGTGCACATGAGCTTCCTGCAACAGCTAAATAATTCTGAAGCAAAAACACAGGCCCCAGAGATTTCACACACGGCTACAGGCAACCACCCAGTCCTCTGCCACTCCAATTAAAATATGCCATTACCTTATTCTAGTCTACTCTATTCTATTCTATTCTATTCTCAACTGAACATCCTGTGTTCATATGATGAACAGACAAACCTAGGTGTAAAACATGATCCCCCTCACTTGTTCGGCATTTTGTATCTCTCTAAAGAATTTAAATTACACTTCAGATCTAGCCACAAAAATGCAGATAAAAATTATAATTCCTAATGCCTGAGTTGAAAGTTGAAATAAATTCACATCCCAAATAGTCAGTGGTTTTAGCCACACTCTTCCATAAGACCACAGTATAGACATCCCTTCCTTCCACAGGCCATGGTTTGTGAGACAGATTAAGCACGCATCAAATGCACATCCCTTCCTTAAAATATGTTAATATTTGTTCTTTACGAGTCATCCTGATAAATGTTGACAACAGTGATCACAGTTTGATTTTTTCTGCACTACTGCTGTAAAGAAAGAACCCAGATTTTACAGTATTCCATAAAAAAATGATCCTTCCAAAATATATCACACACTTGATATATTTATATCAATATATATATATCATTGACAGCATGATGAAGCTTGTGGAGCTGATACTCACTTGACTCTTTAGGGTCAGTTAGAAGCTGGGTCTGCAAAGACAGCTTATTTTTTAAGTACCTGTTGTTGATAAGAATTGAGTTCATGACCAGCAAGCTTATGACCAGCAAACTGGCTACTCTACAAATAGATTAAGCTATGACACGTGAACGCTGGGGCTGGAGCCAGTAGTTTAAAGGACAACTGTAAGCAGAAAAGCAAAATGAAGAAGAATTAACCAGGTTAATTCTTATCTATGCCTACAGAACATCTCTCTCTTATCTATGCCTACAGAACATTCTATTGTTCTGCAAGCTGAAGCACTACAACAGAAGGGCAGCAAAAGGAAACAAGTGGGTCAGAATTTAATAATCCAGGTTTCCTGTTGCTGGTCATAAACTGTGAGGCAACACCTAACTCTATGCAAGTTATTTTTCCCCAGTCTCATTCTCGGCTACACTCCACATGACTTCTAGATGGTAATCTTAAAGAGGACTGGACCTTCATTAATCCTCACTGGCTCAGACCTATGAGCTTCTGCTTTCACTGTCTTCAGGTTCTCCAAACCCAGTTTCAAAGTCTAAAAAGCATGAAGAAGTGAAGACAAGGATATGGCAGATTTAGAAGCCTCAATGTAGCCTGTGATGTTAGCACTGGATAGCAAAACTGTATTAGTTGGCTTCCACTGTGAATTTAACAAGTTTATGGCTCAGTTATACATGTGTCTGATAAAGCTTTAAGATGAGACAGATGATTCAGCGTTACAGCCCAGGCCATGCAAGAGAGCTAGCAAACAGGTTTACCCCGGCAGGAACAAAACTGTATTCAGTTAGTCAATCATCACAACCATCCCATAAGCACAGACTGTGCTTAGCTGGTATTTATCAGAGAACCTCCCACAGCAGGCAGGAGAAAGGCTGAGAGGATCACTACTCCCACAGCTTCCACCATGCCATCGTGGTGCTGTACAAACAGCAACTGGACCACTGAGAGCTATTTACACTTAATTTTTTATTATGAGTCACTATTTCTAAAAAGCACCTCACACTTATGATTTAAATACCAGAATCTGTTAATCAAAGTATTTAGTTCAAACACAGAAATTGTTTTTTAAAAGTGCCACTTGGAGTAATGCGGTCTTCTCTTAAATTCTGAGCAGGATGAATACAGTTGAAGGAATAATACTCAAGTAAGCTGCAGGTTGTGCACATGTGAGAAATAAGCACACTCTACACTGAAAGATGACAAGTTCAACAAAGGACAGCACAGTTCCTGAGTTCCTGGAGTGAATCCTCAGCCAGAAGGGACCGAAGGATGCTGTACTGGTCACTAAACTAGCAGCATACATTCAGAGCTCCTTAAAACGGGGACAGCATGGGTGGCGCCTTATAGACACCTCAGCTTGGCCATACTCTCCTAAAACTGCATTGGTTAAAGGCGATTAAAACTGGATAAGCAACCTAAGTTAGCAACTTTTTGAGGAAAAAAAAGACTTGAACATACAAGCCGAACCTCTGCTGAGCTTTCGTGTAGCTCTGACTGAAGGAACAGGTACACGGTCATGCCAAATGATAAATCTAACTAAAATTTTAAAAACCCAGCATGTTCAACTAGATTTGTCTTTGGCAAAGCTTGTATAACGTATATATTTGTGGGCACTGCAGTAAATACTTACAGAAACGAAACACTATCACCTTACGCTAACTTACATTTTAAACACGATTTTTGTTTTTACTTAACGGGTTCTCCCTCAGGCCCGCGAAAACCGATGTAAATATTTCCCTGCTTCACGGACCGCCCGAAAAGCTTCCACGCTGTTCCAGTACCTCCGCCCCCGCTCTGACGATCTGCCCGTGTTCCCACGAACACGGCGTGGCCGGTCAGTGCCCTGCCGCTGGTCAGTGCCTGCGGCCGGCGCGGCTCCTGCCCGGCCCCTCCGCCCCGCAGGTCGCGCCCCCGAGCCGGGCGGGCGGCGTGGGGGCACGGAGCGGGACACGGAGCGGGACCGGCGACGCCGCCTCCCCGCGCTCCGGAGCCGCCCCGCGCCCCGAGATCCCCACCGGCGCCGCGCTCCCGCCGCGGCCACAGGAAGCGCGGCGGCGGCTCCGGGCCTGCCGGGGGCTCCGGGCGTGCCGGGCCGCGTAGTTCCTGGAGCGGCTGCGCCGAGGAAGCCGCCCAGGCGCTGCGGAGTGCAGGACTACGATTCCCAGGAAGCGGCGGGGCGGTGTACCCGAGCTGCCAGGCGAGGGCCTTACCGTACGGACAAGCGTGAGCCCAGTGCCGGGAAGATTTGCACTTGTTGGTGTTGGCTGATGAGATGCCGCTAATAATAATAATAACAATAAAATAATAATAATAACCCAACAAAACACACCAAAACCAAACCAAAAAACCCCCCACATACTCATTTGCTTGCATGCTTTTGCGGTCAATATAGTGATAAAATCCATAAGTGACCCTTGCCAAGACAAGTCGTGCTGGTCTTCACGTGACTGGCTACGGAGTGATGTATCCAGGGCGTCCTGACCTGCTCAGCGAGGTGTTTCACACCGAGCAGAGCACACTAAGCAGACTAAACAATAGTGACAGTATGCCCAGCAATACATTTTAGAAATTCACTATTTTTAATCCTGGGTTGGTTTGTTTTGTTTTCTTTTTTGGAGGTTTTTTTGGTTGGTTGGTTGGTTGGTTTGGTTTGGTTGTTTCTGAGTTTTTTGTTTGTTTCTTTCTTTCTTTCTTTTAATTTGGTACTACTTAAATCAAGTTGAGATAAGCTTTTCATAGCTGAAAACATGGTTATTATCACAATCTATGGATATTTACAGTTCATGCTTGGAAAAACTGCTGAATTGCAAGGAAGACAGCAAAGAGAGCTTCCCCATGTGACAATATTACAAAACAGGCTAGACACAAATCATCCCCTGTACTTCCTGTTCAAGTAAAGTCTAAATTGTACAGCTAGCAGCAGGACTGCAGGACTGTTCTGCAAGAAAATTGCTGTGTAATTGAATTTCAGACTGCTGACGGAAATGAGGCAGCAGAGACTTAACAGTATGAATCATCCTGAAATCCAGCTACACAAATTCATTGGGACCAAAACTCTTACTTCTGTACCCAGGAAATTCATCATCATCTTTAGCGTCTGAGGCACTCTTGGAATCCAAGTGTACATTGTGGGCTTTGGCCATTAGAAGATTTTGGTCAAGAAGTCAAGCAGTCTGCCCAGCTGCCATCACAGGAACTTGAAATGCAATGCTAACACCATGTGCTGGTGCTATGAAATTAAAAAACTAGAAGTGTGTCAATAATTGTTTTTTTCACCTTGCAAGCTTCTACTCTCGCTCTTGCAGGCCTGTGTTCTGTGTCCTATGCTGTGAAAGATTTGTATAATATTATATCAGCTAGATTATCTGTATTTCATTGCATTCTTGGTCACCTACTACAGTTCTTGAGTTATGCTTAGGAAAAGTGTTTTATTGTAAGAACTATAAGCCTAGCAGAAGTAGATTCATCCTGCTCCCTGTCCTGCAGTGTTTGTGTTCTGGCTTTCTCTTCTGATGACACATTACCTCCTGGGCAAAGAGTGTCTATGTGCTTGGACAGGGCCTAGAAAAATGGGAGCCTAAACTAATTTGAAGCTCTTGGCAAATCTGTAAGACAAAGGGAGTATTAAATCCAGTTCTAAGAAATTTCCATCTTATGCTATGTTGAATCTTCTTTTTACTGCCTCAAGCATACTTTACTCTGCACTTGCCATTATAATTGTAATATGCAAAAATTCATAAAATTGAGGTATTATGGAACATTATAGTAGATGAATTAATAACCTTCCCCATTGATGAAACAGAGCATGGTCACATAGCTAACAAACTTGGACGGGTGTTGCATTTTGTTAGAGAAAACTTCAGGTTTATTTCTGAAAGATACTGATAATACATCCGGATAGCATTTACATTATGGAAACTGTGCTGTGCTCAAAATCTTGTTTGTTGGCAAAGAGAAAGTATACTGCCATTTAACTAAGGCAATCATTTGTTGAAAATATAACCAAAATTCTATATGTCAGATCATTATTAGTCCAGCACTGTTACACAAAAAGAAAGAATAATGGGGTTTATGCATATATTTGCCTCTTTCCCCTGTTCTTGGTGCTATGGCTACCCTTCTGCAGCTCTGGACTGTGAGATTGCTGGTTTCATTCTTGGGCAGTGGTTAGAGGAAGGGACATTACAGCAGGTTATCAGCATCTGGAGCCCATCTCTGAGAAGAATATGATGCTTAACATTGCTGGGTTCTTCTTCCTCACTTTAAAGAGTTGCACTCACACTTGGGGTGAATTCTTACAAGTACTTATAAAATACTTCTGTATGTTTTTCTGGTTAGCTGCAACTCCATATTGTGCTTGAATGTAATACATAATATGCTGTTTACATATATTGGATAATTCTTTTTCTGGTTTTGCTCAAGCAGATAACTGTGCTTGAGTAGGGCTGGTTGGGTAAAATTACCTCAAGGGTAGTCTACAACCATCTTGTGCAACTTGTACGCTGCCACCATGGTTTACATTGAATTGTTAGCAGCTGTTGGGGGAAAAAAAAATATTAGCTCTCAAAAGAATCCTCTGAGTTGAAGAAATTAGTTACCATTACCATGTAATTTCTTCCCATTCACAAAATGTCATAGTTTGGCTTCTCCTAATGTAGTGGAAAGTAATCTGGAGCCAGTAGAGAGTGTCCTATAAAGAGTCAAAGGAATAAGGAAAGAAAATAACTCTCCAAGTTTATCTACTAATTAGAGGCTGTGACATCTGATTGTAGTTAAAATTAACTGAGATCACCCACCTGGCATTACAGATCTGCTACTATGACTGCATTCATAGTAGCTCCCCATGTCTACTATTAAAAGTATTAACTTAAACAGTATGGAGTGCTGAACATACAGTTACACTGGCAAAGCTGAGGGAATGGTTCCTGTTCTTGGAAAGTAGAAGGAACAATTTGAAAGCTTTCAGTTTGGCTTAGATGTGTCAGAGTAGTACATCTGCCACTAACCATAAATTTCTCAGGAGAACAGACACACTGCTCTCTTTCTTTCTGGGCATCCAAAACAGAGCTCCAGTGCAATGGCAAACAGAAGCCATTTTGGCTCATAAAGCCGCTTACTCTGCTTCCTTGTTTAGGCAAAAAGTAAAATGGTTACCACAGTGGGTGATATTTTACTCATGAGCCTCCCTGCTAGTTTCAGGTGCTGCTTTGGGAACTTGTGAACAGCTTAACACACTTCCCACAGAGATGCTCCCACTGCAGATTCTTCATCCTTGGACATTATGTGTCTGACTGAACACTTACTGAAAGCTGGTAATTCCCAGCACTATGCACATTATACACACATGCACACACACATATAAAATCTAGAGGCGCAGATTTAACCTCACTGTGAGACAGAGAAGCTGGTTATGTCTCTTACCCACTTTGCACTCTAACCTGAGTCCTGTCTGGATGCTCCTGAAAAATGAAGAGCTGCAAAGGGTAGGGTTTAACAGATGATGGCTAATGCGAAAATAACAAAAGCATTAGTTCAAAGACCACTTTCCAAAATTTCCCAGCTGCTGCAGGAATTTGTCTTAATGCTCAAAGCACTTGCTAATCATTCAGATGTTCACTACAGAAATACAGATCTGGTGTCAACTCTCTCTGCAACAGAAGGCATTAAAGTTCTTGAACACATACACCATTTTTCAAATTGTTTTTCTGACAAGAAAAATCTGTTGAACATGGTAGAGCAGGTTTTAATGTGTTTTACCATGTTTATGAAAAGAGGTACAGAGAAGACAGACACTGCACTTCCACGCTGTAGCTTGGAAGCCCAAGCTGCAGCGCCAGACTACTGGCTACTGATTTTAGCAGATGAACTGAATTGACAGGAGTGCAATCCATGTTCTCCTCCATTCCACCATCACATCCTGAGCCTGGAATTCAGCTACCTTTCTTATCTCTGACAAGTCTGGTATAACAAAAAAACAGTGGGAAGGAGGTGTCATTCTAAAGTTTGAGTTGTCCGGGGGAGTTAATTTTGTATTGTTTTTCCTGTTTTACATATTTTTTTTTTTTTTAATATTCCAGCAGAAGCACACGCTGGGTATTCCGCTAATACTTGGAAAAGGTGTAGCAGTGAAATGGCCGCTGCGCCAGCTGCGGCTCGGCGGCTCCAGGCCCTCGGCGCCTCGGCAGCGCCATTCCCGCCGCAGCGGCCGCACGTGAGGGGCCGGGGCGCGCCCGCGGAGCCCGCCCGCGCCGCGCGTCCATTGGCCGTCGGGCGCGACACGTGATGTGGCGGCAGGGGCACATGTGGCCGCACTGAGGGCTGTCGGCGCTAGCCGCCATCTTCTTTCGGCGCGCAGTGTTGGCGACCGTGGGAAGGAGGTAGGAGAGGGGCTGCCCTGAGGGTAGCGGAGTGCTTTTTCGCGGCAGGACCCTCACCTCCTCCATCCGCACCAGCGCAGCGCCCGCGCCGGGCGCGCTCACTCCCGCCCGTAGGCGTCGGCGAGCCTCGGTGCCGGGAGCCATTTTCTGTTCTTTCGCGGTACGCTCCGAAGCCTGGTGGGAGGCGGCCGCTGATGAGTTTTGTCTCTCCTTCTGGCAGGGCGCAGCACAATGGAGGAAGACTGGAATGCGGAGATAGGGGATGAGGCGTTACTCCCATCCCTTGAGAAGGTATGAGTGGGAGGGGCGGCTGTGGCGACTGAGTATGTTTGTTTCTTTTTTTTTTCTTTTTCTATGTTTCCTTCCTCCAACCCGTGTCCCTGCAGCCTGGGTGGCTGCTGGGCAGTGCTATTCCCTGTTCTCGTGATGTTTGGAAATATGGTAGGCAGCCATAGGAGTTCAGTTACAGAAGAGAGATTTTCTCTGTGCTAGCAGTTTACTTGCTGATGTTTTGTGCAGATACTAGTGATTGTTGTGTGCTTAAGTGATCTTGACGTGTCAGCTGTGTATAATGTGTTTTTTGGTAGCTTTCAGATGCAACCAGTATGCCATTTAGTGTGAAATGCATCTTTCATAAGATGCAGAAGGCAACTTCTTTCAAGTGCATGACTTAGTAGCTGTGTTTGTATTTACATGCTTTATTAGGCCTAAAGTCTTTGTATTGTTGTGCCTTTTTTCTTTCTGCAGGTTAGCTTGCTTGAGAGACCAAATGACACCTCATCTGTCTTTAATTCAAGTGTAGACTCATTTGGTATGTGAAAGGCACTTTTAACTTTACTGATGTTTGGAAGAGTTGGTCCCTTGAGCATTGTACAGGATTGAAGGAAAACACAATGTTATTGTGATGTTTTAATGGGACCCCCATGGAATAGCAGCATCAAATTATACAGAGAACATAATGATTAGGCCTTCTTTTTACTGTCAGTGCTTCCTTTTTTTACTGTGATTATATAGTAACATATAACTACTAATGAGTCAAAGACAGCTTTGAATTTTAATTATTTTTTTTAATTGTAGGTGCTGATGAATTTGTGAACTCACAGCATCAGCCAATGAGTAGTTTTGGCAGAGGAAGGAATTTTGCAGCCAAAGGTAACTTCCAGTAGTGGTTGTATTTCTAATGACTAGTTGGGTATGATAAATTAAATTTTGCCATTCACCACTTTCAGTCAGCAGGCAGGTTCAGCTCCTTGAAAGTAGAGCTCCATCATGCATGACCATGTCTTGGGAAGTCAAATACCATCACTCCAAATGCCCTCCTCTTCCTCCTTTTCTTGGATTTATATGCTAAGCTTTATGCCACATGGGGTGGGATCAGCTTTCCTAGTTCTGTTCTATCCTGTCTCGTGCACCCTCACCCCCTCTTGCTGGTGTGCTGGGGTGAGCAGCAGAAAAGGCCCCAGTTCAGTGTGATCACTGCTTAGCACTAACTAAAAACATCCCTTTATTATTAGTACTGTTTCCAGCAAATCCAAGGCACAGCCCCGTGCCAGCTGCTGTGAAAGAAATTAACTCTATCCCAGTCAAACACAGCACAAGTGATTATTTGAAAAAATTCTGTACAATTTCTGCATCCTTTTTGTTGAATCCTGTTATGGTGGGTGAATGCTACGCTTGTTTGGTGCAGGGCACTAATGTCAAGCAGTTTTGCTGTAGACTCTCCAGCAGCAATTATGAAGTAACTGGCAAGCTGTATTTAAGGTCTGTTGTGTTTATGGATACTTGGAATGCTGTCATTTGCATATGAGCCCTTAAGATACAATTTTTGTATCTCTAACTGATGTGGAAAAAGAGAACTGACTGATAGAGTGGTATACACACCAAACTCTGGTGGCGAAGAAGCCACAGATGCTGTGCTAGGAGAACTTCATGGTGTCCTGTACCACATATTTGTCATTACAATATGATGGAACAGGGGTTCAGCTGAAAACTAAGGACTAAGGGGCAAATTGTGTTCTAAGCTGATTGTTCGGTCCTTAGATAACCCCTGAAACTTAAGTCTAAAATGAAGAATACCTTGGTTATGCATATGTTAATTTCCTTTCTCATCCACTCAGAAGAGTGGCTAAGGGAAGGCATTAGAAATAAAAAATACGCTATGTACTTACTGCCGACTGAATAGGCAGTTCTGAGTAATAAAAAAATGGAACTCTGTAGATCTGAAAGACATGTTTTCAAGTCCTCCCTTCATAGCAGGCAGCAACTCGCATTGCCCCTTTACTCTATAGTACCAGTTAAGAAAACTGTGAAGGGACAAATGTTGTCAGTTGCCCTTGATGAAGAAGTCTAAACTCATCTGCGCCCTTACTGAAGAGTTGAAGTTTGTGGCTTGATTAGCATAAACACTAAAGTCAAATACTTCAAGACCCAATGTTTGATTTACTTTTTGAAATTGTTTAGGAGAGAAGTACTGTTTTCTGTCAGACTTCTTGTCAGAAAATACTTCCTGTCTTCATTTGTTTCATATATTTAGGCAAATCACTTAGTTGTGTATTTAAGTTTTTGTGAAATTATTAAACAAGGACTGAGAAGAACAATTACCAGATATAAGGGGCTTGACCTGCACATCAGAATTAGGCAAAGTTCAGTGATTGTGTGCTATGCTGTACTGCAGGTTTTCAAGAAGGAATTGAAGAAGATGCCACTATGCAAAACAGAGGGTTTAAAGGATTTGGGCAAGGTGAGTATAAGTTTGTTGCATTGACTGGTTTGTATGATGCCAGCATACTGGCCATTCTTTCTGGCTTTGCTCATTCCTTGAGAGTGAGCAGTCAAGAGTGAAAGCATTGAAATGACTTTTCTTCATCCAGACAAAAGGCACTTGATGTGCTGATGCAGTTGCTGTGTGCTATGCTGTGTTATTGCAGGTTTTCAAGAACGAAATGCTGTAGATGGTGCTGGTACAGAAAACAGGGGGTTTAAAGGATTTCGTGGTGGCTTTGGACAAGGTGAGAGTAAGCTTGATGGTTTGGTGTTTTTTGCATCCTGAGTGGTTTGTATGGGTGCAGTGTATGGTTGGTGATCCTCCTGGATTTTTTTGCTCCCTGAGAGCTACCAGTACAAGGGTGAAATCAGTAAAATGGCTTCTGTTCTTCAGCCAGATAAATGGCATTTGATCTGTAAATGCAGAATTGAGCCAGCTCTGTTACTTTGTGTTAGGTTGTGCTGCCGGTTTTCAAGAAGGAAATGGGGAAGATGCTACTACACAAAACAGAGGGTTTAAAGGATTTGGTGGTGGCTTTGGACAAGGTAAGTTTGTTGCATTGACTGGTTTGTATGACATCAGCATACACTGGCCATTCTTTCTGGCTTTGCTCATTCCTTGAGAATGAGCAGTTAAGAGTGAAAGCATTGAAATGACTTTTCTTCATCCAGACAAAAGGCACTTGATGTGCTGATGCAGTTGCTGTGTGCTATGCTGTGTTATTGCAGGTTTTCAAGAACGAAATGCTGTAGATGGTGCTGGTACAGAAAACAGGGGGTTTAAAGGATTTCGTGGTGGCTTTGGACGAGGTGAGAGTAAGCTTGATGGTTTGGTGTTTTTTGCATCCTGAGTGGTTTGTATGGGTGCAGTGTATGGTTGGTGATCCTCCTGGGTTTTTTTGCTCCCTGAGAGCTACCATGGTAGAACTGAGAACTCCTGCTGCTACTTCTGTTCTTCAGCTGTGTTGTGGAATATGAATGGTCTCTTTAAAAAATGAGTATTACTGGGTAGAATATGGTATAGGTTGGAGTTAATGAAGAAGTTGTTGGGAGTGTTGCTCTGCAGATTTGTTGGAGCAAATAGCTGGCTTTAGTTGTAGTATTTCATGACACTAATGTGTGATTTAGGAGAGCTGATCAAGCACCTTGCCCCACCACCACCTCCATACCAGCCATTCAGGGGGGTGAGGGGCAGTGTTTGGGTCATTTGCGTGCAATTTAAAATGCTCTAGGAGCAGTAGTGACCAGGAGTGTGGAAACTGAGGTGTGGCCCCTCAGTAAGGGTGTGGCATGGTAAGTAGCAGGTGTGGGGAAATGGGGAGTGCAGTGGGGGTGTGGCACAACAGGGATCTGTGGTATGTCAGTTCATGTGGCAGTTAGCACAGCTGGGGCACAGCCATCCTCCTGGTGATGGGTTGTATGGTAGTCTGGTATGGTATTTCAGCTGTGTTTTTTTGTTGTCATTCCCTGTACCCCTCCTTTACTAGATCCAGTACTGATTTACAAATGGTCAAAAGCTGTTGCTGCTGCCAGCAAGGGTTTGCTAACGTAGACAGAACTCCCCCAAGAGGGAAGCAGGTGTCCTGGCCACTGGCTGCAGGGAGTATCTGAGCCTGGTGTTAGTACCAGAGGATGGTGCAAAAAAAAAAAAACAAACCAAACCTGCTTATGGTGTAAGCAGGTGAGTGATTTGCTCTGTCTGGGGGCAGAGCTTAAAAAAGATGTGGAAGGGCCCACAGAGTATTTGTGGAAGCAGAAGAGAAATAGACGGGGGGAGTTACACCCTTCCAACTGTAAGACAAGGTCTGCAGATGTCAGAGTAGCTCTGCCCCTTTTGCTGCCAGGCAGGAGGAGGAGACCTAGTAGATGGGGGGAATAAATAGGTCCCTCCTAACCCCCACTGCCTTCCCAGGTGCTCTTACAGAATAGGTATGAGACCCTGGATCCAGAGGATCAGGCAGATGATACTAAAGAAAAAAATCCATCTGGAGGGTCCTCCAGTTGTACTTTGTCAGATGGATCACAGCTTCAGGTCTTAAGAAGAAAGGAAGGGTGGTTGTAGTAGTTGACTCCTTTTTAAGGGGAACTGGGGGCCCTGTCTGTTGACTGGACCCACTCCCTGGGGCCCAGCTGCAGGATATCAGCAGCAGACTCCCTTAACTAATTCAGGCCTCTGATTATGAACCGCTGTTGGTGTCCAAGTCTGCCGTGATGACGTTGACAGGAAGGGCACCGGTGCTATTAAAGAGGACTTCAAGGCTCCGGCTTAACTGGTTCATGGGACAGGAGTGCAGGTGATGTTCTGCTCTGTTTGTTCAGTAGTAGGGATGAATGATGAAAGGAACAGGAGAGCCCACATTATCAGTAACTGGCTTAAGTGCTGGTGCCATCAGGGAGTTTTGGTTTTTCTGATTATGGGGCAATTTTCACAGCAGCAGGCCTGTTTGAGTCAGGTAGGCTCCATCTGTCTAACAAGGATTCTATGCCAGAGTTGTCAGGGCTGATTGAGAGAGCTTTAAAATAGGTTTGAAGCGGGAAGGAGATGAAACAAGGCTTTCTAGAAAGGAGGCTAAGGGTGATCAGCCAGTGTCAGCAGTGAAACCAAGCCCAGCTGAAGTGCCTGCAGACAGATGCATGCAGCATGGGTAACAAGAGGAGCTGGAAGCCATTGTACAGAAGGAAGACTGATGTAGTAGCTGTCATGGAAGTGTGGTGGAATGACTTACACGATTGGAGTGCTGCAGTGGATGTCTCTTGCTCTTCAGAAGGGACTGGCAAGGGAGAAGAGGTGGAGGGGTCACTTGGTATTTTAGAGAGGGTCTCAACACTGCACAATGTATGATTAATGATAATAAGGTTGCATCCCTATGGGCAAGGATCAGCAAAGGGCCAACAAGGCTGACATCCTGGTGGGTGTCTTCCAGACCACCTAACCAGGATAAAGTGATGAATGAATTACTGTGTAAGTAGCTGGAGGGTGTTCAAGGTCTTTAAGCCCTTGTTCATGTAGGAGAGTTTAACGTACCAAGTAATGTGCTGGGAACTCAACACAGTGGAGAAGATGGAGTCTGGGAGCTTCTTGGAGTGTATGGAGGACAGCTTCTTGCCGCATCTGGGGAACTATAAGCCTGCTCTCGATGCCCAGCAAGATTATGGGACAGATAATCTTGAGTGTGATCACCTGGTACATACAATATGGCCAAGGGACCAGACACAGCCAGTGTGGATTTTGGAGTGGCATGTCCTGCCTGACCAATGTGATCTCCTTTTGTGACCAAGTGACCCACCTAGTGGATGTATGGAGTGCTGTGGATGTTGTCTACGTCGACTTTAGCAAAACCTTTGACACCATCTCCCATAGCATACACCTGGAAAAGCTGTCAGCTTATAGCTTGTACCATGTGCTGGGTTAGCAACTGGCTAGACAGCTGGGCCCAGAGAGTTGTGAATGGTGCTGCATCCAGTTGGTGAGCAGTTACTTGTTGTGTCCCCCAGGGATCTGTGTTTGGCCCAGTCCTGTTTATATTTTTACTGATGATCTGGATGAGGGGATTAATGTGCCATTAGCAAATTTGCAGATGACAGTAAGTTGAGGGTGTGTTGATCTGCTGGAGTGCAGGAAGGCTCTGCAGAGGGATCCAAACAGGCTGGATTAATGGGCTGAAGCCAGTGATGTGCTGCCCAAGTCCAAGTGCTGGGTCCTGCCCTTGCATCACAACAATGCCCTGCAGCACTACAGGATGAGGCAAAGTGGCTGGACAGCAGACAGGCAGAAAGGGACCTGAGGGTGCTGAACAGCCAGCTGAACATCAACCAGTGTGGTCAAGAAGGCCAATGGCATCGTGGTCTGGATCAGCAGGAGGGCCAGGACTGTGATTGTCCCCCATACCTGGTACTGGTTAGGCTGCACCTTGAGTGCTGTGTCCAATTCTGGGCCTCTCAGTTTAGGAAGGGCCTTGAGATGCTGGAGCAAGTCTAAAAAAGGGCAACAAGGCTGATGAAGGGTCTGGAGCACAGGTCCTGGAGGGAGCTGTGATAAGGCTGGAGAAAAGGAGGCTTTGGGGAGACCTTATCATTCTCTACAACTGCCTGAAAGGAGGTTGTAGGCAGGTGGGGATCAGCCTGTGTTCCCAGGCAACTAGTGACTAGAGAAGAGGAAATAGTCTTAAGCTATACCAGGGGAGGTTTAGGCTGGACATCACTAAGAAGTTCTTCACAAAAAGGGTGATAAGGCATTGAAATGGACTGCCCAGGGAGGTGGTGGTGTTAGTGTTTAGGAAAGGAGATGTTTAGGAAAAGGCTGGACATGGCATTCAGTGCCATGGTTTTGTTTATGAGGTTGTGTTCGTTCATAGGTTAAACTTGATGATCTCAAAGGTCTTTTGTTTCTGTGATTTCCAACCTAGTTGATTCTGTGATTTCTGTAGTTTTATGCTCTATGTGCACTACACTCTGTGTTACAGGTACTAAAAATGGACAAAGGGGTATACCTCAGTCTGGAACGCTCAGCTTTAGAGAAAGAGGAACTCTTGCAGGTGGTGCAGGTGAGACTTTTTAGTAGTGGGGGTGAACTGTACAGATTTCCTTATTGGTGAGTTGTGGGAGTGTAGCTAATTGTTAGCTTGATTGGGACTTTGAGCAACCTGATCTAGTGGGTGGCAACACTGCATATAGCAGGGAGGTTGTAACTAGGTGACCTTTAAGGTCCCTACCAGCCCACTCTGTTCTCTCATTACTATGCATTTTCAGAAGTGCTCCTTGATATCTGAAGAACAGTTGATTTGACTGTATTTGGTTCAAATAATGATTTTATTAAGTGTTGCAGAGGCACTGTGGTAATACCCATTAAGGACATAAACAGCATCCTTAATACATGATAGCAGTTCATTTCTGTTAAAAAACAAGTTGCCTTTTTTGCAAAACCAGCACTGTTTCTAAGTTCTAAAAATTTCACCATTTTCTCACCTTTTGGACTGAATCCCATTATGATAGGGGAATGCTAGACTTGTTTCACGAAGCAAGACAGCAGCACTTTGATGGGGGGCATTGATGACAAGCAGTTTTAATGTAGACCTGTAGCAGCAATTGTGAAGTAACTTGCAAGCAATATTTAATGTCTGTTGTATTTATGGATACTTTTGCGTGTCAGCCTTTAAGATGTAGTTTTTGTTTGTTGATGTGGAAAAACCAGACTGACTGATGTACTGGTGTCATGGTTTGACGGTCAATCCATGACAACTGGGGTACACCAGGCATTGGTGGAGCGGAAGATGCTGTACTAGGAGAACTTCATGGTGCCCTGTAACAGATGACACTCTTTTATTTTTGCGTTATGATAGAACAGCTGAATGCTTTCTGGCAAAAAAGTATCTCTTGTTGTTATTTTTTTTTCATCTATTTAGGAAAATCACTGTGTTATATTATGCTTTTTATATGAATAAAATAAGGAGTGAGAAGAGCAGTTACCAGATATAAGGGGCTTGACCTGCACATCAGAATTAGGCAAAGTTCAGTGATTGTGTGCTATGCTGTACTGCAGGTTTTCAAGAAGGAATTGAAGAAGATGCCACTATGCAAAACAGAGGGTTTAAAGGATTTGGGCAAGGTGAGTGCAAGTTTGTTGCATTGACTGGTTTGTATGATGCCAGCATACTGGCCATTCTTTCTGGCTTTGCTCATTCCTTGAGAGTGAGCAGTCAAGAGTGAAAGCATTGAAATGACTTTTCTTCATCCAGACAAAAGGCACTTGATGTGCTGATGCAGTTGCTGTGTGCTATGCTGTGTTATTGCAGGTTTTCAAGAACGAAATGCTGTAGATGGTGCTGGTACAGAAAACAGGGGGTTTAAAGGATTTCGTGGTGGCTTTGGACAAGGTGAGAATAAGCTTGATGGTTTGGTGTTTTTTGCATCCTGAGTGGTTTGTATGGGTGCAGTGTATGGTTGGTGATCCTCCTGGGTTTTTTTGCTCCCTGAGAGCTACCATGGTAGAACTGAGAACTCCTGCTGCTACTTCTGTTCTTCAGCTGTGTTGTGGAATATGAATGGTCTCCTTAAAAAATGAGTATTACTGGGTAGAATATGGTATAGGTTGGAGTTAATGAAGAAGTTGTTGGGAGTGTTGCTCTGCAGATTTGTTGGAGTAAATAGTACTGGCTTCCATTTTGGTATTTCATGATACTAATTTTATACTCTCTGTGTGCTACTTATCTGTTACAGGTGCTCGAGGTAGGCAAAGGGACATACCTCAGTCTGGAACTCCTGGTTCTAGAGAAAGAGGAATACTCACAGATGGTGCAGGTGAGGCTTTTTAGTGGCAGGAGTGAGCTGTACAGATTTCCTCGTTGGTGATCAGTGACAAAACAGTTCCTTCTTAATTCTGGCAAATACTGTCACTAATTTTTCTCCCTATTAAGAACCTTCCTCAAATGCTAGGTATCTTGGTTGTATGCCTGGAAAAGACATTGTAACTCATTTGAATTTCAGTTACTGGCTTTTCAAAGCTGTAGTGTTACATAATCTTTTTCTTTGTTGTGCTGAGGTTGGTTCAGTTTATGCACAGTGAAGCAGAGGTGCTAACCCCAAAAGTGAAAGTAAGCTTTAAAGAACTTGTTAAGTTTTGAAAGAGTTGATCTAGACTTTTACCCTTGTGCCCTGTGTAAGGGGAAATATTTTGTTGTCAGCACTGACAAGTAAGGTGTATAGCTCTGACAGGCCACTTACTCCTGATTTAACTTCATTTTAATGTTGGGAGTTTTTCCCCCGTAGTCCTGCTGTATTCTTCTGCCTGTGGTGCTACTGTACCTGGCAACATATATGTTGTCTTACCTAGAGCATAGTAATATATTATTCACAGAAGTACCATACTTCAAATAAGGAGTGGGATTAAACCAGTGTAATGGTCAGTGGAGGGCTGATATTCTCCATGTAAGAGCATTTTGTGTGATAACTGTAAAAAACAGTAATTTTCATTGTAGAAAAGATAACAGTAAAGTAATTTTCATTGTAGAAAAGATGGCTAAATGGCTTTTTACTCAGAGGGCGAGTTGCAGTGAAGCATTGGAGCAGGTTGATCAGAGAGTCTGTGGATGCTTCTTCCCTGGAAGTGTTCAAGGCCACATTCAGTTGGGCTTTGAGCAATGTGGTCTAGTGGAAGATGTCCATCCTGTGGCATGGGGGTTGGAAATGGATCATCTTCAAGGTTCCTTCCAACTCAAACCATTCTGTGATCCAGTGATTAGTATACGTGTTCAGAAGTGATACTTAATATCTGAAGAACAATTGATTTGCCTCTATTTGACTCTGTTCAACTAATTTTTTTTTTCAGATTTTTAGTTCAAATAATGATTTTTAGGAATTGAAATCTTTATAGAGGCAATAAGCTAGTGCTTATAGAGGACATAACTGCATCATTAATACAGAATAGTAATTCCTTTTTCATTACTACAGTCTGAAGTATTAGCGTGTTAAAAACTGTTCTGAGTACTTGTATGCAACAGTTGCATCTATCTGTACAGAATTTCATGTGGAAAGAGTTCTTCAGAAAGAGTAATTTGTTGTGTGGGAAGCATGTGAGTAATTTGTTGTGTCGTAAGAGCATGTGTCTGTCTTTATGATGAAGAAGAGTCTAATTTAATTTTTGTGAGTACCTCTTGAAAGTGGGGTCCTTGAGTGAATGTGAGACATGAATGCTTTACAAGTCTGACTTCATATGGAGGTAGATTTTAGGTCTCATAGTATAAAATCAGGTTCTGAGGAATAAAGGTATGGAATTGTGATGCCTTCTTGAAAAATGGAGAGACATCCAGATGCCATCTCACTGAATTTATCTTCAATAGCTTCATCTTAAAATACTTTTATTTTAACTTCTCCTTATATTGTTTGTGAACTTAAGGTCCAAAGGTGACTTATGTGCCCCCTCCTCCACCTGATGATGAGCAAGCCATCTTTGCACATTACCAGACAGGAATGAATTTTGACAAGTATGATGAAAATGTTGTTGAAGTGTCAGGACTGGACCCTCCAGCAGCATTAATGGTCAGTGAGTTGGTTATTCTCACAGTTTGTGTGAAGCATGATTTATAAGGATGTGTAGTGGGTTCAATATTTGCAGCTAATGAAAATACTAATAAAGAATACCAAATCTTGCAGATAGTGTGATGTTGGGAGGAGGTGCTCCCCATTTGAAAGGTAAAAATTTGATTTCACAGTACCTTAACAAACTACCTAAGTGGTATAGAGGAAGTAATACTGGCTATATAGGAAGAATAGCCATTACGTTGTGGAAGAATACCAGTTTAGATATTGAAAGAAAGAGGTCTTTTGCAGCAGTTTCTGACCAGACTGGTATAATTACCTTATTGAAGTCAGTTACTGGGGGATCTTCAAAAATGTAAATGAATGCCAGTTGGGGTAGTAAGTGTATAGAAAGAGGGGTGTTTTAAAGTAATTTGTAGCCTTGTTCTCTGTGGTTGCAGTTCACTGTTATAACATATAACTTAGTTTTTTATCTATAATGGCTGGCCAATTTTAAAAGAAAAAAGTTCTTTTTAGGGGAAAGAATGAGAAGTGGAGAGGGGTTAGTGTTACCTGTGTTGAAAGAGAAGATGCAGAGGTGTTCCCACTGAAGTTAAACTGATTTTTGTCACCTGTGTTACTTTTTGGTCCTGGCTAGGAATGTTGTTATATCTACCCTTACTGGTTTAGCACAGAGACAATGTTTAGCTCCTACATGAAATGAAACTACAGAGTTTGAGGTTTTTTTCATAGCATGCTATGTGAATTTACTTGCTTGTATCCAGGTGTATGACTTCTGAGCAATTCTCTCTTAAAACTAATAAGACCAGTGTTCACTGTCCTGCAGACAATGTTACTTGAATGGCATGAGCAGATTTTAGAGACCTTTGGGGCTTTTACCTTTAGGAGCCTTGGCAAATGACTGGTGAGACAACTTCTAAAATTAACACTCTTTAGTATTTGCATGTCTCTATCATACAGTAAGCATTTTGGGTTTTAAACTTTTTGCATTCTGTGATTGTGTAATAACTGTTAATAATTTCTTCTGTTACAGAGTTTTGCCGACACTAACATGTGTCATACTTTAACTGTGAACATTGCTAAAGCTGGATACTCCAAACCTACTCCAGTGCAGAAGTACAGCATTCCTATTATACTGGCGGGACGGGATTTAATGGCATGTGCCCAGACAGGATCAGGAAAAACTGTAAGCATTTTGTGCAGTATTTGACCATGAGCTTCCAGTGGGATGCCTCATTCTTCCGTGTCACATGCTTGACTTCTTCGTGGCCATTAATTTCACTTGTGCAGCAGTGGCAGGTATCAGGTACAGATATGAATGATGATAGGGTTGTCACATTTTGGGCTTTATTCCTTATTTCAGTAAACTAGTATTTTGGTACAAGCAGACCAGCCTTCAGAGATACAGCTGTGGATTCAATAGTATAGGCAGGCAGTCCTAGAAACTGCTGATGA
Source organism: Onychostruthus taczanowskii (assembly GCF_017590055.1). Classification (NCBI taxonomy): domain Eukaryota; kingdom Metazoa; phylum Chordata; class Aves; order Passeriformes; family Passeridae; genus Onychostruthus; species Onychostruthus taczanowskii. The sequence continues at coordinate 63,872 of NW_024506221.1, read as the reverse complement.
CAGGACTCAGCAGTTGAAAGTAAGGACTTCTGTGTTGTGTGGAGTTGCGTCTTAGTGGCATTTGTTTGGTTTTGGTTTTTTGTTGGCAGCTATTTTTGGTGGTTATTTGTGGTTTTGGTTTTCTGTATATTTTTTTGTTTGTTTGATTTTTGTTTTGTGTGTGTTTATTTCTTTATTTTTCTGTTGTGTGTGTATGAGTTTTGTGTGTGTTTTGGTTTTGTTTTTTTTTTTCAAACTTAACGCTGAGTGTAACTGTGGTGTGCAGGTTTCTTGTACTTAGTTTGATGGAATCTGATATGCACCTGTCTTGATTTTAGGTGATTTGCTTTTAATCATGGAACAGTGTTGAGAGTTGCTACTAAGCTGAAAATTGTCTCAGCTTTTTAAACTCGTGTACCCAAACCTAATGACTGACAGACTGGTGGATGTAGATGTTTGGTTATGAAGTGTAGCTTTTTGCTGTTTAGTTTAGTGTGGAATCCTAGACTAGTTTTAAGGTAGCTTGCTAGTTCTTTTGGAAAACCCCTTCTGTTTGCAGACAGGGGAACATCCAAAGTCTGTGCTGTAAATATTCTGAGTGTTTTTGGGACTGCTGTACAGATGCAGGTTTGTGGGTATCTAGTCTTACGGGGAAGTAAGTGTGCTGGTGTGGTGCAGCTGTGTTGCAAGCTGATCAGCCGTTCTAGTAGGTTTTGGTCTTGGGTTACTTAATTATCAGGGTATGTCATCAGTGTGTGGAACTGTATGGAAAGTTAGGCACTGCAGGATTGTTATGTTACTAGACTGTTAGGATCTAGAGATATACTTTCATACTGGTTAACAAGGAGAAAAGAGCTTAAATGTTGTCTTGTGCATTCAGGTCAATCCTTTTGCAGTCTGATGTCCTTGATTATTGTGTACACTGTCATTCAAGCTTTAAGATCGATACACAGATTTTAATGTGACTTATGAAAGCTTTTAAGACTAAGCAACCCAAATACTGCTGTGGTTTTTCCCTCCAGGCAGCGTTTCTTGTACCAATTGTTGCCCAAATGATGAGGGATGGTGTAACTGCCAGTAGCTTTAAAGAGCAGCAAGAACCGGAATGTATTATTATTGCCCCAACTAGAGAACTGATTAATCAGATCTTCCTAGAAGCAAGAAAATTCGTGTATGGGTAAGCTTTTTGCACTGTTGCCTGGTATTGATGATTACTTCAATCAGCAGTGCTTTATTTTTTTCATAAATACTTGCAAATTTTTTTTTGTGCCAATCAAATTACAAACACTTGCATTTAGATTATAATGAGTTCACATTATAGTACTGCTTAGCAGGTTTCTTACTATATGACTAGGGATTTAATTGCCTAATCTTTCTGATACTGGGGTGGGTGAATGGAATACTTACTCCAGCTTGAAGAGAAGTATTTAGCTTACTACTGATGAGAAAAGTGAAGTTTCTTAAAGACTTGCTAAGAAAGTTTTCCTGTCTGAGCATCCAGGAGCCTCTCTGGCAGTCACTGACACCACCAGGGACTTCAGCTATTGGGACCAAAGTCCCTTTTGCAGCAGGTGGCTCTAGTGAGCTGCTCGTTGCCCGACTTAACTTCCGACACACACCACTCAGAGAGTCAGATGAGGTTTCCTCACTGACTTGACCCCAGGTTTCCCATAGCAGAATCTCAGACCTCTATTTCTTTCAAGTAATTTCATTGTTTTGCAGCAACGTGTAACAGCTCAGAGTGTCTCCTGAAGGGACCCCTGAACAGTGGAATCACTGGGCTTTTATATGATGACAGTTTATGTATCTAATATTTTGAGATCTTTTTACTAAGTTATTTGCTCCTGCAGAGTCTGAGCATCAGGTGACCTGGCTAGTGGTGCAGGTCCATGTGCCCTTTGTTAAGTAAAGGGTCAGTGCCAGTTCATGGTCTTTTGCCTGAGCTCCAGTGATTTCTTGCCACCAGGCATCGGTCAGCTGCTTGCACTGCAGCTGCACACTGAGCTACCTGCACTAGATGTATTCAATATGAGGAAACTTACTAGCATATCTTAAGCAATTTATACTTGCTTTACTTTGATCTTGGCAAAATGGAGATGAGTGTGGTTTAGTTAATTTGTTTTAGTTAATTTCCAGTGATGGTTTCTAATTACTCCTGTTTCCTGGTGTTTCTGGGGTTAGACAGACATGTCAGAGCTCAAAGAAAAAGCTCTTTGAGCTTTCGAAACAGAACGAGAGACCTAAACTTCTCACTAAGTCCTTGAATGTGTGAGAGTACATTTTTACTAGATTTGTCAATAATCTTTTTACTAAGTAATAGGTTTTACCAGTGTACAGAAGAGAACTAAATCTGTGTTATGTAACAGTTTATTACTGTTTGGAGGTGAAATGCAGAACATCATCACTGTAGAATCTGGTGGGATAAATCATACTTGCCTTTATTCAAGCCAACTTACACTTGGAAGCTGTCTTCAGGAAGAATGATCATTTTTGCATATCTACTTAATAAATAGGTTCTTAAGAACAGCTTCTTAATCTCTAAAACTGTTGTATAACTTTGTAGCTGGTTCTGGTTTTATGCTGTCTTAAACTAGATACAGATTAATTAATCATAAAATAACATTTGAATCTAGAAAGCTTTTCTTACAGCTGGCTTGTACTAAAAATGAGAACAAGTTAAATGATATCAGGATGTGGATCTGTAGTATCTAAAGAAGAGCTTGTGTATTGATCAGTTGAGATTTATGATCTTAGGCCGTTTGATTTAATTTGCAAATAGGAGTATGAAATATGTATGTATACGAATAATGGATAAATACTGAAATTGTGGGATTCCAGAGGGAATTTCTATTCTTGACTAAAGCTTTCTGAAAAGTTGTGTTTAACTTTGGTAAAAATTTACCAGATTTACCTGATCGCCATTGTTGCGTTATGAAGCTGAATTAATATCTTCAGTAAAAGACCATTTGAATTTGGGTGTGAAAATACTCATTGCACTTAAAGATCTTAGCAGAAGGTTATAAAGACGAGCTAAACATAATTCAGAGCTGCATAAGGTAATTCTTGCTTAGAGAAACAGTTTTCTACAGAGGAGTTTCTGATGTAGCTACTTGGCAGATCTAACCAAAGAGCATGGTGGGAAGGGCAGAGTAGTATAGTCTTTGGGTGGATTTGCTGTCTAATCCTTGAGTCACACACTGTATGGCCAATGTGATTAGCTGCTTTACAAAGATGCCATGTGTGTACTTACTGTTTTGCCCCTTTTAAGGTCTGCAAAGATTACTTCTGAAGCTCTGAGGCATATGTAGTGGTGGTTTTGCTTTTTCTGAGGATGCTGTATAAAAGGGGACAAAGTCTTTTGACTGTTACTGTTAGTAGGTCTCAGTTGAAGAGAGGGGAGAACGCAGGTGAAATGAAGTGTTTGTTCCTAGTAGGCCACTTCGGCAGCCTCTGTTATGTAGTATGTGGGGAACTTTAAGCTTTCTCGGAGTGGGTTTCTGGTTTTGAGCACTGTTTTTGGATGGAGCTGTATGCTGGAGGAGTTAAACCACTCTTAAACTGATTTGTGGTAGATCCGATTATTTTATATGAACTTGCATTAAACAATACTGTTTGCATACTTACATAATTAATGCAAATCTTTTTCTACATAACAGAACTTGTATAAGGCCTGTTGTGATCTACGGAGGTACACAAACAGACTATTCGATTCGTCAGGTAAAGCAAGGCTGTAATATACTGTGTGCCACTCCAGGAAGGCTTCTAGACATCATTGGAAGAGGAAAGGTAACATCTTAATGCTTCATCTAAATACCCTTAACTAAAAGACAAAATACTATTTTTTGTTCCTTAAAATTAATAGAAGAGATTGGTTTTTAATGGCTCTGTCAGTATGCTGCCTTTGTACAGGCACTGAAATACAAGTGAATTCCATGAAGTTTATGAAGGAGTAGCCCAGTCCAGATCTCTTCAGTTCCTTTCGGAGACAGCTGGATAATATCAGTGTAAATCAAATAAATACCTGGAACACTTTCACGTAGTTCTTGTGACATATTCCATAGTAGATCTTCACTTATGTCCTGTTTGTTTTGCTGCAGTGGCTTTTTATCCGTCTTGCACTGTATTTTCATACTGATCCAAAATACAAACTGCAGGTTATATAGTACTATATTTGAATTTATATTTCCCCCAGTTATTATAATTCATATTAAAATTTTTACGTGTTAGTGTGGTGACTCTGATATTCACTGTACAGAGTTTGGAAAAACACTTGGTTGTAAACTGAAGATGAGTTTTCTGCAGTGGTCAGGCTTTTAGTCAAAAGTGATAATCTTGTTCATCAAGGGTAAAGTTGTGATATTCTTAATAATGCTTTCTGACATAATTCTTTTACAGAAAAATAAAAAAGGTTTTTGAGAATGTTTGAGGGTTATGAGAGAACCTTTCTAAAACTCAAAGCATAATTCCAAAATAGATGGGCTGAATTATAGTTGGTCTCTTAAGCTCTGTGTTTACATTGCTGAACCAGTTTCTGAAGCACTGTGGTGTGTGAATTTGTGCAGATTAAAAGGCTGAGTAGAGGTTGAGATGTAAACAAATCAAAATACTTTCACTTTTTATTAACTTGAAATAAATAAAAGATGGATTTTTGCAATTAGGCTATTTTTTAAGTGCATACTGTCAGTGAACCAATAGTATTTTTCTTTGACTGTAATAATTGCAGATTGGTTTGCATAATGTGAAATACTTGGTGCTAGATGAAGCAGACCGCATGCTTGATATGGGTTTTGGTGCAGATATGAAGAAGTTGGTATCTTTCCCAGACATACCACAAAAAGACCAACGCCAAACACTAATGTTTAGTGCCACTTTCCCTGAAGAAGTTCAGAGGTGAGTAGAATAAAAATAGAAATAAATCTGAAGATACACTTGTATAGAACTAAATATCTGAAGAGTTAAGAACACTCCTTATTTTTAAAAGCTTGAAAATACTGAAAACTGTGATATTAATATTTGTTGCTTAATTTAAGCAGGTACTTTAAAACATTAACTGCTTAATTTAGGTGGGGACTCCTAATCAATTTAGAAAGTTATCTGAAGGCTTTTAAATTTTACTTCTGCAGAAGTACTCATGTTGCCCCTGTTGGTTTCTTATTCCTCCCCCACCACATCTGTGCAAGCTCAAAACCAGTGATGTTGCTGATAACACCATCATTGACTAATGAGGCTTGGCAATTACTGCTCAGCTTACCAGTGTTCATAGTACTCAATTCTTATGTAGATAATTGGTATTTATTTTCAGTAGTTTAAAAGCTTCTACAGATGGGCCTTATGATACATCTTACATGTTTACTACTCACTACCTTTAAAGTTCCTCTCACTTAAGGGAACAGTCTTCAACACATGGTAACTATGGTTGCTGAGTAACAGAACAAAACAACTAATTCTCAATTTCTTCTGCTTTTTGAGACACCAGCATCTAAATATTCCGTGTTAAATCAGAAGTCTCTAAACTTCAGTTGAAGCAGTGCAAATAATTTTGATGACTTCTGTGGTAGGGACACTGTTATAAAGAGTGTTGGTAATGCAGTGAGTCAAATCCAAAATTACCTTTGGTCCCAAAAAGTCTGAAAGATCTTTTGAGGAGGGAGAAAATACTTCTCAGTAGTTTGCTGTCCTGAATGAAAGAGGGGAATGTGCTGCTTTCTCCCATTCAGTCAGGTAGTGCTTACCACTGATTTGGAAATGTATCACCTTTCTTAAAGCAGGACTCACCTATTGTGGCTTTGGTTCCTTGTCCAGACTTTTTTCATAGGGTTCTTTGTGTGGAAGAATAATCTTGTGGTGAACTAAAAATGACCTTGTTTGCTTAGCTGATAATCAAGCATTCAGATGGTACTGTACACAAGTATAGTTTCTGTTCCACATGTTTACCTGTTTCTGCAAGAATGTGGTCTCTCTTCTCAGTGTATCCTGGGAAAAGACCAGGTGTGTGTATCTCCCTGTAAGATACACAGTGTGTGCTGATTCACTCAGGTTTTGGGTTTGAAAGAAGAATCTCTAGGCCTGTTTTTATCATTGTGGTTTTGCTGGCGCTTTTGCTATGTATTTTTCTTGCATACTGAGGGATGAATCAAGAGTACTGTAACTACCAGCAACTGAAGAGAGATTCCTTGAATTCCTTGTTGAAGATATTTACTGTCTGCTCCTGTTAAATGAAAAGACCCCAACAGACCTACCTTTCTACTGTCAGTCCTGCAGGATGGTGGAAGACTTCAGAAACATGAGATCATGGTTTAGAAGTGCATAAAAACATTAGAGTCCTAGAAGCATTTAGGCTGGAAAAGACCCATAAGCTGATTAAGTCTAACCATTAACCCAGCACCAGCAAGTGAACCACTAAACCAATGCCTCAAGTGCCACATACACACATCTTTTAAGTACCTTCTGGGGTGGTGATGCCACTGTTTTCCAGGCCAGCCTGGTCCAATGCTTGAAAATTCTTTCAGTGAAGATTTTTTTCATAATAGCTGCTCTAACCCCCCATGTGCAGCTTTGAGGCATTTTTCTTTTGCCCCTGTTCTTCTTGTAACCTTTTGAAACAGAAATGCCTAAAGGTAAAGTTGACATTTTAGAGTGTGAAAACCCTTGTTTTCTAGAGTCAGTTAATTCCCGGACTTAATGCTTTCCTGATGCTGGAGTCAGGAAAGCTAATGATTCCCCATACTGTGCTATCAGGAGAACTTTTAACAGTGTACTGTTTTGGTAGTGTGGGACACAAAGATGCTTTCTTTGGACCTCTTGGGTTCAGATCATCCTGTGTTTCTTTTAAGTGACTGTATTCAGATTTAGTTTTAACATAACATTTGGTTTTATACCTGAACTTGTTTCTGCTGTTACATAGACCTTTGATCTGATACTTGAAGCTCTTTCTGTACATGCGAGTTGAGAGAACCGTGCATTTTTCTAGTTGACTGGAGAACTTTAATTTAGCATTTGAGTCTTTATATCTTCCACTAAAAGGCTGTGGTTTAATCCCAGCTAGCAACTAAGTACTGTGTAGCTGCTTACTCTAGAAGGCTACTCCAGCGTCTCCCTGAAGCCTTCTCTGCCCCAGGCTGAAGAACCCCACCTCTTGCAGTCTGTCTTCATAGGAGAGAGGTGCTCCAGGTCTGTTACCAGGTTAGTGGCCTCCATGAACTCATTCCAACAGGTCCATATCTTTCGTATATTGGGGAGCCCAGAGCTGAACACAGGTCTCAGAATATCAGATCAGAGGGGCAGAATTGCCTCCCTGACCCTGCCAGCCACATTGCTTTGGATGCAGCCCAGGGCACAGTTGGCTTTCTGGGCTGCAAGTGCATCTTGCTGGGTCATGTCCTGCCCCTCATCCACCAGCCCCCCCAAGTCTTTCCCTCCAGGTCTAGTCTGGATCCATTCTCTGTCCGGCCTGTACTTGTCCTATCCTATCAGCCTGTGTAAAAAGTTTGTCTCAGTCTTTTTTTCTAAATCCCCTTTAGGTACTGGAAGGCTGCGATAAGGTTATTCCAGGCTTAATCCCTGCTCCTCAACTCTCTCAGCTTGTCTTCAGAGGAGAAGTGTTCCAGCCCTCTGATCATCCTTGTGGCCTCTCTGAATCTTCTCTGACATGTGTGTCTTTTGCTGAAGATACCACAGCTGGATGCAGTACTCCAGCTGAGGTCTTAAAAAGGCAGAGATAGAATCATTTGGCCTGCTGGTCACACTTCACACAGCCCAGGATGGGGTTTGTGTGCTGGACCAAACTGTGTAGACTTTTCTGGCTTTTTAAAAATGTATATAAGACTACTTGTATTGTTCCTCACAAAATGGAGGATAAAAATATTTTTTGTACATGTTGCTTAAACATAAAGGAAAGTACATACTTTTAAAGCAAGAATAATTACATAACATTTTTCATGTTGCTAAATTTTGTCTCTTTCAGGCTAGCTTGTGAATTTTTGAAAACTGATTTTTTATTTGTTGTTGTTGGACATGCGGGTGGAGCATGCAGTGATGTTCAGCAAAATATTCTTCAAGTTTCTCAGTCTTTCAAGAGAGACAAGCTGATAGAAATTCTACGCAGCATAGGTAATTTTATTTAATGCCAGTTGTTCACCAGAGAAGTCAAACTTGCTTGGCTTTAAACTTGCATTTGAAAGGTCATGGCTATATGATTTTGTTGTGTGCTTTACAAGACTGTTGATGAAGCTTGAAGCAGAACTTGGGGAGCTGCAGATTTTTAGGCATATTTGTGTAGAGGTATTTCATAGAGTTATAGGCTAGTTTGGGTTGGAAGGGACTTGTAGATGTCAGTGAATCTAGTCTAATGCCCAGTATTTGTCAATGTTTCATCTCTATTAAGTACTATCAGACAACCTTCCTACATGGTTTTCTACTTTATATGGTCAGTTACTTCAGCATCTGGGGATATTATCTCATGATTGCAGGTGTGTTAAAATTACTATGTGAATGTTTGGGCCTGTGTTTTAGTAGTGTCCGGGATTTTTCCATATTTGTTCTATATGTCTTAAGTTTTAATGCTGAAGACTGAATGTGAGTTTGGAATTAAAAAATGGTCTGTGGAATCTTGCTGTTCAGTGCTTAGGATAATGTACTGCTTTAGAAAGGAAATGCCTGCGTGTTGCAGGAAACAATGTTTGTTTTCTCTTTTTATTGAGGAGAAAAACAATGTATGTGTCTTCACTCAGTTTCTGTATTGATACAGAAATTGATGGATTGAATTTAATTAGCTCAGAATAGGCAAGAAATTACAGTCATACTTTAAAGACTTTATTCAAAATGTGTGCCTGCATTAGGTGTTAATATAGATAAGTGCTACTCTAAATAGTGAAAATGGCGTCATATTTCAAACTGCAGTGGCTTTAAACTTTTGTTTAACATAGGTAATGAACGAACCCTGGTCTTTGTGGACACCAAGAGAAAAGCAGACTTCATTGCATGCTTTCTTTGTCAAGAAAACATACCAGCCACTAGTATTCATGGGTAAGTATTTTTAAAATGAAAGTCACCTGTGTTTTAAGAACTTTTGTTGAGAACTCACATTTGGCCATGTCTGCGTAGTTTAGCTTGCCATGTGTTCTGACAGACACCAGAATATCAAGGTTGAAGAGCAGCTAAAATGATCTTAGCATATAGATGCAAGATGTTTGTGTATATCCTGTGGCTGTTGGATTTGTAGGTGTGTGAAAGCCATATAGCTTTTAAGATCTGGCCTTCCATTGCTGGTGTGCCTGAATTGCTAACCCACAACGCCCTTGTGTGGGAGGAGGTTCTTAATACATTTCTGTAGAATTACTGTAGTGTGAATTGAGGTAGAATATATGTAGAATATGTAGAAAACTGGTTCAATGGAAGCTGTTAAATTGTCATCAATGTTACTGGTTTCTGATTCATTTTACCTTTATGAGTTGAAGTCAGGATAGTTATTGTTCTCTGGAGTAGTGGTCATACCAGGCTTCACTAACTATTCCATGTTCAGATCCTAAAGAGCACTGGTTAGCTTTCGAACTTGTTTTCTTACTTGGACAATAAAGAACAGGAGTGATTTTCTGACCCACTGTAGTTCAATAGTGTATAATTTGTAAATATTCTTCAAATATGGAAACACTGGAGCAAATCTGGTTTTCTTGTCATGATGATGAACAGAAGAAAAATTCTGTACTGTTGACTGCACAGAGGTTTTTTAGTGTATCTGAAAAATGGCCTGTGCAGGGGTCTGTGTAGACTTTGTCTTTGCTATTCTGGCTCCCTGCTACAAAGCTATAGGAAATTGTAATCAATTAAGCAAATGGATTTTCTTAGAGAGGTAGTGAGTTTAATGTATAATTATATCCAGTTCTTTTAAAAAACCTTAATTTCTCTAAAGACCTAAGCTTAAACAGTTGTTCTGTCTTGCTGCTCTTCAGGTAAAAATTCAGAAAACTTAAACTGGGCAGTGTATGAGTTGTTCGGGTGTTTTGTTGTTTTGCATCTGTTGTTGCCCCCCCCCCCCCCCCCCCAAGAGCTTCTTTCCATGAAACATGATATTTATATGACATTTAAATTATATCTTAAATAATACTATCCATTTTAGAGATATCCATTCTCACGCTTGCTTTCTTTATAGAGATAGAGAACAGAGAGAGAGAGAAATAGCACTTCGGGATTTTCGTTCTGGAAAATGTCTAGTTCTTGTGGCAACATCAGTGGCAGCAAGAGGTCTGGACATTGAAAACGTTCAGCATGTTATTAATTTTGATCTTCCTTCCACCATTGAAGACTATGTACACCGAATTGGGCGAACTGGTCGTTGTGGAAATACAGGGAAAGCGGTTGGCTTCTTTGATAACAATTCAGATGGTCATCTTGCACAGCCTCTAATTAAAGTGCTTTCAGATGTAAGTTTTAGATCTTAGTGCTGAACTTTTTCTGTTCTTTAAGATTTCACTTGAATGTACTGAACAACTGTGACATATTTGGTACAGTTATGGAACTCGTAATCTGAATTGGTAAAGCAGTCAAAGTCTCTGAATTGATTTTCCTAATTGCATAGGCTCAGCAGGAAGTTCCTGTTTGGTTGACAGAAGTTGCTTTTGAGGCTGCAGGAGGGCGACTCCCAGTTCATACCCAAAAGGTAGGTCTGGAAATTAACTGGAAGTCTTGGCTATTAGAACTTTGTCTCAGACAGTTTAAAACTGTCTTTAGTGGTATATATCCAGAGTAATGCCACTGACACTGTTTTGACTTAGTTTTCTTAGTTGTGCATCTTCAAAGAATTCAGTACTACTGAAACTAATTTCAGACAAATTGCTTGACTTGGGCTCTTAGAGTGTGGCCTCCTTACTAGCTGCTGTAGTCTTGATCTGTAAAGTCAGGATTCCTCTGGAAGAAACATTCATGCAAACATAAACAAAAGATGTAGTTCGGAAAATTCTGTGCTACACATGTAGGGTGGGAGCTAATAGTTCCTGATTATACAGTTACTGCTTGTTATGAATCACCTAGTCAAGCAACTCAGTTGACTGAAAACTTCAGATAATTCTAGTTAGGTAAATGCCCCAGTGTGGTCTGTGTCAAAATTCTTAATGTCTGTGGCAAAGAGAAGCCTTCTAGTGTCTTGCTGGTGGTAATTTTACATTCTGTGCTTAATCCTGTTTGAAAGCCTTTCTTTCATGTCTTGATTCCATAAGAATTTTATTACAGATCAGTTGTTTCCAAATGTTACAAATGTACTTCCTTTGAGAGCATAGTAGAAATAACTGCTCTCAGTGCATACACAATGTCTGAAGCTTCACTTCAAGCTCTGACTTTCCTTTCATTAATTATCTTTTCCCATACCATAGTTATTGAAAGCTTTCAGTGGTTTGGATGTTTTTACCTGTCTGGCTAGTCCCCTTACTAGATCTGCATAATTTTTCTGGGGTGGGGGACTTCATGAGATGTCAGTTACACAAACGTCGTTTCCTTCTCAAACTCACAGCCTCACATTACAGCTGTTGTGTATGTTTGCACAAACCTTTTCTTGCAGAGTAATTCTTGACTCAGTGGATCTTTCTTGTTTATTCTAGTTCAAGGAAACTTTATTTTTGCTTTTTTACTAGATTGTTTCAGAGGTGGATCTCACTAGATTGCTTTCAAATGCATGTCTCCCGCCTTTTTGTAGTGTCTCCCAGCATTTAATGAAATCCATCATTTCTAGGTGTAAGTCCGTCCATGGCTTTCACAACCTCTGAGTAACCAAATTAGACTGTAACTCTTTGTCCAGGATAGAATAGATTTTCATGTGAAAACTGTCTGCTTGCATTGGCAATACTGCCCTTAGTATCACATACATACAGTGCACCAGTTCCTTGAGTTGAAGAATGTGAGGTTCCAATTATTATGAGACCTTCTCATGTCAGTCTGACAAACTCTTTATTTGTAATAAACCCCATTTTTCATTATAAGTCCATTTGATAATCAAATGATGAATTGGAAAGAGGAATCTGTTGAAGGATCTTAGGTGATTATTTTGAGACAGTCTTGGAGATTACTGAGCTTTAGTCTTTTTCCAAAGGAAAAAGGATTTTACTGGGAAGGTAATGCAGACAGTCATTCTTTAGTATGTAGTGGAAAAGGAAGTTTTTTTCCCACAATTGTATGAACTGATTTGTGTTGGGTAAGAAAAGAAAGAAGTTGAGATGTGAACTATGGGAAGTGTTATTCCCACATGTGATAAAATCTGAGGTTGGCTAAACTGCGGTAATTTCACACCAATGTAAAAAACCCCTTGTGTGTAGGAGATTAATGATGAAAACTTCCTGGGTGTTCAGATTACATTGAGATAGGTGCATGCAGAAGGCTAAAATTGTTTTGTGGTAACTTACCATTAAATGATTGAAAGTATTAATAATTCTAAACTAGAACCTGTTGTGTTTCCTAGAATTACAGAGGCAGAGGCAACATGAATGCGGGAGAAGTAAAGATGGACTGTTCTGCAAGAGAAATTGAGTCATGGGATTAAATTGCGTTATACCAAACTAGTTTGTACTGTGTTTTGCTGTAAGTGAAATGTTACATGAGAAGATAATTTTGTGAAAACCCAGTTTGGGAAGGAGCTTTTTGTAAGGGTTCATCTGAACTTTGTTTTTTTTTTTTTTGTAGCATGTCAGTTAAAAAGTTTGAATCTTGCGTTATGATGACTTGAGGATCTGTTAAACAGCTCTTTAATAAAAGTTTGAGATGTGCATTTGGATTGTTGCCTGTGTATCAGCTATATGTCACTGCAGTTTCACAAACTGGAACTAAAGGTCAGTGACTATACCCACAACTTAGTGAAAATACACGTTTTTACAGAGAAAGGATGAAGCCCCATTTTGAATCTAGTAGAATGTTTTTAGTTTTGACTGATAATATCTTGTGGAAAAGTTTGCTTTAAAACAAGCCTGGTGCCTTTTCTATCCAAGAATTTTCCCAGGCTTGCAGAAGCTGTAGGAGGTAAGCAGTCACTAACAGTTCTAGTTTTTTTTGTCAAGTTGCTTTTTCATTGATTTTTTTTTTTCTTATCAATGCAGTATGCAGAGACAAAGATGCATATCATTGGGTCCCCAAGGAAAAGAGCAAGGTCATTACATTTTGCACAGCTGAACAAGCTTACAGGGTTCTCATGGCTTGCTGTTTAGCTCACAGTGCTGAGCACTGTGTCTTGTACAGTCTTCCCACTAAATCCAGGCAGGTAATACTTCTAAATCTGCTTACAGGATAGGAGCCTTAGTACCCAAGTTAGTGAGACTGAGAACTGACTGGGCAATGCTAGGGAATCTCTCATTGTGGAAAAGTGGGGCTGTCATTCTTTGTATTAATATCCTTGCAAAACTATTAAATATCCACCTAGAGAAATATTATTAATTTTGTAGACTGTAATTTTTCTGCTATATATTATGCAAAAATAGTAAAATATTGTGTACTTGGAAGTGAGCTGAACGGACAGTATACTTAAATTGCTGCTCATAAGTAGTGGATGTATTTAAGCATTATATTAATAATGCAGACTAAAATACTGTGGACAGTAAGGCTTCTTTTCCTGAGAAGTATCTTTGAAGATTTTTGCATCCATTCTGAATTTCAGGTAAATTGAGGGTGCTTTTGGTGTCAGGCTGCAGTGTGAGTGAACTATTGGAAGAAGCTGTGAGCTCATAAAGCTTGCCCATTTCTGTGAAGAGAAGTTAAAGAAAAGAGTCTCTTGTAACGCAGAGCAAACATTTCAAGGGAACCTGGTTTAGTGTTTTAAAGGACCGCTGAGTGTTTCTTGGTTTGTCTCCCATCATAACTTATGAGTTGTGGTCAGGCAACTGAGGGAGTTCTGCAATTGTTACATTTTCTATAAAACTACTGTTCTGGCCCCATTCTTTGCAATCATTTACACAGAAAGGTGCTAAATAAATGATGGCTGTTCTAGCGTGGAGCTGCATGCTCCCATAAAAATAATGGAGCCAACAAACCAGTCCCTAGAATGGTATTGAAATAACTCAAGAAAAGTCATCTTTACTACTTTTTATGAGAGGGTGAGAGTTGGAAAGACCAAGTCAGCTGGAAAGGAGAAATAAAAACTTGAGTAATACTTGCAGAAAGATATGATATTTAATTTTGGTTTAAGCTGTGTGATTCTTTAAATAAATATTTAATCTGCAGGAAAATATTTCAGTGTGATTTACACTGGAGGCAAACACTAGCAAGGGAAGTTGGGGTGGGGAATGAAGTGCCCTGTCAGCTGCCTGTTTATTTTATTTTTTTCACTCAAGTAGTCTTACATGAAGAACATGTTGAAAAACTTACCGAAAAATTCCATGTCAGTACCTTCTTAATTCAAGAGAATCTGGTTGTCCTGGTGGCAAGTCAGGGTAAGTGTTCTTAAAAGGTTTTGCTGAACTCATTTTAACCTAAGAACAGTGTAACCACATATCTGTGATTCCATTTAAGTGATTCTGCTGCCTGTAGTTAGTGCTAAATTGGGGTCACTGAATGTTTTTTCCCCATCGTCTACCTCCAGGTTTATGCAAAGGTGCTATTTGTATTGGAACTTCAGTTCAAGATTAGGTTGAAGGTTCTTTACAGACTAGTGCTGAGAAATTACATCAAACCTTTCATTGAACAATTAAATACTTTTTTTCAAGCTAAATTCAATTTTATGGGATGTATAAAACAACATTGACAATGTGTTTTCTTTTAATGCTGTTTTGAGCAGAAATTATGTACAATTCTTGTAACTAAAGGAAAATAGTAGTTAATGTGTTGGTTTTGCATGGCCTGGTTTTTGGTAGTGGTGGAGCTACAGAGGTGGCTTCTGTGAGAAGCTGCTGGAAGCTTCCACTGTGCCAAGCAGAGCGAGTCCCTGATGGGTCTGAGGATAGATGTGCTATGAGTCAAAGCTGGGCCAATTAGAGGTGATGTTAAAGCATTTCTGAATTAAGAAAATCAAAACAAAGTGGGTGCACTGGTTGTTCTTTTTCCCAGTCAGCGAAAAGAAGGTGAGAACACGTGAAGGAAACAACATGGCAACACCAAGGTCAGTGGAGAAGGAGGAGGCCGGAGGTTCTCCAGGTGCTGGAGCTGCGATTCCTCTGCAGGCCGTGGTGAGACCTGCAGCCCATGGGGATCCACAGGGGATGCAGAGATCCCCCCGCAGCCCGTAGTGGAGGTGCCCATGCAGGAGCAGGTGGATGCCTGGAGGAGGCAGTGATCCAGTGGGAAACCCAGTGGAGAGAGAGGGCCCAGCTTCCAGGCTGGAGCAGCCTGTCCTTGGAGGACTGCACTCCGAGGGAAGAGTGACCCTCGCCACAGCAGTTTTGGGAGGAGTGTCTGCCCATGGGATGGGCTCACAGTGCAGCAGTTTTGGCAGGACTGCTCTCATGAGAATGGACCCCACCTGAGAAGTTCACAGAGAACTGTCTCCCATAGGAGGGACCCCACAGCGTAGTAGCGGAAGGACAACTCTCTCACAGCAGCAGAAGAAAATCCTTGAGTGATGAACTGACCAAACCCCCATGCTCTGTCCTGTGCACTGTCAGTGGGAGGGAAGGGTTGGGGGAAGAAAAGGTGTTTACTTAAGGGCTTACTTTACTTCTCATTATCCTTCTCTGATTTTGTTTGTAATAAATTCACTTTGTACCTCTAAGTCAAGATTGTTACGCCCTTGGAGTGTTTTCTCCTGGTCCTTATTTCATACCTCATGAAGCCTTCATTAAGTTTTCCCTCTCATCCACCCAGCCACGGCTGGGGAGGGTAAGTGAGCAACTTTCATGGGTGCCTGGTGTTTGGCTGGTGTCAAACCATGGCAATGAGTAATTTACAATCTTTGGTCTGGAGCTGTTCATGTGCTATGGACAAGTAAGGAATCTAAAGGTAGTAGCTGAATAAAGCAAAGCTTTCACAGAATGCAGAACTTTTCTGATTAAGGGGTGCACCCCAACTCAAAAATTACGGCCATAAGGATTGAAGGACTATAAACAAGAGTTCTGAAAACCAGAAAGGAAATAGAATGTCTGCAAACTAATACCAGGTTAATTAAAATCCTCCAGAGTGTTTTGGCAGATAGGAAAGCAGACCATAGTCTGCTGAAGACATAATAAAGTCTATTCTGAAAAGATCTCTTTCATTGTTGATAATGCTCATAGGAATTTACATTGACCTACAAATTAGCTTTAAGAATGCTAAAGAATGGACCTGTCTCTCTTCACTGACTTCAGTTAAAGGACTGGGAACAAAAAGAAAGGTTGCTGAATATTTTCAGTGTGTCAGCTGGCTTTATGCAAAATCTGTATTAGTCTGATTTAAGACAAAGTGTAAAGCTTCAATGTTAGGTAATAAGGAGTTTGTTTTCTGTTAGCCAAGTTTAGTAATTTTAATGTGCTGTCCAGCCATTCCAGGAATTCCCTGGTGACTCAAGAGGAGGATATTTGACATCTGTCATAACTTTTTCAGTGACACCATAAATTGACAGGTCTTGGTCAAATGTGGATGTCTGTACATTGTCCTGTACTTCAGAAATTGTGAAAGGTAAAAATAGTACTCTGTGTCATTACAAATTTTACTTTTTTGTGTGACTTCCACTCTGTGTGGTTAGTGTCAGTCTTTGGCAATAACATTTCTTACAAACTCTCAGTTACCTGAGGGTTTTATGGTATGACTGTCTCCATGGCTTAACTCCATTAACTAATAAGTAACAGTAGATGAAATCATTTGACTATGGAGTTTGGACCAAGGAATCTTGTGGGAATCTTACATTTTAGCACATTCTCTTCAAATTTTCCTGATACTTGTATTCTTTTCTAGCAAGCTTAAGAAAAGTGTTGAAATCAGTAGAAGTAATTTGGGACAATAGTTAGTAGCGCTTGAAATATAAACATTAAGTGGTTTTTATTTTATGCTGCTTATTTCCTTCAAAGTAACTATGGTAGAGTCTTTGGCGCTTCTGAAGGTAATGAAGGTAATGAGTTTGGCTTTTATTTTTTTAGTAAGCAGAAAAATATTATCTGTTGTCACGGGACACTTAGAGGAACTACTTTGTATTCAAGACTCCCCTTGACTATTCAAGGGGATTCATCTCTTTGTTCAGAGTTGACAAATTATTTAGGAGCCAAACTGCTGAAAATACCTCTTCCTCTTTATGCTTCTAAATAAATCTGACTTGCCTTTTGGAACCTGATACCCATCTATAACTAAGAATATATAAGTGAGAATTATTTTCTCACTGCAAATGTACAGTGCTTGCTGACACTGTCTTAGAATACTATGGACAATGGCTATAGTCAGCTACTTTCAGTGTTAGATGAACTTGTCATTCTCCCTGCAGTGCAATACTATCAAGCAGGATTTTCTTGCACTGTTTCTTTTCCCTCCTTCTTTAACTAAGTCACATAAAATAATTTTCAATACCCAATCCTTAAAATCTCCCAACTTCAAAGACTGCTGTGCTTCACTCATCCTCCACTCTTAAAAATGAAATATGCATGGTCATAAGAAAGGGGATGGTTGTTGACAAAGATTTTGTGTCCTGGAAAGATGAATGAGGTTTATACTGAAAGAAGTTGACTCAACTTTGGCCTCTTAGTGCTTTTCCCTTTACCACTAGTAGCAGGGAGATGAAAACAGGCAGATGATTTGTCAATAATGCTTTCTCAATAATTCTTTGTCTTCATCAGCTCTGCCCCTCCACTCCCACTGTTTAAAAATACTGGGTTTCTTCTTTAGGATCATTATCATGAATCAGTTGGAACTGTGAAGCTATTCCTGTAGCAGTATTTTGTGGGATTCTTGGTCTAAATATGCCAGTCAAATTAAATTACATTGAAAACCTGTGTTTCCTTAAAAGGTTCTGTAATTATAAGGTCATAAGAAGCATACACAAATGTACTAAGCAAAGGAACATTCTTTACCAGAACAAATTTCTGAGCTTGCAACAGACAAACTTTTTTTGTAGTAGTTTATCAGCTCATTTAGAGATCAGTTCTAGAAATTAATATACTTGCTTGATTAACATTTACTTTCTATAGTGGTGAATATGTAATCCACCCTCTCTGAACAACTTAAGAGAATTTTTGTGCATGTAGACTGCAAGTACAATCTATGCAATTTAAGAACACAAAGCAGTGGTTTATTAGGAGGTGTATATAACTGGTAGCATGTTAGTCTTGACTAAATATTAGTGTGCCCTTCGTAAGACATCTGTTGAGTTATAAGGAGAAACTTGACCTCAGACCACAGCAACAAAAAAGCTCAGCCTTGCCAAGTGAAGACTTGGTCTCTTGACTCCTTGGAAGGTACAATTGTGGGTAGGCAGGTAGGAAAGCGAGGAGCTCAAATCATTCTATGAGTCTTCATAGGAATTTTAGAGACTTGGAAACAAGTCATGTGTCTAAAACATATTCTAAAGTGTTTTTCCTATTCCAGAAATGTGGTGCCCTAGTGAGTACCTTCAATGTCTAAATTCAGGTTGGTTGTGCTTTGTGCTGTAACTCCTCTCCAAGCTATGGATATTTCATTTTATAAAAAGCAGTTGTGCTTCCATATTGTGTTCTTCAGTCACCAAGACTTATCTCAGATTTGCCGGTTAGAGGCTTGTTACTGTTTTACCTCTTACTGTTTTCCACTCTGAACAGTTTCACAAAGAACTTAGTGTCAGCTATGTGTAATAAAGCCCCTGACACAGTTTCCCACAGCATTCTCATGGAAAATCTGGCAGTCCAGGAGTGGACAGGTGCACTGTCCACTGGGTAAAAACTTTCAGGATGTCCAGGCCTTGAGAGTGGTGTTTAGTGGAGTAATTTCCAGTGGTGGCTGGTCACAGGTGGGGTTCTACTGGGCTCAGTCAGTACTGGGAGCACTTCTGTTTAATATCTTTTTTAATTACCTGGATGAGGGGGTTGAGTGTACCATCAGTTCATAGATGAAACAGAACTGTATGGGAGTGCTGATCTGCTGGAGGACAGGAAGGCTCTGCAGAGGGATCTGCACAGGCTGCATCGATGGGCTGAGGCCAGGGGGGTGAGGTTCAACAAGGCCAAGTGCCAGGTCCTGCCCTTGGGTCACAACAGCCACAGGCAGTGCCACAGGCTGGGGCAGAGTGGCTGGAAAGGACCTGGGGTGCTGGTGACAGCAGCTGAACATGAGCCAGGCTGTGCCCAGGTGGCCAAGAAGGCCAATGGCATCCTGGCCTGGATCAGCAATGGTGTGGCCAGCAGGGCCAGGGCAGGGATTGTCCCCTGTGCTGGGCACTGGTGAGGCCACAGCTCCAGTGCTGTGTCCAGTGCTGGGCCCTCACTGCAGGAAACACACTGAGGAGCTGGAGAGAGTGCAGAGAAGGGCAGTGGGGCTGGGGCAGGGGCTGGAGCACAAGTCCTGTGAGGAGCAGCTGAAGGAGCTGGGGGTGTTTATCCTGGAGAAAAGGAGGCTCAGGGGAGACATAAAAAGAGGTGGTATCCAGGTGGGGGTCAGTCTCTTCTCCCAGGCAACTACTCACAGAGTGAGAGGAAGTGGCTTTAATCCCAGGGGGTATTCAGGTTGGATGATTAGGCACTGGAATGAGCTATCTAGGGAGATGATGGAGTCACCATGCATGGAAGATTTCAAACAACACCTGGAGTTGGCCCTTAGTGCTGTGGTTTAGTTGA
Organism: Onychostruthus taczanowskii; assembly: GCF_017590055.1. Lineage (NCBI taxonomy): Eukaryota > Metazoa > Chordata > Aves > Passeriformes > Passeridae > Onychostruthus > Onychostruthus taczanowskii. The sequence goes on along the minus strand of NW_024506221.1, from coordinate 44,226 downwards.
CGGAATGGTGTTTGATTAAAGGTTGGACTCAAGGTATTTTCCAATGTTAACAATTCTATGGTTCTATGACAAATGGAAAAGGTCTTAGGTTGTATCAGAGGAAGTTTATATTGGATATTAGGAAAAACTTAAGAAACAAGTCGTTAAGAGTTGGATCTGGCTCCCTAGATTCGTGGTGGAGTTGCAATCCCTGGCATTGTTCAAAAAATGAGTCAACATGTTATATTGTGATATGATTTAGTAGGCAGTTGTAGGTGTAAGAGAAGAATATCTGTGTGATAAGCTGTTCTCATCTATATAGCCTCTTTTTCTGTATGTGAGAAACTTGCTTCATTGCAGGTGGTTACTACAAACTGCTGCAGCTTTGCCTTCACAGTGCCTCTCTGCCAACAGTAACTTGTGCTGATTGAAGTTGTCATAAAGAGTCTGTTCACTATGGTCTTGGGGTGGAAAATTACAAGAAATGGCATTTTGTCATCCAGTTATTAAAGCCACAGGGGATTTTCAATATTTCCTTTAGCCTGTTTGTACAAATGGGTTTCATTATGTTTAGCTGCTTTTACAATTGTAGTAAAAGGCTTATGAATCTTAAATTGCCATAAGATGAAAACCTGTAAAAAAAATCTGTAATAAACCACTAAAGACATTACTCTGGGAATAAAGCATCCCTTCTTTGCCAGCATTTTTTCAGATTGCAATTAGAGCTGTTGTGATGTCGCAATGCTGTGAAGGATGATGTGACAGGAAGAAAGTATTGCATAATGCTCTATTCTGAAATTGATAACAGCATTGTGGCCTTCTTAGCAAAATACCTGATGCTTTTCATGAGAAATAAATCTTCTCTAGAGTACGGATGAAAAAGATGCTCACATAATTGCACTTAGGCATTAAAACCTTTCTGTGTGTATTAAATGTTGGTAGTTGCACACTGTACAACATAGTAATTGGCATATTTCTTATGCCTTTTGTTAGGTTTGAGCAGTTTGTAGAGTCTGCCTTTGACTCTAATTTGATGCAGTTTTGTATGTGCCCATTGTAGGGATGCTGACTTCAGGCACATGATGGATTGTGGAGGTCCTTTCTCTCTTCCCCCACGCCTTTATCAAAAACCCAGTGCTGTGTGCTTATATAGTAAGTCAGGGACTAGCACCAATTTCCATGCCAAATGTGTAATTTAATAGTAAAACTTTCTGATTGATTTTGTACCCTTTGACTTGTTCCTTTTGCTTAGTGAGCATTTACAAATCTTAGGTGCTTCCTTCCCCTTAACAGTGGGTTGTCACACCCATTATTGTTGCTTATTCAATGATATGGATTGGACAATGATTGGACAATGTGTTGCATTTAAACTAAGGCTTTAGTAATAAACCAGTAATTTAAGAGCATGGTTTTGAGGGTACTGCTGTTGTTGAATTTTTATGTTACATTAAAGTGAAATTTAAGAACGGCATAGGTAATTTTTTACCTGTTGAATGCAGCCTTGCATGGAGGTTGATGCTAGTAGATTTCTAATGACAAGCTGCTCACTGAAAAATTGAATTATGCATATTTGGAAATTGAGATCAAAATCAGACTGGTTTCACTGGATTTTTCTTCCCCATGAATGAAATCAGTAATGAATATAAGGACACTCATGGTTTTTATTTGTGTTTTGCAATGCTGTAAGTCAATGAAAGTCTGTTGTCATGCCCTCCTCTTTACGCTTAGAGGAATGAAGTGGTTTGAGTCATTGGCACAGGTAGAAATCAGCCTAATGAGTTTCTTGGTTCAAACCAACTCTGCAACTTGCTGGGCTAAAACTCAGTATATGTTTTCCATTGAAGCTGCTTTTGCTAAGACTGCACGATTAAACGCTGCAAGGTCAATTTGCAGACTGGTCATTGAAAATGCACCTAATTTTTTCACTGAACTACAAAATGCTCTATTTTGTGCCAGTGTGTTAATTAATACAGACTCACAGTAATTATATAGTGGTCAGTAATTTTATAGGGTGTGGTCATACATAATACAGAAGATAAATGTTTTTCAAAACTGAACTACTACAGGTAACAAATCAATTTCGAGTGAGGGTCAGGTTCTCCTGTCTCACCCTGCCAACACAGACAGTGGAAATGCTTCTCTTTAAGAAGGGGTACCATCTGGGATCAACCAATCTCTGGAGCAGTTACCCCTGAATCACCAGCCCAAACAATAGAGAGGCATCAGCAATGAAAACAGTGGAGTCTTTCTGTGGAAGGCACTTCCTTCCTTGTGTTTCAGAAACAGTAGCTTCACTTTGCTCCCACCCTCAGGATGGGAAAGTTAGTTCTTCTAGAGCATTCATGTGCAAAGTGGATTAAAGTGTCTGCAAATGTGGATATGGAACATATTTTTTGGCAGGATTTCTATTGTACTCTAAAGGTTTCCAATCTTCTGTGCCAAATCACTTTTGGTAAATGATATTACCTTTTTAAGAAGATTTTCTTTTTGCTATTAACTTCCTACAAAAGGTAGTAGCTGAAACAGTTACTGATGCCATCATTAAGTGCCCTCTGCATCCTGGAATCTCCTAAGTGCTACTGTCCAGTCCACAACCAAACATTTAAGTCTGTGGAAGCCTTAATGTAAGCATGTACATAGCCCTGAGGCAGGCAGAGGGATCACTAAAGGTTTTTGAAAGTTAAACAAATGTTTAAGTAGTCTTTTAGGTCTGGTGCAGCTTTTCATGATTTTGAAAGATTGAGCAGCCAACTTTCAGTGTGTCAGTGAAATCCATGTGTTAATGTGTGAGAACAGGCAACTAATCAGACCAAGTCTAGAACAGAGGTTCAATAATTAAACATAATTAAGGATCTAGTCCTGCCCTTTCTTATGTTCTCATTAAAGAAAAAAAAAGAAAACCTGGTATACCAAAGACCACTTAGGTTACAGTTTACATCTGCTTCTTTTGAACCACATTTCTATTTCATCTATTACCTCATAGTAAAACAAATGCAAGTTTTCAAAATATCACTATCAATGCTATTGTATACTTCTAAATAGCAAGGGGCATTAAAAAACTTTAAAGCAGTTTACAACGCAGTGTCACACGGAGGTTTTGGGGGATGGAGAGACGGCAACACCATTCAAAAATAAAAAGGGAAGCAAATGGGCTAACTGGCTGAATCTGATGATTAGCGGAAGAGGGTGAAGGCTCATGAGTGATCTGGAAGTTGGAGTGGGTGTGGTGTTAGCATTTTAAAATAGCTTGAAAAAACCTGAGCTGCACAAGTCATGGAAGTTGAAACTAGTCAATCTACGGCTTCTTGTGTATGACACTAGTGCAGGATAAACAACTTGCTGTCTGTAATGCATCTCTTCCTGAACTGGGACTAAGACCTCTTGATGTGCTGATTGCATTTTTAAAATTCAGTATCTGTTTTTGGACAGTATCTGCTTAGCAAGGACTGTCAGTGTCAGTAGGAGGCACATTAACTAGGGACTTCGGATTTCCATTTACTAGCTTCACAGCATCTTAATTGCAAAGTTCCTTCTGATTTTCAGTCCCGTTGCTGCAGTCAGTTATGTTGCTAATGGCTGCAGTCTTCTTCCAAGCCATAAATGGAATACATTTGTTACTTTTAAAAGGGATCACCACTTGCTTTATTCCCCTGCCTGTGTCCTAAATGATGCATGAGGTGCTTAAGGGGGAGTGCAAAATGTCGCTGCGTACCCCGCTGCACGGCCGGAGAGAGCGGCGGGGCGGTCGCGGGCGCGCCCTCACAGCCTGTGCGGCGGCGGGGCTGCTCCCCGCCCCGCCCCATTCCGTCCCGGGAGCTGTGGGGGCCGCAGGGCCGGCACGGGGGCTGTCGGGGTGCGGAGGGTCGGCGGGGGCTGTCGGCGTGCGGAGGCTGTCGGGCTGCGGAGGGCCGGCAGAGTGGCTCCGGGGGCGGGCGCCTGTCGGGGCTCCGGGCAGGGCAGAGCATCCGCCCGCGCGCGGCCGGCGCCGTGAGGGCAGCTGGAGCGGAGTCCGACCCCGCTAGTCCCGGCGGCGGGCGTGGGGGGTTCTGGCCTTCCGAATTACAGGAAAAAACGTGACTTGTGCTCAGCCGTGCAACTTCCTATTTTGTCCGTCCTTTCGCTGTCGCGGGGAGGCAGAGGCCCTTGTTAAAACAAGCTCGCGTTCTGCAGCTGAGGTAAGTGAAAAATGTGTTTTCAGCTGAGGGGTCTCTGCTCACGTTCATTTATATGAAGTGTGGGAGAGTGTGAAACTGTTGCCCGGACTGTTACTCGCGTGGATTTCCAGCAGTGAAGCTTGCTTGCATTCACATCTCTCCAGGCGTTCGTCCCAGACTTTGGGCAGGACATGCTTCTGTGTCTCTTCGGGCCAAAAAGATCCTTTCAAGTCCATGAGATAGTAAGAATTGAAACTTTCTGTTTAGCTCATTGCATTTGTCTCATTTTGTAAAGAATGCAATACGGATGCTTGGCAGTGGTTTTCCTTGTGTGTGTAATGGTTAAGAGTCAGTTCTCAAAATGTTTGCAATGTACGCAATCATCAAAGGAAGGAAAAGCTCTTACTTAACTTCTCTCTACTTAATTTGTATTCACTCGGATTTTCTCGAAGTGATGAATCCAATTTAAATGTACTGGCCCCAGGTTTCTTCAATGTTTGCGATTTCTGCCTTCTGAGAAAAATGTTTTTGTAATGTGCTTGTGTACATATCCATCGTGAGTATCATCTTCATGCAGTCATTCTTAAACTGGGGAAGTGTCTCTTGCCTTCTCACCTGTAATGGACTGCATGATTTGTCTTTTGGGAGTGGAGGGTCTGGAGCACAGGTCCTGTGAGGAACTGCTGAGGAGAAAAGGAGGCTCAGGGGAGACCTTATCACTCTCTACAACTGCCTGAAAGGAGGTGGTGAGATGAGGGCCAGTCTCTTCTCCCAAGTTATAACCAATGGACAAGGAAATTGCTGCAAGTTGCACCAGGAAAGGTTTAGATTGGATATTAGGAAAAGTTTCTTATCCGAAAATGTTGTCAAGTACTGGAACAGGCTGCCTGGGAAAGTGGTGGAGTCATTGTCCCTGGGGGTATTTAAAAGGCTTGTAGATGTGGCACTTGGGAATATGGGTTAGCGCTGGACTTGGCAGTGCTGTGTTAATGGTTGCACTTGATGGTTTTCTGGAACCAAAATGATTCTATAATTGCCTAAAATAGTTGAAATACAACTTCTGGACTCTATCTGTGAATTAAGAAACTGATTGGGCAAGAGAATGTTTTTGTGCTTGAAGGAAGCTTCATGTATTGGGTGGAAGAACGGTGTAGTCAGTTCAGATTTTTCAGAGCTAATCCATAATAAAACAGGTCTCAAAAGCGATTAAAAAGGGAGAAAGACGCTATGGGCTTATATCATAGAGGTTGCAGTATTGAAGATTAAAGGTCTTGATTTTTCTATAATAGTCATTTAAACCTGAGGAATTTTTGCATGATTTGGTGCTTGTAGAGGGCGTTTTCATTTAAAAAATGCCGTGCTAAGAGAAGTTAAAACATAAATGTGTTCAGTAGTGTTTCGAGCCTGATTTCTCACTACCATGCCATGTTTTGCCTTGCAGTTTTGACTAAGCTACTGAAGTATTGTTAATAAAGTTTACAGCATGGATAGTAAAGAAAAGCAGAATATATAACCCTTAGGAGCTGATCTGAAACAGCAGGGTTATGCAATGAGTCTGAGTTTTAATGTTTTCTAAAATACATGATTAAATATCTTTTTCAGACATTTAATATATTACATGTACAGGTATGTTTCAGGGTCATGGTCATCTTTTTTGAGTGTAAAGAAAGTATAAAAGTGATGTCTGTGGAGTATGGTATTACCTGCACTGTGTTCTGTGTTCTTCTACTTGCAGCATGCAGTACTGCAGTGATTATAACTGTATGCTGCATTTTGAGGCTGTAGCTGACTCCATAACAGTCCAGAAACATTTTTGGTTTCTTCCAAAATATGTTTTATTAACATTATTTAAGTAGATGTGTGTTTTACATCTAGTTCCACTCTTAGTTTGAATGGCAAGACTGGCAAGGGTAAACAAGTGCTGTGAAGTAGTAGAGAGAGTCTTCCTTCTGATTTTCTGACAGGTGTGTATTCTGTACAATACAGATTGAAGCCACCTGAACCTGACCAATGTAAAAGATTTTGATCTGGCTACCTTCTTTTCAGTGAGAGCTCTATGTTTCTTCAGAGTTCAGTGCATGGATCCTCCTACCTTGCCCATCCATTTTGCTAACCCAGTTGTTTGCCACACCAGAGACAGCTTGTTCTCCAACACAAAGGAGCATGAAGGCAGCCATTGTCTAATAACATCTTACTTGCTGAAACATCTGATGCAAAATCATCTCTCAAAGTACACCCTTGTGGCCCAAATAGATTTGTAATCACACAGACAATGAACCAAAGGAGGTTTGCTCCAAGACCAGTCCTGTACAGGAACTCTCTTTAAACTGTAGCTTGTCAGTGAAGAAAGAACAAGGGAGCATGGTGCCTGAAAGCAAAATTATGTCTGGTAATATAACCATTTAGTTTTAGTGATCTTGATCTCACTTTCTTTTAGTGAGCACTAGCAAATTGGATGAAATCATATAGTGAAAATTAAAGAAGTGACCCATATATAAAGGTAAAGAAAGTAAATCTTGTTTTGTGTTTATAACTTTAAGCATTTTGCATAAAAATTCTGTTTCTTTTATGAGGTACAATGCATTGATTAGTAAAAGAACACCTATTTTGAAGCTTTTTTTAATCCATCTGAGCATTTTATACCTTAAGATTTATAAAATGGCTTATTTGTTATGGTTGTTCAGAGAATAATGAGTTATATTCTATTTTTTCCTATTAGTGTCAAGCTCATGTAGTTAAAAGTTTGATTTAAATTCCAATGTAACAGTATTTTGTATTATAATGTATGAATATTCAATGTGCTTTTTTCTAAGACAACAAAGGCTTTCTCAAAACATGTTTTGCATCTTAACTCCAGGATATACTAAGCAAAACAACTGTTATCAGCAGTTATTAGCAGAACTGACTTTTCCTGGTCATTATGTCCTTCAGAATTTTGGAACAAATGTATCTTATCCTTTTGTGCCTACCCTGGCTATTTAGAGACTGAAAGAGGAAAAATGGCTTTCCTGCTTTTCAGTTTCCAGTTGGTTTGAAGTTTTTAAATTAACGAGTCGCTTCACATGATGATGATTTTTTCTTTTTTTTTTAATTTTTGACATTACTGTGTTTTTAGAACAAGTTTCTGTGGTCAACAGTTGATACAGCATTTGAGAGCCTCACTGTGTGGCTCCTTCAGATATGTCTGTAAGCTTAGTAGTTTTCTGAATAGATATGCATAATTTGAATTCATTTACTTTAAGTGGTGTTAGTAGATTATGATACCATTAAGTTTTCTGGTAGGCCATCATAATTTAAAATACATATAGGTTTGTTTTCCAGAAGAAAGTGCACCTAACACCTGTTTTTTTTATTTAAAGGTAAATGTTTGAATGCTATTCATCCTGCTCTGAGGTTCAACTGACTATTTTTGGCTCAGTTAAAGACTGTGGATTATGAAATCAGTGTGCCCAGGATCTTTCATCACAGTGTCTGTCATTTTTCCCATGGATGGGCTTGTCATTGCATAGGGGTTAAAAAGTTGAAAATACCCATTAGCTGTCCCTCAAATTTACTGGTTCTTCCATTATGTTTACATGTCATTGTCTTCTCTGACCATTGTAGGAAACCCTGTTTTCCTCTTCGGATGCTTACTGCTACTCTCACCTTCGGAGCAGTCCTGACTGATCATGAATCTGATGCACCCTGTTACCAAAAAGGATGCTGAAGTAAATATTTGAATAATTTTCCTGGAGTGTCCTCTTTCCCTCTAGGATTTGTGTAAGTGCTGATGGATTTGAATCTTGGAGTTCTGAAAGCTCATGGTTACTGCTTTTCTAGGTGCATTTTGCAGAACACTGCAGTTGAGTGGCATAAAGGGCTAGAGAAGAGGATTAGGCTTCTGTCTTTCAGTGCCTGCTGGCTGTGGATAGGGCAAGGTCTGTGTCTCCACGTGGCAGCCATCATGGGAGAGCTGTAGCAATGGATGGTAAAGACTAAATAAAAGGAGTGTCTATTCAGCTTCTGCCTTCATAGTTGTTAGAAGAGTGTCAGACTTCATGGTAAAGAATTTCCTGTCACATTCCAGCAAAGATGTTAAAGATTTTTGAAGATGACTGGAACAAAGAATGGTGCTGCATGGTGTCAAATCCAGTTGGCAGCTGGTTGCTAATGAGGTTCCCTAGAGCTCAGAACTGGGGCCTCATCCTGTTGAGAATCTTTATTGCTGATCCTCACAAGGGGATCCAAGGGCATGCTCAGTCAGTTTGCAGGTGAAACCAAGTTGGGCTGGAGTTGATCTGCTGGAGGGCAGGAAGGCTCTGCAAAGGGATCTGGACAGGCTGCATCGACGGGCTGAGGCCAGTGGGGTGAGGTTCAACAAGGCCAAGTGTGTCTCTGGGTTACAACAACCCCAGGCAGTGCCACAGGCTGGGGCAGAGTGGCTGGAAAGGACCTGGGGGTGCTGGTGACAGCAGCTGAACATGAGCCAGGGTGTGCCCAGGTGGCCAAGAAGGCCAATGGCATCCTGGCCTGGACCAGCAATGGTGTGGCCAGCAGGGCCAGGGCAGGGATTGTCCCCCTGTACTGGGCACTGTGCACCTTGTGTCCATGGATATGTTGCATGGAAGGGAAAGGTTAGGCCCTCTTCAAAAGGAAATGGGAGTCATGGATAGCCTGGGGCAAAGAGAAGACTGAGGTTCTCAACAACCTCTGTGCCTCAGTTTTAAACAGCAAAGTTCCAGCCATGTTAATCAAGTCAAGAAAGGCAAATGCAGAGACTGGGAGAATTAAGACCCTAAACCCTCTCCCCTAGGAGAAGATAAAGTCTGAGACCAGCTAGGTGTCGGGGTCCGCTGTTATGTGTCTCTGCCCCGACACGGGGAAAGGTGGTTCTGGGCGGCCGCGATTGCAAAAGATGAGTCTGGACTCTCAAATTCTCGGTCTTCAGTTTTGTTTATTATCTCTTATCTACAAAGTTTTCTCTTTGCCCAGCCGAGGTCCGCTCAGCAGGACAGTCGAGTGCACTCTCCCCCGCCCACAGGGCGGCTGTGTCTTTTATAGTAAAAATTACGTGTGACATATTTACCTTTATTTCCCAATACTATTCACCCTTATAGACAAGTGTACCTTTACTATGAACCAATCCCTAAGTGCCAACATCACCACACAAAATGGAAGACATGAAGAAGAAAGAAGAACACAGGTCCACGCCCTGAATCCTCCATCTTGCCTTCATGACCCCCCTGTACCTATTTTTCTAAAATTTATATTTCTTTCCATAAATGTATCATTCACACCCAAGAAGTTCTCATTTCCTCCTTCACAGGTTCTTCTCCTTTTGATGGATCGATATCCAACCACCAAACTTTTTTGGCAGCATTCCAGGGTTTCCGAGCCCCCCAAGGGCTCCCCTGGTGTCTCTGCACATCTACAGTGATGTGCTGAGATCCCACAGCTAAGGAGCCTGAATGTGCACAAATCCATGGGATTCAATAAGATTCATCTGTGGGTACTGAGGGACATGGCAGAAGAAGCTCCTAAACCACTATACATAATTTCTAAAAAATTGTGGCTGTTAAATGAAGTCTCTAATGACTGAAAAAACGGAACTGTAAACCCCATTTTAAAAAAGGGGAATGCAGAAGCCCCATAGAACTACAGAGCAGTCTCTCCACTGTGCCAGGAAAGAGCATGGAACAGATTGTCCTGGAAATTGTCTAAGGCACATGGAAAACAAGGTGGTGATTGGTGACAGCCAACGTGGCTTTACTAAGGGCAAACCAAGCCTGGCAAATTTGGTGGTCTTCTGTGATGGGGTGCTGCAGTTTTGGTGAACAAGGGCAGAGCAACTCCCATTGTCTATCTGAATTTAAGCAAAGAATTTGACACTGTCCCACTTGCCATCCTTGTCTCTGTGTTGGAGAGATGCGGATTTGATGGATGGACCACTCTGGGTAAAGAGCTGGCTGGATGGCCACACACAAGGAGTTGTGGTGAATAGCTCCTTGTCCACATGGAGACCAGTGACGAGTGGTGTCCCATAGGGTCGGTCCTGGGGCTGATACCATTCCACACCTTTGTCAAAGATGTGGACAGTGGGACTGAGGGCAGTCTCAGCAGTTTGCAGATGACACTGAGCTGGGTGGGGCAGTGGGCTCAGGGGAGGGAAGGGATGGCATCCACAGGGACCTGGGCAGGCTCGAGAGGTGAGAGCATGCAAAGCTCAGGGAGTTCAGCAGGGCCAAGTGCAAGGGCCTACACCTGCGATGGGACAATCCCAGACACCCCACAGGCTGGGCAGAGAAGTGCTTGAGAGCAGCCCTGTGGAGAAGGACTCAGGGGTGGTGGCTGATGTACTCTCATTGAGTGCTCCCAGCCCAGAAAACCAAGGAGTCCTGGGCTGTATCCAAAGAAGCGCTGGCCAGCAGATTGAGAGAGGGGTTGTACCCCTCTGCTCTGCTCTGCTCTGCCGAGACCCCACCTGGAGCACTGCATCCAGCTCTGGGGTCCCCAGCACGATGACAAGGAGTTGTTAAAACAAGTCCAGAGGAGGGCCAGGAGGTTGGTGAGAGGGCTGGAGCACCCCTGCTGTGAGGATAGGCTGAGCGACTGGGGCTGCTCAGCCTGGAGGAGAGAGGATTGTGCGGGACCTCACAGACACCTTCCAGTATCTGAAGGGGCCTACAGGGAAGCTGGAGAGGGATTCTCTGACAGGAACTGGAGTGCCAGGGCAAGGAGGAATGGGTACACACTGAAAGGAGGGAAATTTAGATCAGATATTAGGAAAAAATTATTTAATGTGAGGGTGGTGAAATACTGGAATAAGTTGCTCAGGAAAGCTGTGGATGCCCCATCCCTGGAAGTGTTTGAGGCCAGGATGGATAAGGCCTTGAGCAACCTGGTTTACTGAGAGGTGTCCCTGAACACAGAAGGGAGGGTTAGGATTAGATGGTCTTTGAGATCCTTCCCATCTCTTAATATTCTGTGATTCAATTACTCCATGACATGCTGTCTTTACATTTATAGATGTGGCATGTTCTTTATTCTTGGTGTAACATCTGCACCGTATACCAGAGGCATGTAGTTCATGTAGTTAAGAGCTAGAATAGGATTTGAATGGAACAAGGTTTCATGTCCTGACATGGAGAAGAAGAGCAATTAATAAATGGTCTTAAATATAATATGGGGAAAAGTCTTGCTTTGATGAATTAATGTTTTAATCGCTTGAAGAAAACAGCTTTTATAGGCATCTTTAAGTGAAACACACACATATGGTGCAATTTTCACTCAGGCAGGTTCTTTGATCACTTTTACATATACAACTTCTTCAGTAAACAGCCCAAGAGCTATCTTGTCACGTGTCATGTATCAGTGTCCTGACAAGCATGTAAGATTTGAGCAGCATTGTGACCTACTAAGTCACTACCTTGGTTTCTGTCAAGTAGTAACTACCAGCTGTCATGCCAAATAAACAGCTGCTAATTGATACTGAACAAAGTGGAAGCAGGAAGACTGAACCAAATAACCAGCTCACATCTGGGAAAAGTCATGGAGGTCTCTCTTCCCAGTTATCTCCTCTTTTTCACCAACTTAGATGCCTTACATTTGCTAATGTAGTACTTTTTTTTCTTAGTCTTCTGCTGTTTTGGCAAGTGGAAGTGACTTATTGTATGGTTGAGTACTAGAGAAGAACTATAAGAGGACGAGAAGGTGCAGAATGGTTACAGGATGAGGAGCAGCCACTGACTGTGGATGGAATCTTCGACTATTTAAGCTTTCTGGTGTGCATGTGAAATTAGCATTTTTCAAAGGCTTCCTGCTTGGCATTGCAACCAGCTTGGTCATGCCTGTTCTTGCAGTTCTGTACTCCACTGTGATGGGATAGGTCATAGTATGTTCAACTTAAGCATTATTCCAAAATGTTTTTATGAATTGCCAATGCTTCTGAGTTCCAGCTCCTTCCTAAGAAAGTATGGGATTACTGGAGCTAGTTAAAGGAATGTGATAAAAATTTTGTTTGCTTTATTCTTGGAAAGAGCTGAACTATTTTGGTTGAAATGCAGCCTCTTCTGTCTCATACCCCCCCAAAAACAGTAAATCCACATGTAGGACATCAGAGGAAGCTTTATCTCTTGTTATGGCGAATAAACGAGGAGTTAGAGACATGCATGTGCCTGCAGGGCTGTGATCTTCCTGTCTCAGTGGAGATGTGGTGGGATAGTTCCTGTGTCTGGAGTGCTGGAATGGAAGGATGCAGGTTCTTTAGGAAGGGCAGGCAGGGAGATGAGGAGACGATGTCGCCTCCTGTGTCAGTGACCAGCTGGAGAGCACGGAGCTGTGCCTGGGGTGGGTGAGGAGCTGACAGACAGGGGACGGGTCAGGGTTAGAGGGAGGACAGGGACAGGGGACATTGCAGTGGAGACTCTGCATATGAGCAGCCTTGTGCTCATAAACCCTGGTGTTCATGGGGGTCTTCAACCTTCCCAGTATCTGTTGGAGGGACAGCACAGCTGGGCATAGGTAATCCAAGAGGTTTTTGGAATTGTTGGTGGTAACTTCATTCTCCAAATGACAGTGGAGTCAATGTGAAGAAGTGCTGTGACAGACTGTGTTGTCACCAACAAGGAGGGGCTGGTGGGAAGGTGAAGCTCAGGGGCAATCTTGACTGCTATGACTGTGAAATCTGGAGTTTGATTGAGGTCCTTACGGCAGCAAGGACAATAGGCTCATTATTCTGAACTCGGGAAAGATTTTGGCCTCTTCAGGACACTGCTTGGTAGAACACCATGGGATAAAGCTCTGGAGGGAAGAGGGCCCAAGAGAGCTGGATGATATTCAAAGATCATCTTTTTCAAGTTCAGGATTGATACATTCCAACAAAGAGGAAGTTGGTTAAAAACACTGTGAGGGCTGCTTGGATGAGCTCACACACAAAACAAGGCCTATACAGAGTGAAAGCAGGGACAGGTAGCCTGGGAGGAATACAAAAAGCAGGGATCAGATTAGGAAAGCTGAAAGTCCTGATATAGTTAAATCTGGCCAGAGACATAAAGGGCAATGAGAAAAGCGTCTGGTGTTGTGCTGGTACAGAATACTTGGAAGATCTGCTGTTTTTTTATTGCCATCAGTGGTGTAATTCATCTTTACTTATTTGAGAACAAGAACATACACCCTACATGAATAAGTAGTAATATATTCTCTTTATGTACTGGCTTCCTTTCTTGTTGGTACCCATCTTGCTACTGCTGTATTTTAGTAATATGTCACTGGACAAACTCCTCCTCTTTTTTTTTTTTTGTTGTATCCCACATATCCTTTTCTGTTTTTTACTGTCATAGCCTTAAAGTTTATGAAATGCTTCCCAAGACAAAGTTAAAATAATATTTAAGTTGATTTCTGACAGAGACTGAGCTGAATGCATTGTTTTTACCATGTTTTTCTCTTTTAGAATACTGTAAAGTTTAATTTTTTAGCAAATCCAAGAAGTTTTTGTGGAAAGAATCATAGCATAGGGCATAACCTCTATTGCCTATATCCGACTTAGATCTCTGTCCAGTGACCTGGTGCACACCTACTTCTTGGCATTATCTGAACCTGTGGGAGGAGGAGATACTTTGTTAGGACTTTAAGCTACTGATATGCCTGTTCTAGGGAGATAGTACTTGCCTCCCACCTGAGCCTTCCTGAGACACAGGTTTGATGGAGAACTGAAATTCCAGACAAATCTGAAAACCTAATGTGAAACATGGACCCCAACTAGCTGCAGAATACTAATGCCCACCTGTTGCTTATGAGCATAGCAACTAGAGCTACTTGTCCAGGAAGTAGGAATACTGGGCTCTAGGCCCTTGTGTGGTTAAGGGAGTCTGACAGCTCTATTTTCTACAGGCAGTTCTTCTACTTACTAGCCAAAGGAGTAGCGTGGGTTGCCATTCATGGTGGAGTTGGGCCACTTTACAGACAGGTTCCTACAGACAAGTTGATGAAGCGTGGGCTGGATGAGCAGTGGGGTGAATTGAAAACTGGTTTAATAAATGGACCCATAGAGTGGTGATCAATGGGGAAGTCCATCTGGAGGGCAATCACTGGTGATGTACCCCAGTGGGTAATACTGGATTCAGTCCTGTTCAACATGTTCATTAATGTTCTGGATTAGAATGCTGTGGCAGAGCCTGCTTGCTGATGACAGAAGACGGGAAGGGGTGACTAATAAGCCAGAGGGTTGAGCTGCTGTCCATAGAGATCTTGGTAAGCTGAGAAACGGGCTGGCAGGAGCTTCAATATGGAGAAGTGCTAAATCCTTCATCTGGGGAAGTACAACCCCAGATGGCAGTACAGGGGCCTGGCCAGGTGGAGCTCAGCTTTGCAGAAAATGCTCTGGCAGTCCCTGACACCAGTAGAGTATGAGCTGGCAACGTGCCCTTGTGACCAAGAATGCTGGTTTCCTGGGCTGTGTTAGGACTGCAACCAGCAGGTCTAATGAGGTGATCCTGTCTCTCTGTTCAGCACTGCTGAGCCCACGCTTGGAGTATTTAGTCCAGTTCTGGAGTCCCGATAGCAAGAGAGGCGTGGACATACCAGAGAGAGTCCAGGGAACAGCCACAGGTCAGTCAATGTACTGGAGCATCTGCCATATGGGAGCTGCATCTGTTCAGCCTGGAGAAGAGAAGGCTCAGAGGAGGTCTCATCAGTACCAAAGAGCCACAGTCCTCCCAGTGACAGGACCAGAGGCAGTGGGCACAAGCTGAAACACAGGAGGTTCCTTCTGAACATCAGAAAGTACTTTTTTTTGCTGTGAGAGTGAATGAGTACTGGAGCAGGTTACCCAGGGAGTTTGTGGACTCTCTGCATCAAAGGAGATCTTCAAAAGCTGTCTGGACATGGTCCTGGGGAGCTGGCTCTAGGAGGACCTGTGTAAGTTTGGATCAGATGGTCTGTAGGAGTCCTTTCCAAACAAACATTCTGTGATTCTGTAAGTGCTGACAGCAGCAGTTGAGGCAAGGAGAGTGTTTGATTTTTGTAATTTTTTCCTATAGAACTCTAGATTCATCTGTCCTTTTAGAAGAAATCAGTCTACTACTTTGGTTTCCTCCTTCTTAACCTAGAATCTGAGGTTTTTTGTGTGCACAGTAGTTCAGTAGTTCTTTTCTTCAAAAAGAAAGGCAAAGAGAGGTGCCTTCCTGTGTCTTTGCAGAGTGCACTCAGGTCTGCTGCCGGAGCAAAACTGGGAAAAAGCCAATACGAATTCACCCTCTTTTGGGTGAAAGGTAACTTGGACTGTTATCCTCTTCCTGAACAATTTGTTTACTAGGTGGTGATGAACAAGATAGGTAGATAATTTCTTCTCCTGCAGGAGCCTTCATTTTCAAAAGAATTCACTAGATGAATCTGCTTAGGAAATTCTGCAGGCTGAATATCAAGTGAATAGAACATTTCTTACCAGTTAGTTACATGATCCTTGGAAAGTTAAACATGTGTGTGGATTGGATTGCCTTCAGCAGTGTTTTAGCTACACTTATCTTTCTGTTTTTTATCGGAAATGTACGCAACTTGTCTTAGTAAAATTACATCAAATTTCTCCATTGTTCAGGAAAGTAACACTTAGACAAAGTAATACTTCACTTGAATATAAGTGAGAAAAGCTGAATAACATTATTAACTCTGACACAAATGCTAACAGAGTATTAAAAGGGCATCTTCACTTTACTTTTAAGAATAAAAACCATCATTTTAATTTTTATTTTATGACAGCATTTTCTGCCCATACTTACTGAGAAGGAAATGTTCAGCAATTTGATTTGGATGTTTGTCCTGCTCTGCAGTTCTGTAGCAGGTATGTTTTGGATTATTAGCACCTGTCTTGCCATAAGAAGGTTTTCTGAAAGGTAACATTCTCCAAATGAAATTTTGAAGAGTTCTGAAATATATTGCAGCTTAGTTGTAAATTTTAGTCTTACTGTTTTAATGTATTTTTGGATATCATAAGTAATAATGATAAATGCTTGTAAATTACATAGGAATGCTTTATAAAAACAGGCTTAAAGTACAAGACTTTATTTTCTTCATTTAGGGCTATTAAAAAAGTGTCTGAGTGGAAACTTCCTCATTATGTCTGTGAAGTTGTTGAAACATCAGTCTAATATATAAAAGCTATTGTAACACAGTAATTAATGTGAACTGCATTTTCAAACAGGAATGTCTGATGTGAATGACTAACTGAGCATTTTATTTTAATTCTGTATGAAAAAAATTAATTAAATTATCTGCAGACAACAAAACAACTTTTTTTCCTCTACTATTTTAAGAGGAATATGGCTATGCAATGTCTTTGATTTTGTTTTTAGATGAAAACTCTATCAGAGATGCTGACATTTTTCCTTCATCTCCTGAAATTGAAAGAGGATCCTCCCTGGAACTATCCTGTGTTCTTAGAAAGAACTACATGCCACAGAGGAATGCAAGCCACATAATTTGGAAATTGAATAATGAATTGATTGCTCCAGAAAACTATAAAATTGTGAATGAGACTGTATCTAATATAATCATCCATAATTTCACGTACAGCAAAGCTTATGTGCAATGCTTAATGGACAAGAAACTACCTTTGGTTCACACAGAAGTTAAATCTGGCTGTAAGTAGAAAGGCAGAAAAAATAATCTTAATTCTTTTTAACAACTTACTATAAAAATTTTACTTTTAAAACATCTGCTTTTGGTTGTGTTATTTTAAAACACGTGTATTCAAGTAGATATATATATATATATATACACACATATATATACACATACATATTTATACACACATATGTATTTTTTTTTTCTGAAATAAAGCATGAAATTACCAGCATTCCTTACTGACACGGCTCTATAACCTCTCTGACCCTGACTTTTGCCTAGCTGAAGTTTTCTGTTGAGTTCCAAAGATAGTGGGTCTGTTCCTTTGGTTATATCTTCTTTCTAGCCTAGCCAATCATTTCTCCAGAGAGGATTTCCTTTCTAATCCTCTCTTCTAAAGAAATTAAAATACACTCTCTAAAATAGGTATACAAATTCTCTAATTTATTGAACAGATTAAGTCCAGAGTATACTAACATATGCCTGGGGGTCCCATTCTAATAAAGAAGCAATAAAAGCAAAACGTCTGTAGAAAAAAATCCAGCAAAATCTTAATGTGCTGTAAGCACGTTGATAAAAGAAAGATCTTTTGACAGTTCTATTAGATGGGACAGAAAAATACTGTTTTGAAAAGAGGGCTTTGTCAACCAGTTGATCTCACAGGGCAAAAGTTCTCTTCTACTCCAACTTCTAACAGTGAAGAAATTGAGCTGTAACAAGAAAGTCTATTAGGGTGTTACATTTTTATGGATGACTTCAGACTGTAGAGATTGCAGAAGATTGTTTCCTTTGTGCTATCTTGCTTAGAAGATAAAGAGTCCAGAATTAGCAATGTCTTCACGGTCACACAGATCTGTTTCCCAGGAATTTGTCTTCTGCACTCTCCAGGCTGTGCATGTTTCTCAGATTTGAGTTTTTTATAGGGTAAACAATTAGATATTCTGGGAGAGAACCAAAAGGAGTTCTGTTTGTCAGAGTATGCCTTTTTTTTTTTTTTGTGCTTTTGCTGGTTTTTTTTCCTCTTACTTTCTGGACTCACATTAAACTACAGGTGTGTTGCAGAGGAGAGATGGGGTGTGCCTGTGCTTAGATATTCAAGACAGCGTATGCAGTGGTACATGATAGTTAGAGTTACTGCCTTTAGGCACACTTACTAAAGTATTTATGAGAAATAGTTGGAGAAAATCTTACTGTCTCCTCAGGGTAAGAAAAAGTGTTTTTGATTTTTGTATTGTGAGGAGTTCTGAGGGCAGTGAGGGATGATGAAATGAAGCGCTATGAAGACACTGAATGAAGTTTGCCATAATTGCTTTTTAACCAACAACATCAGATGTACATAAAGTTACTTATTTTTACTGGATTGTTTTTAACCTTTGTCACTGTAGTTCGTCCAGATACGCCAGAAAATATTTCCTGTGTTTATTTCTATGATGTTAACCTTACCTGTACCTGGAATGCAGGAAGAGAAACAAGTTTTACAACGAAGTATACTCTTTACCGAAAACTGTAAGTACCAGATACACCGGGCACTGGGTTGCTGGGGTGTGGCAACCAGTTCTCTTCCTGTCTCATCCTGACTTCTGTTCAAAGAAAACTTGAAATCATCATGGAGTCTTGGCATTTCTTGGTAATTTAAATTGGTTAATTCAGGGTTGGTAATTGTTGAAAATACTTGCAGTCTGATACATTTTTAGTGTGCTGTATAAAGGAAATAAACATTTTCAACCAATATTCAGTAGAGAAATATTTATATCAGAACTGATATTCCCTTGTTCTTTGAAGTAACATTACTAATAAGATTGAAAGTTGAGTGACCATCCGCACAAATGGTGAATGGAGGCATTTTATGGGAGAGTTTCCCAGAAACTTTCTATTTAATGAACTAACTAATTGTGAGGGCGTAAAAATGCTGCTTCCTCATCTGCTTTAAAAAATTCCCGTCAAAATTCATTAAGCCACTGCTTTACTGCAGTATTTTGCTTGGCTCCAGTAACATTTAACCTAGTGACCCTTGGAATCATAAGGTTTCAGTCAAAAAATCCAGAGTTGTTCTTTTGGATTGCTTGGGGATTTCTGTTTACAAATACAACTTATGTGGTCTGATGCTTTCCAGTGTAGAAGCAGAGATACTTGGTTTTTTCAATTTCAGTTACACTTTAAATGTTGGTTAGGAGCTTGCTTTTTCATAAGTGACTGTGAAAATAGTGAAATCAGTGTTGTTCCAAGGCAGATCTCAGATAGGATTTTAAAGGTGATAGTACAGATTTGTCCCAGATGTACGTGTCAATCTGTCCTTTATAGTGCTGCTTCTAATAGTGGTCTTTTTCTGCCTAACCAAGATTCCAGGTAATATTGTTTCATGAAAAGATTTCTATAATATCCTAAGGTTATTCTTGAGAATGGGAAGGAATTCAGACTCTGGAGGGTACTTTTTCATATTGTACTAGTGTATACTATCTTTGTAATTTAAATTATAGGGTAGGAAAATCTTTTTAGTTTTATCTCCATTTTAGCTTTGACATTTTAGACTTCCATCTTTTTAATGTGGAACTTTCTTACTACTTCTAGTGTTTCTATATTTTATAATGTAGCTGCATTTGTGAAGCCAGAAGTTAAAACAGCCATTGAAAGCGCATTGCAGTATTATTCCTTCCTGTATAAGCACAGACTTTTTATTAACCACAAAGTGAATTGGATTGCAAAACTGTTTCCAGCCAAGTATAAACCAAGTTTTTATCCAGGTATCTCCCTAGCTGAGTTTAGCCTGTAGCTACAAAAGCACTTGTACAAGGGGGCAGGGAAATTAGGAAAGGGTATTCGTTTGCACAAACATGTCATCTAAAAATCTTCACTGGTAAAAAAGTCTTGCAACCTCAAAGATATATAAATAATAGCCTAACAATTTGTTTGAATTTTTCTAAGAAAGTCCTCTAGTTTCTAACTGCTTTCATTTTTCTCTTTTTTAGGACATCTTTTCCAGATGCAGTCAGCTCCTGCCAGACTACAACAGAGTCATGTTCATTTTTTTATCCTGACAATGTTTATAGTAATGATTTTTGTTTTCAAGTAGAAGCTAAAAATGTTTTGGGTGCATCCTTAACAGAGTGTGTCCCTATACCTTTGCAAAAAATAGGTAATTTAAAAAGAATCAATAAAGATTTAATTTATGACCTTTTCATGTAAAATTCTTCCAACTGGTTGGTGTTAACAGCAGTAATTTTCAGCAGTTTCTTGATCTTACTGTGAGGTGGTGAGAAATGACAGGGTGTTGTTTTCATACTAGGCAACATTTAACTGCAACAATATTTCTTTAAGCTAATATCTGACATATCCATTATAAATTACTACGTTTTTAATTATTGAGAAGTAAAGGCCATATATTAAAACTTTTTGTCAACCCAATTGGTACTCAGACACTACTTAGATATTTTGAGTGGTATCAAGTTATCAGTGCAACACCTGGCTGCAATGGATTGTGATATTATAATTTCTCAAGGGCCACCCATCATATGCTCTGCTATTCCACATTCTGGTTAGGAATGTTAAAAAAAAAACCACCTGTTCTATGTGCAGTAATAATTGCACATAGGAGCAATAATAATATTTTGTCTACCTCTTCTCCCTCTGTCCTGTGTTTCTCCTGTGTTCATTTTGGTGGTGTATTTAAGCAGTAACCCTTATAATGGAATACTTTTTGCTGCACTCATCATCAGTCACATCCTTTATTCTTGTATTCAGATCTACTGTGACTCTTCATTACTTTCCACACTCTCTAGGCCAGACATGTCTTTTCTCATTGCTAGTCCATTCTTTTCCCATTGTCTCCTTCACACTTCTCTCCCCCCTCAGATAATTTCCAGCTGAATTCTTTCCTCATCTGCAGTTCAGTCTTGTCTTTGGCATACCAGCTCTGCTTCATTTGTGTTCTCTTCTGTCTCTGGGTATTTTTCAGTGCTGATACAAATGAAAGATGTGTGCACATCTGAGAGCAGGTTTGTGAGGAGAACCACAGCATCCTAGAAAGGCTTGGGTGGACAGGAACACCTTCCACCAGACCATGTTGTTCAAAATCCCGTGTAATTAAATCAGTTGTGTGTGCAATTTCTCTTACAGATAATTTCCCATATGTAGAATTATATCTACAAAATAAACCATCATATGAATACTCTGATAGGATGTGTGTTACTGGGATAAGGATTTAACTTCTTGGAACACATACAGACAGAGAAATTCTGAACTTTTATAGAAGTATTTTCTTCTCTTAATGTTTTTGTTTCTTCATTCTAGAGAAATTTGCCCCTCCTGAAATACTTTCAATTAAAAAAATCCCTGGTATAAAGCAGTTACTTACGGTAACCTGGAAGATGCCTGAGAAGATTATCCCTTTAAAACATATAATTTGCCAGGTTCAATACAGAAACTTGTATTCAAACTTTACCGTAAGTTGTGTCATTTTTCTTTTGCATGGCAGTTTCTTTGTGACTAACTTCTTAATATCGTAAGACTTTAAGTAGAAAAAAGGCAACAAGTTGTTTAAAATAATGATAATAACCTTGTTATTTTAGTGAAATGTTACCAGGGGTGCATGATCTTAAGAACACGGTTTGGTTTTCTAGGGTTAATTGTTCTTTTTCTTTTAGTCATTATCTGTTTTGGTACATATTGTGCTTCTTAGAATTACTCTGTGGAAGGATGAGGGATGACCTTAGGCCAAGGGATTACACATGCAGTCAGAGCAGTATTTTGTTTTTCCCTTGCATTCTGGTGTTGAAAACAGCACTCACTCAGAACCACAGTATTTGAATCTGATTAATATGGAATGATGTTAAATTTATTTTAAAGTGAATGAAAATACAAATTTTGCAAGATGAAAATAAAGGAAATTCTTTTCATAGTTTGTCTTTCTGACGCTTAAATGGAATGGTCGTAAAAACCCCCAGTATTTGCGTATTTCAGATTATCTGTTCCTGTGGTCTTCATATGGAAGGGATTGTATTTGTAGTTTTACTGTTTCTTCTTCCAAATTAAAGAACTGGCCAAGTTTCTTGGATTGTTGTTTAAATTCATTGAACTGAGATGTATTCCTTGATGTTACTGTTTTACACACCACATATATAATTTTGGGAAAGAAAAATTCATCAAAGTAGTCATTGGAGCTTTAAAAACACTTCTAATATTAAAGCCGTTTCTTACTAGTGTCCTTCTCACATTTTCAAGCATTGTTACTGTAAATATGACGTACTACTTCTTGAACTCAGGATGATTGGATGGGCAGGATGGCTCAGGTCCAGTTGGGGTATTAGAAATGTAACTAATGATTGTTTACAAGACCTTATGTCTTTATCTCTTTGGAGCCAAGGCACCGGTGTCCTTGTGACACTTACATTCTATGAGATCCTTATGTTTTCAACATTTGGAAAGGACCTCATAGTCCTTGGAGGGCTACAGCTTTATTGTGTATTTTGTCTAGTTTTCAGCACCTGCATTAGAAATCACCTATCTGTTTTTTTTGCTATCAAATACAGCCTATGTCCATTTGCTTCCTCAGCTCACACCTGCATTTTCACACAGACATTTCAGAAGAAACAGCAGCTATCCATGACTAGTAAAGACATAGGAGCTGTTTTTGTCAGCACATACATGCAAAAAACCCCCACAAACAACCCTAAAACCAATCCCCAAAAAAACCTAGCTAAAAAATATTTGCACAAATGACAAATATCTTCTTGGCCTTTAAAGTTATCTGACCAAACCAGTCTAAATAGTTTGGTGTGAACTGTTTTTACTGAGTGAAAGACATGTGTCATGTTTTTGTAATTGCATATACTAAATTTCTAAGTTTCTGATTTTAATGCAATATTGTTAACAGCCTTTTGGCAAGTAATTAAAACGTAGTATGATGTGTCTCCAGTTCTGTGTCAGGTTCTGCCAGAGGCTGATAGTAGTTTTGGAGCCTTTTTAATTTTAGATTTGTTGCAGAATCTGTCACCTACAGTGGTTTGGAGACCCCTGAATTCACTTTCGTAGAAGCAGGTATTTTTTGACAGCGAGTTTCTTGAGATCAGAACAGACTAAAATGTTCAGTTACATTAGGCAGTGCATTTCTCATTATGGTGTTCATATGAGTGGATGTCTGCATTTGTTGTGGTTGTTATAGTACAGTCTGCATTGTTATAGACTGATTCACTTTTCATTGGAGGGTTCAACTGATGGAAGCCAAGAATTTCTTTACTGTGTTTTAGCCCTGTTGTGGGTGTTGAAGTGAGTGAGGTTCCTTTTAAGACGAGGAAATTACTCTCATTGTCATTACATATATTACAACTATACCACATAATTTATTTCTTACACTCCCATCTTCCTTCACCACTAACAGGCTTCATCTTATTTTTTACCTCTTGGTACCAGAATTTTTTGTCTTTTCATTTACCTTTTCATTTTAATCCTATGCTGATAATGTTTGGGCCAGCCCACAGCAACACTGTTGTATGGCCAACAGCTAGAAGGCCTTGTAACTCGGAAGAGATGAACAAGACAGGAAACAAGTACCCAGCTGACTCACAAACTGTGAGGGATCACTGGGGGAATCACTGCTTCCCCTGGGATGCTGCTGTGGGACATCATTGTAGTAATGGCTTTAGCAATAAGCACTTGCTTCCCACCAGTGGGAACTGCATTCCTCTAGCAGCTTCTGTGCACAGCCGCTCTAGAATCACATGTGAGCTGCACGTGGTTCGAGCCACAGGTCAGTCAGTAGAGACCTAGTTTAGGATCAAGTTTTTCAAACCCTGGAGTTTTACAGGAGGAACAAAGGTGCTATGCAGAAGAATGAAGTATAAAACAAGCAATCTTGAGTTTCAGAGGAGTGAGGTGCATACACTAAAACTACATTTTCTGTGGTTTTTTTAAGAAAATAAGTCATATATCTGCACTAAATTTTATATCAAATAATTTATATAAACTCATTTTTGTTCCTGTTCCTATTTCCAGGAATTTGTCAATGTCTCAATGATTTCTAAGAAGAATATAGGATCATGTAATCTCACAGGTCTGTGGGACTCCACAGACTATTCTGTTGCCGTTCGGTGTGTCAATAATGAGTCAGCATTTTGGAGTGGATGGAGTGGAGAGAAAAACGAAAGCACAGAAGAAAGTGGTAAGCTGCCCACCTGTGGAAGTTTTCTTCTGTTATACTTGGAGGCATTAGGATTTAGTAGGGAAAAACTGTGTTACAGTGTATTATCCTCTGTTGAATTTAGAATCCTGTTGCTTAAACAGAACATGTGTATTTTGTTTAAAGATAGAAGAGGAAAACTGAAAGACAACAGCAAGTATTGGAGGAGATTTAAAAAGTGATTCAAACAACATAGGACTAAGGAAGAAAACAGATGAGTAGACACTGAAGAGAGGGAAAATTAAGAATATAGATGAAGATTGAACAATGCAAAGTAAGATAGTAGCAGAAAAGTAATGCAGCATGTGTGTTCAAGGAAATGAATTATAAGTAGTGCCCGCAGCTGGCAGGGGAGGTCTGACTTCTTTCACGGACCGGAACCAAGAGAGTTCCCCTAGAAGTTCTCTGCTTTTTAACCCTCTGTGTTCTCAGAGGTAGTCTATGTCTTCAGTAGCCACACCAGGTGCTAATATTCAAATCTGACTACTGATTGTTTTTGACTACAGCTTCCCAAAAAACTCCCTTCCTTCTCAACCTAAGACAGTAGAGAAATCAAAATGCCAGTTTTAAAACAAGACTAGAAAATCTCTTCTGGGAGACTCAAGAACTGAACAAATAAAAGCAAGCAGTAGGAAACTTATGGAAAGAAAAAAAGAAGTACCTAATTAGGGAAAAAAAGGCGTAGCATTACAGAAGATACTTTGAGTAAGTTTCTCTTAGACTCTATGTTTGAAACCTTTTGATTGTTTTCACCATATTAGAGAAACCTTTTGATTGTTTTCACCATGTTAAAACGGTCTTTTTAATACAGCAACAAATTGCAAGTATTTTCTTTCTTTTTTTTGTCTTTAAACAGCTCCTTCAGGAAAAGTGGATTTGTGGAGAGTAATTGAGTCTTCACGCTCATCTAGAAATAGATCTGTACATCTTATGTGGAAGGTATATACGTTCTTTTGTGAATTGGTAATCATGTTTATGTCCTGTAGCAGATGTTGTATTTACATATTTCAGTGTTGTAGGACATGTAACTGCCAGAGGCATTTGATGTTATCAGAAAAAAAAAAAGCTCACTGAACTAAATTAGAATTGAAAAGGCTTTTGTTTACTGAATGGTAGATGAATGGAGTTTTGTAATCTGTGTGGAAAGGGAGCGTTTAATTGTGTTCAGATCACTGGAAAATCTCATTGAAAGTCCTTAAACTGCATTTAAATAATCCAGTTTACTAAAGCTGTGTTTAAATTCACTTTAATCTTCTAGTAAAGTGTCCAAATCTCACCATTTGACTTTTGAAATCCATCAAGGAAATTATCGTGGCTCTCTGTCCTGAAGATGGGCCTGAAGAAAATACCTTGCTTTTCTAAATACAGTATAATAGTTTTGTAATTGGATCTTTAATACAGCATGCATTTTTGCTTGTGCCAGAAACACTGTGAAAAACTTACTACTTACTACTGTGTATTTTTTTAATAGCCATTAAAAAGCTTTCTGCCTTCTGGGAGAATTCTAGGCTACAAAATACGGTATTTTCCAGAAAACAAGGCTGCACAAAAAAGGACAAACAACTCTACTGAACAGAAAATAACCTTACTTTTAAATGAAGAGGCACATATAATATCTGTCACTGCTTATAACTCTGCTGGAGAGTCTCCTGAAACTATTTTGAGGATTCCATCCCCTGATGAAAAATGTAAGATTTCTCAATGTCATATTTTTGTCCTTAATGAAAAAGTGATTTTCATTATATCTGTTTAAGTTCTGAAATAGTGGAAGCAAAACTGTGCTAAGGACTTCTGTCATATGTATCTATCTGTATCTTGTAATATTTTGCCATCATGTATCATATTTCTGTTATAGACAATTATTGTTGGGGGTTTTGTTTTGAGATACAGTTGTTAAGATATGAATACTTTATGATGTCTTAGTTGTCTAATTGAATTTCTTTTGTATTACTTTTTGAGGGTTTTTTTGGTTGGTTTAGGTTTTTTCCTAACTTTGCACCTCCCAGATAAGTTTATGGAATGCTACCCAGCTCTTTAGGATCCCGTTGTTAGCTCAGAGGATTGGTTACCACGGGGCGCTATTGCAGAGTATTCAACAACATCATTCAAAGATATGATAAATAGAAGTCTCTAATGTATGTTAGTGGAAGCAGGGAGAGAAGCCTTGTGATCATTGTCATTTCATATGTATTCCCAGAGTACCCTCCCAACCACTGCCAGCATTAGGAAGCTGGCCTGATCTAGTGCAAGAGTTACTCTTTGGCTCTTACGTTTAACTCTGATACTGCTTTGAGCCTTGTGTTGCAATATTCTGTTGCCAGCCATGATCTGACAGAGATGTTGTATTTGACACACTTGAATCCCTTCTAAGAAAAGTTGTTCATGATGTAAGTGCCAGTGTTCCCCTGGAACTGCTCAATCAAATTCCATTTCTAATCAGAAAACTGGATATGTAGATTTAATGTAATTTTGTCCTAGAGGTTGCTGACTACCTCCCTATCCACTTTTGCATCCCACCACAAAGGTTTTCCTGATTTTTCCACACTGTGATGTGCTTTCCCCCCACCACCAGATTCATCTCTTTTTTTCTCTGCTTCATCATGTCTTTTTTGCCTCTGCTTTGCCAAGCTGGGTTTTCACTTAGACTTTCATTGCCTCTATTCTGCAGGCTGATGCAGAATTCACCTTTGCTTCAGTATCATTCTTGACCTTGCTTGACTTGCTTTCCTATTCTATTGCCTTTGTCATCTCAATCAAAATTACTTACAAGCTACCTGCAGAATTGGTAGTAGTTTGGTTTATAAAGTTTTGCATACTGCAAAATTTGGATTCTGAAAGAGAGACTGGTTCTTGAATTCTGTATGTGTTTTTCAACCTTTTTTGAAGACAGAATGGCTGATATTTTCTCTTAAATTTTTAGCCTCTCAGATGATTGAAAAAGTGGTGACCTCTACAACAAATGAAGAACTGGTGGTGCAGTGGATAACCTCTGAACCAGAAACAACCAAATATGTGGTTGAGTGGTATGAGGAACTGGAGATGGACCCTTTTGGTAGATCATGGCAATATGTATCAAATTCTACGAAGTGGAAAAGTAACAAAAGTATGTTTATCAGTTACAGCTGTAACAATGTACAGATGTACATGTACTTATAGGTAGATTGGAAAGAATAAACAAGGAATGAACTGATTCAGCTTTCCTCAGACAGTTTTAAAATGTAACAGCATTATTACATGCTTTACTGAAATCTCCACTGCTAATGTAATAGCATTTCTTAGTCTTACAAATTTTCATGCAACATGCAAGGTAGTGCTTGCTCTCATATAAGATTAGACTACAGAATTTGTGTTAAAGCAGTTCAGTGGCTTGAACTTATGCCAGTAGGGAGGCCTGTGACTGATGTGACTGTTGTATGGCTAACATTTCTTCTGTCAGGGAAATCTAGAACTAAAACAAAAGAGTGAATATGGGAAAAGCTCCTTCATGTGTTTTAGAGAGAGAATGTCATAGTCCTCCACAGGCTGCAGGGGGACGGCCTGCTTCGCCATGATCTTCACTACAGGTTGCAAAGGAATCTTTATATTCCCTGTTCCAGTATAGGTTCCCACCTATGGGAGACAGTCCTTACTGAAGTTCTCTGACATGGGTCCTTCCCACTGGCTGCAGTTACGCACAAACTGCTCCAGTATGACTCCCCTGTGAGATGGCATTCTCCTTCAGGCATCACCTGCTTCAGTGTGGAATCCTCCACTGGCTCTGTTGTGGACTCAGTCACACATCACACCCCCTTCTTCCTTCTTCCCCCACTTTATATAGTTAGCATGATGTCACATGGTCTGGAATATCCCTTTGCTCAGCTGGGGTCACCTGTCCTGGCTGTGTGTCCTCCCAACCTCCCAGGCACCCCCAGTCCCCTCGCCACCATGGCAGGCTCTGTGTGAGGTCTGCTCAGCAATAACAAAAACATCTCTGTATTGTCAGCTCTGTGTTCAGCACAAATCCAAGCACAGCCCCATGCCAGTCACTGGGAAGAAAAGTAACTCTACCCTAGCTAAAACCAGCTGAGGTAATGTATATATAATGGCCATTGCAATAGGTGTAAAGGACTGAAAGAGCGAGCATCAGAAAGCTGATATAATGCAAGGATCTGTTGGTAGCCATTGTTCTTGCTAAGCAAGCCGTAGAGCTTGAGAGGAATGATCTAGGAATCCCTTTACACCGGTTTCATTCCAGGGGATGTAAAGCCACAGGTGTGTCCTCTCAGAGTTGATGGGAGTTGTTGTAAGTAGTGGATGCACCTGGATGACTACTTGGCTCCTGGATTGTTCAGAGTTCAAAATTTCATTTCCAGAAGCTGGAACTATGTCTTCAAACATAAAATTCTACTGGAGAGATCTCACTTGTGGCAATTGTACCCTTGAGTCAGGCTGGTCAGAAGATCTGCAGTTGGCATGACTAGAACATCAGTGTAGAAATAAGAATGATAGAATATTCTGTGTTGTAAGTGGCCCAGAAGAATCTCTGAAGTCCACCTTCTGGCCCTGCACAGGAGATCCCAAAAATCACACTATGTGTCCGAGAGCATTGTCCAAACCCTTCTTGAACTTCACCAGGCTGGTGCTGTGACCACTTCCCTGAGGAGCCTGTTCCAGTGCCAAGTCACCGTTTGGGTGAAGGCCCTTCTCCTAATATCCAGCCTAAGCCTCCCTGACACAGTTACTTGCCATTCCTTCAGGTCCTGAAGGGAGGACTCCCACTACTTTATAATCTGATGCATGAGACAAAGTTGTCTCCTGCAAATCAGTAAACATAAAGATATGTGAAATTAAAAATGCTATCTTTCAGTGTAATTTTGTACTGGTTATTTGAAAATAAAGGCTTCCCCTAAAACCACAGAGATAAGTGATTAGAGATAAGTGATTAGAGATAAGTAGATTCATATAGAGAAGTTGTATGCTGATGTATGATGATGCTGAAGTATAATTACCCATTGTAACTATTTCTAGTGAAAAATGAGCCAGAAATCATGTGCTCTTACAAATACTGTTGTGAAAAAAATGTGTTAAAGTTAGTAATGAGCATTCAAATCAATAATTGCATACTGTGTTTGCTGGAGAGTTGAAGCAAATAGTCAGTAACACTATATTTAAAATTCCCATGTGATTTAGTCTATTTTCATTGTATTAATATCACATAGAGATTGTGTGTAAATATTCTTTTCTTTCCTTTATAGAAAACTTTAAACCATTTGTATGCTATAACATCTTGGTATATCCTCTTCATGGAAGTAATGTAGCGGCTCCATCTTACACGCAAATCTATGCTGAAGAAAAAAGTAGGTATTTTAGAGTAATCATGTTGTGAAATGTGTGTTGTAGTCTGTTTCTCAGGATGTATTATCTTTGAGTGATTTGGTATGATTGTTATTTGAAAAAGAGATGAAGGTGGTGGAAAAACCCCCAGGTTTCAGGGTTCCTGATTTCTGTTTTGTTCAGCGACAGAATTTGTCTATAAGAAAGTATTCATCTTGTGATACAGGTACATTGCTGCTTGCACTCACTAATTTTTTGTGAAGTTTACATATTGCGTATAAAACATTTGGAAAGAGTGTAGCTACGGACATGAAAGAATTTTTTTAACTAGCTATCTCTTCAATGTTTAAAAGCTCATTTAGGTATATAATTGTACTTGATTTTAATGCTTGATTACATTTGTCTGTCTTAATATATGAGGAAATTCTACTCATAAAATAAAATGGCTGGTTGGAAAAGGCTACTTTTTTTAGATTTTATAATGTAATAAAATATTTACAGTGTTGCACATAAAAACTGGTAAGAAGACATGGCATTTATAATTGGATAAAAACTTTGGATGAAGTAGTGTTTTGCAGGGGAAGGGGTAAAGTTTCTTTATTTGTAGAAGTTTATTGTGAATTCAGTGATTTATACAACCAACTATAAGAATGTAGTTTACCACTAATTTTAAGATTCCTTGTGAAAATGTTGATTGGTGTGTGTGTCTATGCAAATGTGCAATGCAGACATAGTACAGTGCACTACTAAAGAGCATTAATTACTGGGGGGAGGCAATGAAGTATTCTATGTTTAAGTAATAATTACTAGCACAGTCAGAACTGTGTTTTGAGTACTTTCCCATTTATAGGTAGCTGTGACAACACTCAAGGTTGTTAGAGAATGGGAAGGAAGTTTTAAAACTGCAACACAGGGCACTTTTTCTTCAAAAAGTCTCCACAAAGTTATGAGCAATGCATGTGAGATGTTGTTGTGTAAGCAGAAATTTGTTTAGTGTGCTGGGCAAGGCTGAGGATGCTGGGGGTGCAGGAGATGCCACTTGAATCCCAGCTCAGCCAGAGACCTTCTGTAAAGGCAGTGACCTTGCACCTGAGTCTCTGCCAGGAGTGCACAAAGGATAATTTTCCTCTTGCTCTCTCCCTGATGTTGTAACAATAAAGCCTTTTAATGATCTCTAAGTATTTGAATACAGTAACACCTAAAACTATGTAAATGTTTAGATGAGGGGAAGTTTTATCAGAAGAATTTCTACATTAAAGAGAGTGAGAAAAGTTAAAGACTGTGTCAGAGCACTGTTTACATATTTTCTCACGCATATGTTTCCTCTAATGTTACTGATATGTGTAAAATAACAGAGGCAGGTAACACTATTGACTGTTTTACTACTTTTGCTGTTTCATAATGCTTCTCTGTAGAGCCATCAGAAGGACCTGTGGCTGATACAGTCATTCTGGGGAAAAATGAAGTTACAGTAAAGTGGAATGAGATTTCAAAGGCTAAAAGAAATGGATTTATCACTAACTATACAATATTTTATAAACCTGAAGATGGAAAAGAATTGAGTAAGTACACATTAAACAACAGTACTTCCAACAGGGTTATGAAATTTTCAATCTCTCTTCCATCTTGATACACCTTCAAAGTAAATGAAAAAAGTCATGACAGGAGTAGAGGAGCTAAAATATATTGGAGAATCATAGATTCTGTGTAAAGTTGTAGATCATGAGGGTTCAGTGAATTTATAAGTTTCATGAATGTCCTTGGAAGGATATGCCTTCAGCTTCTGGAAAAGTATGGTGGAAATTTATTGCTAAAGTATTTTTACTGTCAATTTTATATTAAAAGCAAATTTGGAAATAACAGTAAAATAAACTGCCAAGGAATAGTTTCTGTGGACATCATTTTAGATTAGTTTCTTCAGATGTGTTTCATTTCCTATGCTTGCCATTGCTTTTCTGGTCTGGAGGCTCACAGCATAAATTTGAGCATACTCCTACTCTCTACCTCAGGAATAGTGTCCATACAATCTGGCAGTGTAATGGTATCTGTTCAAAACTTCTTCAGTTTAAATCTCAGCAGAAGCTTTCATGGAAAGTGTTTGGGTGACCTACACTTTTCTTCCTATATAGTTTATGAAAAAAGCTGTTGGATCATTCAGTGCTTCAGAATAGGGTTTTTTCCTCCCTTTTTTAGACGTCATTGTTGTCAGGCACCTAACACAATCTCTTTTGCCATTTTCAGACTTACAAATCTTGTGATGCTTGCTTCTTATGGGTATGCAGTTCAGACCAGGGCAATTGCTGGTGATTTTTAAATGTGAAAGAGAAAGCTAATTATTTCTGGGAGACTTAGTCATCTGCATGCAGTTTTTCCTCTTGTGTTGGTTTCTGAGTAATTTAATGATGACTGCTTTGTGCAGGGTTATCTGTGAGACATAGAGCCTCATGTTACAGAGCTGTATTTCTCCATATTACTTGTAATGTAAAGCAGGATGTGTCCCTTTTAGGACTTCAGATTATTTTCTTTAGAAAATTAGTCGTAAATACCAACACAAAGGAGGTAAATGGCAAAACATGCTGTACTGATGTTTTTTGGGGCTTCTCTGATGTCATGTGTTCTTGATAATAGTAGGACGTGGGGGTGTGTGCCAAGGTGACTTCACTAATGGCCTTCTAGCACTAGAACTTCACTTTCCCACCCTTGACTTAAGAGAAACTCAATTTATTTTAACTTGGGACATATTGCAGCATAACTATTTCCTGGGTGTTTCGTGATAGAACTGACTGAGGAAATGAGTCGCCATTGACTTTATGCACCGGAAAATGTTTTAGTGACTGTAATTTCTTATGTGAAGATGCATTTGGTACTGTTGCTAGGATTTTTTATGCCCTGCTTAAAAAAATTGTGATGCACATTACATTAATTTCAATACTGGAGAATGTATTGGAAACAGAGTTCTATTCATAAAGCATTTTGAAACTTGGAAAAAAATTTCTTTTGGTATTGACTTTCCTTTGACTTTATTGGGGTGGTATCCCAGTGCTGATAGATGACATTCTTTTGGATGATCAGTGTCTAACTGCATGTAGTAGAAATGTAGTTGAATTTCACAAGCTACAGAGATTATTTTAAGTTCTTCCTTTCTGAGTCAACTATTTTGAGGAAATAAAGTTCTCGAAACACTGTTTTCAGTGGTAATCTGCAGGAGAACATAGTTCACCTATCTTTCATATTAGCAAAAATATTTTTATTTACTTTTAAAAGTAAATACATAATGCTTCAGATTTTTGCCTCAAACTTTTACGTAGTATTGATAAATATTGTTCAGTAATTTAGGTTTTGTCTTTTAAAGGACTGGTAAGGTTGCTTTGTATTTCAAGTTACTTTTAAAATAGTTTGTGATCTGTTATTGTAGAAGTTGCTAAATAAGTGTACAGTTCCCTGATACAACGTTACTTTTGTGTGTTTACATAAATCTTCTCCTAAAAAGATGAAAGCGTGAACTCTGATGTTCTGCAGTACAGACTGAAGTCCTTACAGGCTAATACACAATATACTGTTCAGATCATGGCAAGCAACAAAGCTGGTGGAACCACTGGAGAGCCAAAAACCTTCAAGACTTTAAAACTGGGTAAGTAATAATCCAGGTTACTTATTACTGTTTTAAAAAATGTGCTTGGAAGTAAGAAATATAGGACATTGCTGTCTAGGCATTTGTTAATTTCTATTTGTTTTTTAAGTAGTGTTAAACTAAACAAGGAAGAATTGGCAATAGTAGTTGAATTTAACTTAATTTCACTGACAATCTCACAGACTAAAAAACCCTCAGAGTCAGAAGTCAACCCCAAAAATCTTTATTTCTTTGTCAGTAAAGCAGTGGAATACTTTGGTTGTTTGTGGATGCAGCAGTGTGTATGCTATCAGCTATGGGATGGGATGCCTAACAGTTCACTAAAAAGTAGACTTTTCCATCCGAGATTTGCAATAGCCACACATTGTGTTGCACCTGTTCTGGTATATAAGCTTAACTGGTGAACAAGTGCAGAGGTTGTGGCCAGTGAGTGTGTAGGGAAATACCTTTTCCTATCTTTTACTATTTGTTTTAGCCAGATTTGACAAGGTATAATGGCAACAGATCAGAAGCTCAGACATTTCCTCATTTCAACTTCAGGAAGAATGTTCTCAGTATATCCCTAAATGCCTCTGGTACTCTGGTACTTGGAAACTGGCTCAGAAATCTGGGCAGTGTTTCAGCCAGAGTAACTGTATATTTTTTTTTGGTGTGTGTTTTAAAATCTATCTCTTGCACTCAGTTTTCTGTTTATCTTTTTGTAACTGGTAGAAGTGGCATGGATCAGCAGATTTAGGTGAGCATAAAGCAACAGGTAACCAAGAGGTGGTAGAGTCTTCTTCCTGGGTTGCTTTAAAATGTTGGCATGGTATGATGACCCTAAGCAGCCTCATCTAGGTTTGAAGTTGGATGAAGTGATTGCTACAGATATCCCCTCCAATCTAAATTACTGTGTGATTCTGTTAAATAAAGGAAATTTTAAAATGTGATAAATCTGTTCCTGAAAGATCCTGAAAAGTCTCATCATGGCCTGGTTTTCTGGCTCAGTAACTGTGGCTTGTTGGATTCCAAATACTCATTTGACACGTCATAGAATGGGTATCCTACAGTATTCTGAGTAGTTTTGGCAGAGCTCTTTAGAATTCTGCTAATTAAGTGACTTGGATATTAAAAATTAGCTGTCTTAAGGGAATACCTGAGGAAACGACAATGTGGACTAATTAGTGTTTTGGTTTTTATTTCTTTGTTTTTGTCTAAAGATAAAGAAGATATCTTTTTTATTGCTATACCTGTTGAGATAAGCATTTTGTGTCTGATAGGCCTTTGGATAACGTGCGTTTTGAAAAAACACACGTGAGTATATCTCCTACTGTCTAAAACTGAATGCAACCACTTTAAACTAACCTGTAAAGTGGGAATTTTTATTTGTTTTATAAATACCTTTCTTATGTTCAAAACTAATGTCTAAATAGAAAACAAGCAATTGAAGTAACAAGTAAGTAAGTGTACAGGTTATATTTTGACTGCAGTTTATGTGCCGAAGTCCAAAAATAAGTATTAATTTTAGAAAGTTTAGTAAATTGAAAGAAAATATATGAGAGAAACAGATTTACGTACTGCCTACATCAGTTTATGTAAAATGCTACATACATGCCATTTGCAGTTCCATGGTCGTTTAAGTGAGGGGAGCAAACTTAAAGTCAGTTTCTGAAAAATCAATAATGCTAGGAAATAAAGCTTTCTAGACACTTTTAATATGTTAGGGTGGCACTAGGGCATATTTCACACAGCCCATATTGCTTATCTTACCTATAACTGTAACTCTTACTAGCTTGTGATGCCTCCCTTGAGCTGCAAAGGAGTAAGGGAAAAACCTAGAAATTACATTCTGTGAAAACATTTGGATGCTTGATCCTTGAGTCTGGATCCGTATCTGCACATGATTCATAATCCTTTCATCTGCTGTCACGGATGTCCCCTGACAGGTTTTAAATTTTTTTTCTCTGAGCATGGGGATCCAGTAACATTCCAAAGATGACTGTGAGGTTTTTTTTTAAGGTTTTAAAATATTTTCACAAGAAAAGTGACTGAATTGTTTGGCTGATGAGAAGGTTAAGAATCTGAACTATTTTGGGGCATTCTAAGCTATTGGAATAAATACTGTTGTCAAGTGAAGAAGCATCAGGTGATAAGTACAACTGAAGCAATAATTTCCATCCCTTTTACGTCTTTATCTGTGTTGAGTATACTGAATTTTTACAATAGTAAAAACTATTGTTTTTTTTTCTGAAGAATACTTTGAGATGCAGTAGAATGTTTATATTCTTGTGTAGATAAAATTGCCATGTGAAAAGTCAGTGTAAGGACTGGTTTTCATTCCCTTGCCTCTGTACCCTGTGTCAATGAGTGATTAAATGAGTGAGCATCATTTATCTTCTGTTAATTTAGAAACTCAGCGTAGCTCTAATGTGGTATAGTGCTAGGGTCACTTTCCTTGAACAAAGGTCTCCTGAGGTGGATTTTCACTGAAGAATCACCCTGAAAAATGATCACAACATAACTTGTGTACTGGCTTATTTTGGCATGCTCTTATTTCATATACTATTTAATTGAGTAATGTAATAAAACATAATATATTATATAATATAAAATAGCTTTTCTGCAGTGTCTCTGTAACCCAAGAGATCTTGTTGAGATCTTTTGTAATAAAAATCAGCTTTTGGGAAAACAATTTTATTGAAAAGCATTGTGTTGATATAGAAAACACTTCCTTTCTGAAAGTTTGATACTTTAGCGGTATTTGGAATTTCTGGTGATTTGTTAATTTTTAATAATATATTACTTTTATAATTTGGCTAAAATTCCATTCTCAATTATAGGTTTAAAAAGGTTTGCTGGCCTGATATACCAAATCCTGAAGAAAGCCTTGCAGTGGAATGGCCTCCTGCTTCATCTGTGGTAATAGTTGGAATTTTATGCATTAAAGAAGGGAGAGAATGGAGGGAAAATAAATCCTTTTCTGGCAGTCATTTTATTAATCAACCCCCCCCCCCCCTTAATTGAGTTTAATTCTTCTTCTTAAGTACTACAAAATGCTCTTTGTAGTGTTCTGATATAATAGAAAAGATGCATCTTCATAAAGTATATTAATCTAATTCTTATAGAATATTGGGAAATAATTTTTTGAAGTGACAAAGTGGTTGGTGGATACGCTTCATTTAATGAAGTAAATTAAATTTGCACAGGCTATTGAGTCTATTAAATCATGTTTCCACATCTGCATACCTTCTCTCTTCTCCACAAAAAATGTATTGCAACATATAGTAAGATTTGGTATATGGTTGTACTAACAGTTCTGTCTTTTTATTTTTTGAATATTTATTCCGTATTAAAGTTTTGATGTTTATTTGAATGGAGTGAAGTTGACCAGGTCTGCATAGAAAGTGTAATTTGTGGATAATGGGATTTAAACTTTTTTCTCAAAAATGTCTGGTTAGACAAGAAAAGATGGGCACAATCCAAACCTGAAGGTGAGCCTTCAGTGAAACTCATTATTTCATTAGGTACAGAAAACCTAATACGAAAGTGTTTAGCAAATGGACAGAATAACATTGTCTTTTTTAGTACTCATTCAAATGTAACTGCATCCCATCTGAAAAGCATGTGAACTCATTACTGGTGCAAGTCTGAAATTATGAGTTAAACAGAGCTCAAATAGCAATAATTTATTTATTAAAAAATGAACTGATACATTATCTATCCCTTTATAACTCTCCAATTTATCTCTTTGTATTGACAGAATGATTCATTTTTGAAGAGAATGTCATCTCAGACTAAACCTGTAGGCTTTGAAGACATAAATGTTTTGGAATATTGTTTTCCTGAAGAAAGTCAGGAAGGATCGCTACTAATAAATTATGAAAACCGTGTTTCTGAATGTACTGATATTAATACAAAAGGCATAGCTAACAGAGATGAAAAGGTACTGCATAATGAAGAGAATGAAGCTGCTGAAAGCTTTTCCCCATCCATGACTTACATAATTACTGATCAATTTACCAGAAATCAAATGCATTCAGCTTTGATACCAGTGAAGGAAGTCCAGCCCATAGAAGTGGTGGCAAATGATCTGAGTGGATCGCAGCAGAATCCAGTTAAAAGTGAAGAAAATGATGATGAGGAAATTGTAAAGCTGGAAGATTTCAGTGAAAAAGCACTGTTCAATCCGTATCTTAAAAATTCAGTTAAAACCAGGGAATTTCTTGTTTCTGAGAGCTTGCCGGAACACAGTCCGGAGGAATGCAAGAGCCAGTCAAGTGTCTTGCCTCCTTTTCAAGAAAATGTTCCGGGACAATCCTACGTAACAGTGGACATGTTCAGGCTGGCCAAAGGTCAGTAGTGTGAGAGAAGTCCATTGTAAAATCCTGCTGTGAGGTATCCCTTGGCCCTGCTGCTCACATGCATTCACAGGTTCCGAGGTGGCTGATCTTACTCATTTGGATGGAAACAACTTCTTCCTTCAAATAATTGTGAATTAATTTGTTACACTGTTTGTGTACACGTCAGAGTTCACTTTCACTCTGGATGTTTGTGGTTTTTGTTGGTTTGTATTTTTTTTGTTTTGGTTTGTTTTTTTTACCTGACACGCCAGTAGTGAGACAAAAGAAGCAGCTTTTGTTATTTCTTAGTTCTCCTGTAACAACCTGCTAAAACAAACTGATATTTGCTAGAGGAGCATCCAGAAGTACAAGCAGCTCATCTCTTGCTTCCCACACAACCAGTTCCCAAGGCTCAGCTCTGATGGAGAAACATGGGCAGACTTGAACAGAGTCAGAACCTGCCAAATCCTTCCTTCCATGGAGCAGAACTACATGTCTGTTCTTATTTTCCTTGATTGTTTTTCATCTGGTTTTATATATTATGTTCCTCTTGTTTTACAAATATTTTATACATTTGAGGAGTTGTCTTTTTGTATCCTAACTCTTGAGTTAATAGTTTGGCTTATAGTTTCTTGTCTTTAATGAGAGTATATTTGCTGTGTTACCTGCATTTTGGAAAATGTGTTGTGCTTGCTATGTGACTTCCTTTCCTTTCTCATGGTTTTTTAATAGTCTTCAGCATTTTGTGCTGTTTTTCCTAAAAACAAACAGGAGCTATAAAACTTAAAACTGCTTGTTGAAGGATAACCTCTTATCTTCTTGCTCTGTCCTTTTAATTTATTTCAATTTAAAACTGTGTTTTAAATTTAAAACACAGTTTTATTTACTTAAATCTCAAAATTTTGAGATTTTGATATTTTGAACTGAAAAAAAATTCAACTAAATATGTCGTATTGTGTTAGAATAAACATAGAGTTAGGAAGCTATTTTTCAGGGAGGTAATGAAAAAACACTGAGTCTGTAAAATCTGGGAAGATATTATCTGGTAATTGATTTAGAATTAGGTATTTCTACACGAAGGATCTAACTTTTGTCATTTGTTTTATGATTTTGTTAAGTCATAAATCTAATTATAGTTTCCATTTTACAGTTCAGCAATTAAGCAGTAAAACACTCAATCACTAAGTTTTTAACAAGAAAGAGGCTGTTATTGTAAAACTCTTAGTGAAATACTCTGCTAAATAACAGGTTTTAAAAAGAAGGATTGTCAAATTAATTGTGTTAAAAAAGGTTGTTCAGTTTGACACATGTGGGGTATATGGCAATTTTAAGACGTTGAGCTATTTTTACAGTATTTAGAGGCTTGATGTCATCAGTCTTATTTACACAAGATTGTAGTTTGCACAACTACAGATTTATTTCAGGGTAAAAAAAGATACAGGAGTTATGGGGATAGAAAAATGAGAGACAAATGTGAATAGAATTAGAAAGTGTTTCCTTTCTGTGCAGGAAGAGGAGTGGAAGAATGGAAAATATATTGTAAGCATGAATGAGGAGGCTGAGCCTTTCTCTTTATTCAGTGGCTATTACTTGCATTGTTTTGGTGTAAACAATGTAAGGTTTTGCATTTAGGATCTTTTTCTATAGTTTAGAAGCTGCTTTAACTTAGAACAATGTTCCTCTAGTTGCCAAGAAAGGATGGGAAAACAGTTTCTGCAAACGTTCCTTAGCAAGCAACACTGATTTCCACCTCTCATGTTTGTTGGATCACTTTCTCAACCACAGTGCTCCAAGATGAAATGCATATATGTTTGCTCTTATAAGCCCTTGCTCACTTAGGTAAGTCATACTCTGAAATTAGGGCAAAGCTTTGGTTGGGTCAGTGCTTTTTTCCTGCTTCTTCAGTTGGTTCTAGACTTCTCACTCACAGGGACATTGTTGTCTTCCCCGGCTCAGAGCTCACTGATTCCATCACAGCAATTCTTTTCCTTAAATCTCAGTGTTTGTTTGAATATCACAATATATAAAAATAAACACATGCAGAGATATTTTGGGCCTTTCTAGGAATTGTTTAGCAGCCATATGAAAGCTGCATATTCTGAGTTGCGTGTTTGAGAGGTAAAAAGTGAAAATAATGCAACATTTAAGGGATCATTAGAAAGGGGAGATTCTTTCTGGGTGGCTTGGCTAGATTATCCTTGTAACAATTCTTAGGTTCTGGAGTATATCCGTTTTTATCCCACTTTATTTGCTTCCCTATTGATATTCTGATATATTTTTCTCTCTTCATTCTTCTGCTTCCCTTCCCCATTATTTTCTCAGAAAAAGCAAAATGCTAGAAGTGGGCTCAGTACATTCCAGAAAGTAAGGGCCTTTTGCACATGCTTTGGAATGAAAGCTTCTTGTACTTGGTTTATTTTGCATTGAGAGTTGTACTCTTTCTGACCTTTTGCAATGTGTCTTTCAAACTAACACTGTGAACCATTAAAAAATTAAAACTAAGAAAATGTGTAAACATTTGTTTATTGATTTATACTAAATGCACCATTTATACATTTTAGATTTTCATATTCGTGTAGAATAGGTCTCACTTCGGACTGCTGTTTATAGGGTCACAAGAGAATGGGCTTTAGTCATGGTATTTTTCTATGGCCACAATTTGAGTTGGTAACTCCCTTTGAATGTCCAGCAACAAAGGTATTGTTATTCCACTCGGCTTGTTATTCAGGCACGAAGAATAAGATTCCCAGTCAGTTTGTTAATGAAACAGGCACTTGTTAGACATCACTAATTCCTGGGAGCAGACAGTGGTCTGAAAAAATGAAGAGGAGCTCAGCCCAGGTACTGTTTGTCAAGGTGGGGGGCTAATGAGCATTTCTCAGCTTAGAGTGTATCTGGAGAGGGAGGGTGGAATGCACCACCACAATCCACCCCATGACTAAAGTCAGCTTCTCTGGGCATGCAGCCTTGGGACAGAGTGGCTGGAAAGCTGCCCCACAGAAAAGGACCTGGGAGTGCTGGTGACAGCAGCTGAACATGAGCCAGGCTGTGCCCAGGTGGCCAAGAAGGCCAATGGCATCCTGGCCTGGATCAGCAATGGTGTGGCCAGCAGGGCCAGGGCAGGGATTGTCCCCTGTGCTGGGCACTGGTGAGGCCACAGCTCCAGTGCTGTGTCCAGTGCTGGGCCCTCACTGCAGGAAAGACACTGAGGAGCTGGAGAGAGTGCAGAGAAGGGCAGTGGGGCTGGGGCAGGGTCTGGAGCACAAGTCCTGTGAGGAGCAGCTGAGGGAGCTGGGGGTGTTTATCCTGGAGAAAAGGAGGCTCAGGGGAGACCTTATCACTCTCTGCAACTGCCTGAAAGGAGGCTGTGGCCAGGTGGGGATAGGTCTCACTTCGGACTGCTGTTTATAGGGTCACAAGAGAATGGGCTTTAGTCATGGTATTTTTCTATGGCCACAATTTGAGTTGGTAACTCCCTTTGAATGTCCAGCAACAAAGGTATTGTTATTCCACTCGGCTTGTTATTCAGGCACGAAGAATAAGATTCCCAGTCAGTTTGTTAATGAAACAGGCACTTGTTAGACATCACTAATTCCTGGGAGCAGACAGTGGTCTGAAAAAATGAAGAGGAGCTCAGCCCAGGAGAGGCTTGTCATGCACTGGGCCAAGCTGCCTAGGGAAGTGTTGGAGTCACCAACCTGGGGGTATTTAAAAGATATCTGTGTGTGGCTCCTGGGGACATGGTTAAGTGGTGAACTTTGTAGTACTGGCTTAACAGTTGGACTCCATGATCTTACAGGTACCTTCCAACCTGAAGAAGTCTGTGACTATAAAGGGCACATAAGGCCAATGGCATCCTGGCCTGGATCAGCAATGGTGTGGCCAGCAGGGCCAGGGCAGGGATTGTCCCCTGTGCTGGGCACTGGTGAGGCCACAGCTCCAGTGCTGTGTCCAGTGCTGGGCCCTCACTGCAGGAAAGACACTGAGGAGCTGGAGAGAGTGCAGAGAAGGGCAGTGGGGCTGGGGCAGGGTCTGGAGCACAAGTCCTGTGAGGAGCAGCTGAGGGAGCTGGGGGTGTTTATCCTGGAGAAAAGGAGGCTCAGGGGAGACCTTATCACTCTCTGCAACTGCCTGAAAGGAGGCTGTGGCCAGGTGGGGGTTGGCTTCTCCTAAGGAACAAATGGTAGGATAAGAGGAAATGGCCTCAAGTTGTGACAAGAAGGATTTAGACTGGATATTAGGAAAAATTTCTCCACCAAAAGGCTTGTCATGCACTGGGCCAAGCTGCCTAGGGAAGTGTTGGAGTCACCAACCTGGGGGTATTTAAAAGATATGTGTGTGTGTGGCTCCTGGGGACATGGTTAAGTGGTGAACTTTGTAGTACTGGCTTAACAGTTGGACTCCATGATCTTACAGGTACCTTCCAACCTGAAGAAGTCTGTGACTATAAAGGGCACATTCAAAACATAATCCACTTTATTGATGTTATGTTTTTCCCCAGGGCACGAAGGAGCTGAGAACTTCATGAGATCTGAAATCTGATCAGACTTTTTGTAGGTGCACCCTACACAAAGATTACCTTAGAATTACCTCTGTGCTGTTCTGACCTACTCAACACACTAATTTCTTGCTTGTTCAGAGCTTATTTTCAGCTACTTATCCCTTACTTGGGTTAGTATCTGGTCTCCCCTCCAACTTCTTTCTTGTCTCCCTACTGGTAGTTAGACCTTACATGAGGAGCTGTTCAGCTGCCATGTATTACACATCCTTGCTGTGAGAGGAAGATATGTTGCACAGGCACAGCTATAGAAAGTTGAAATGCTCTCTCTTTCTCTAGTGTTTGCAGAAGCAGAGCACCTCCAGATGCAGAAAGGAGAGGAGTTGGCCCTGTCACTGCTGCAAGGTGGTGTAGCTTCACCAGCAGGGATGCAGTTATGCAGATACACACATACATCTTGTGCATATACATGTGCAGTGTAATCACACTGATTCCTTTGAGAATGGGCTGTTGAAGTGCTTGTGTACACAGCATATTCCTGTACACCTGAGCATCTTCATAAGCCCAGACACAGTGAGGTGTCATAATTAATCAAGTTTGTGCAGGAGTATTCACAGAGAAGGAAGTTGTTTATGTGATTTATGTTGCTGTACAGTGTCGTTCACCAGCACAGATGGAATTACAGGCTGCTTCACTGCTGAGATCCTCTCTTTTGCATTGTGCATGGGGTCTGCCATAAGAGCCCGCAAGATCCTGGCCCTTGACAGACCAGATGCAGAAACCCTAGCCCATCTTTGTGCTGTATCTGTTGATTTAGATTGATATTCCTTGTTCCTGGGTTTAGTATGTGAGGAGGTGACCGGCTCCTTCCATTCACAGTTCAGAGTAAACGAACACTTGGACAGTCTGGATGCTCAGGAAGCTTTAGACACATGGAGGCTCAAGTCCAGAGCTACAGGGTAGGAATATCATCCATTGCTCCCATGATACAGGTGATTGCTAAGATCAGTAGTAAGGTAGTAACTGTGATGCCTTGTGATTGCTGTGCTAGGCAAGGCAGCTCTCACAGATAAGTTGAGTAGATCTGTGCAGACACAGCGACCCTAGGGTATTAATACTGGGCCTGGTATCATACATTTTAAAATGACACTGAAGGGCTGGGTGGAGCAGATGTCAGAGACCATGCTCTGTGCAGCCTCAGATGAACTGTGGTGCACACATGGTGATGTGGTCATGAGGTTTGGTCTGGTGTTTTTTTGCAGTTGAATGGCCTTACATTGTCAAGGATTAGAAATGTTACAAGAAAAGATAATGAGTCGACTGAAGTTCTACCTCAAAGAAACATCAGATTTTAATTTTGAATGCTCCCTTGATGAATCAGAGACCTTTGTTGTAACAGGGGTTTTGTGTATTGGGTTGTAAGATTTTAGCTTTGCTTATCTAGATGTCAAAGTACAAAACAGCAAAGATTCAACAGCACAGTGTTTGGGAAATAGTTTGTGTAGCAAGCAGTGCAATTCTATATCCCAGTGGCCACACGAAACAGTGTTTTGAATAAAAAAAATCATGCTCCTGTTGCAGCGTGCTTTTATACTTTGTAATACTTTGTAATAGTTGGATTTTGTACCCCCTTTATTCTCCCCAGATGATGTACCCCTTTTTGTACCCCCTTCCTCTACCTATGTAACCATTCTCCTGTGTTGAGATCATCCCCCAAATCCCCGCCCTGGCTCTCTGTCAGTCACTCAGCATCCCCACCCCAGGAATCGGTCTCAAGTGGAGGTCACTGTCCCAGGACCCCCCCATCTCTTCTGTTCTACAGCTGGATTGGTAAGTTTGCTTTTTTCTTGTATTTTTTATACCTCGCCGCGGAGAGGGTGTGTTTTTTCTCTATTTCTGGCAGACTGCCGGCTGCAGGCATTTGTTTCTTTTCTCCCCCACCCCCCGCCTTTTTATTACCTGGGTCTGTGAAAGTTTTTGAGATACAAATCTTTACAACACAGCCACTATGGGTGTCAGGCTGTCTGTATCTCACAAAGGTCTTTATTATAATTTGTTAGATTTACTTAAGGGTGAAGGAATCAGATTTTCAAAAAGAGAGGTGAAACTATTTGTTAGATGGCTGTTTCTTCACTTCCCTCAGGTATCAGCTGAAGATATCCATGTTTTAGCATTTTGGGACAAAATTGGCACTGAGTTACTAAAAGCAGGGAAATCAGGTGATAAATCTTTGCAAAATTTTGCTTTTCTAGCTATGCAAATCAGAAATGTTGTAAAATCCAAAT
This sequence comes from Onychostruthus taczanowskii, assembly GCF_017590055.1. Classification (NCBI taxonomy): domain Eukaryota; kingdom Metazoa; phylum Chordata; class Aves; order Passeriformes; family Passeridae; genus Onychostruthus; species Onychostruthus taczanowskii. Next base: position 282 of record NW_024506221.1, on the reverse strand, counting down.
CAGAAATGCAGAAACAGCCATCGGGGAGCAATCTCAACATCTCTGCTTCCCAAAACCCCAATTTGCAACTCCCCAACTCATCTTGTTCCTCTCCTAACCGTCCCCCCATCCCCTCAGCCCCTGAACACAGCACTCTGAGGAATGTTACACATTCCAGCTTATCTCAGAACTTCCCATCCCCCAGTCCGCAGAGGTCTGGTCAAATTCCTTGGGCTTCTACCCTCCCCCGCTCTTCTCTGAGTTATAATGCTCTACCCCCAAAACCTTCAGTTCATTTTGACC